>NW_028263376.1:24045766-24383266 GCF_051168715.1 Poecilia mexicana | reverse complement strand
AAGAGAAATATTCTTAAAATTTGTATATACCATAGAGCTAAACCAAAAATTACCCTTAACCCTGGAAGACTTGGATTTAAAATTATTTTCATTCAACCAATGAATTTGTTTCTGACAGTGAATGAGGTGGACACGTTAAAAACCCGTTTACAAGAAGATTTGATTAAAAAAAGGAAAAATAAATCTATTTTTATTTAGATTTCATTAAAAAACAGATGTTGGACTGCATCCGCTCCATCACCCTAATATTTAGCATCCTCCACAGATTCTTTTATGTTTAGTAGCTAGATCACTCCAAAACATTAATATTGATAACAGTCAGAAATTGTTTGCTCAGTTTAGAAAAATAATTTAAGCATAACTCTTCAGGGGTATGAATGATTTTTAGCTTATCTGTATGAATATTCTTCAGTTTGAGGTGCATTAGCTAAAATTTTTTTTTACTTCAATATGTAATTCAGGTTTCATTATTCTTGACAACTTTATTGGTCATTACACTGACTTACTTTCAAGAGTGAATGATTTTAGAAGTTTTAATCAACTACAACTGTAATAAAGCCTTGTTATTGTCTACCCAACATGGATGTAACTTTCATTAAGTTAAAGTATATATGTGTAGCCAGTGGAAATTGATTATAATAAACCAGTATTGTGGTTTTACAGGCAGAGAACATGAAAAGTGACAATCCCCTCAAAACAAGTTAAAGCACAGACTTTAGATGATTTTTTTTATTCAGTTCAGTTCGTCTATAGCACAATTACACAACCAGAGTGATCTCAATTGGACTTTATGATGCATTCAATTTATTGGCGGGCAGAGCTGGCAATGATGTCACAAGCAAGTTAATATGGTTCTTGTTGCAAATCAGAATGCAGAAAATAGGGATTTCTTCATTATTGTTGTGCAAACTATTTAACCAGTAGAAGATGCTACATTCTGTCTTTCTATTTCATGCATTAAACCACAAAGCAGATGTTGTCAAACAGATTGCTTACAGAATTGTGGATGCCAATGGTTCACTGAAATGCAAAGTGTCAGAAGTAGTAAGTAGCTTATACCTGGCAACTTGCACTACAATCTGTATACGCAGCATCTGTATTGTCTACAAAACTCAGGGCTGCCCAGCAAGCTCCCACTTTTCCAGTTGAAGTTCTGACTTCAGGGGGACATTGGTGTCAACTAGACATTTGTAAAATCTGTCCTCTGGGTGCAAAGAGAAACCAAAAGGTCAAATTACATGCTGACCAGCTCAGTCTAAATCATCGACTACATACTGAATCTTGGCTGTTGCCTTTCTAGGACTCAATAAATTCCACTTATCTCCAGAGCAAAAAGCATATGTTTTTGTCCACTTTAAATCGTCTTTGTGTTCCAGTGCTTTAATGAATGATGGAGTTTCTGTCTCTATGATTGACTTGTGATCTGTCCATGATGTGCCCCACCCCCCAACAACAATCAGGACAAAACAGCTATGGATGGATGTATAAATAGATATATGAATGAATGGATGAATACATAACCCTCCATGAATACTCAGTACTGCTACATTTTGTCTTCCAATCATTGCCTAGGACCATAACCTTGAAAAGAGTTGGAAACATTCTCTCCACTTTTTCATTGCTATTTATGTTGACAGCACCTTGGCGGCTTAAGACGCTCAATCTATCAAAGCCTTTCTGCTTGTTTCAAAACTGTCTCAGTGGCTCTTACAGAAACAAAAAAGTGCCTTTAAACATGAATGAAACGGTATTGCTTTTGAACTCGCAGGTCGCTGGCAGTACCCTCCTCCCCTCTCAAGTCGTCGCTTCTCCTTCATCCTGTCTTTTCTGCCTTCTTAAATTTTTAATGCTTGTTCCTGAATAGGTTTGTAATAAAGAATAGGTACAGTAAGTTGCATAAAATATTGATTTTGTACATTTCCTTATGAATTTTTATTCTGTGGAATGATTAAATTTTTCATATTTCGTGCACTTGGGAGATTTCTGATAAATTCATCTCGGTTTATTGTGTGTGAGCACACAACTGGTGTTCCCAATTTAGAGGAATGAATAATGCAGCCCCGGGCCTGCGTGTCTGTGAGTTTGTGTGAGACTTCATAATGCCAGGTTCAGGTGTATGCCGCTTTGCTCTTAAAAGTTGGTTGCAAGTGTGTTTTTGAGCTTAGCAAAGAGATTTTTCTACACCTTTGACAAAAATGATTTTGAGATTGTTTAGCCAGCACAAATGGCAGAGCAAGTTGTACGTGTGTGATGTCGGTATCTCTTTCTCTGGGATTAGCTACGAAGGGCTAATTAGCACAATAGTATGATTAGCTATGCAGACCAGTGGCCACAGGCTCCCTGAAGAGGCAGGGGAAGGGATGAAAAATTTAAAGGGGAAATATAATATCATTCTATTTATCTCAGTTGCTGTGCTTAGATGGTGTCTCTCAGATTTTTAAGTACTACTTTTGCAGCTGCCTTGAGGAAGCTCGCTGTCACAACCTTTGGTATATACACCGGTCTTGTTTTGCTTAAACAAAATACATGCAGAGAATTTTACCATTGAGACCATAAATTTGGTCAACTCGATAAGAACGGCAAAATATAGAATCAAGTGTATGCTCTTTTGTTTATTATAAATTAAAGAGAAACTGGTTTACAACTTTTCAGTTTGGGCTTGTAGTTGATTCTAGTTATATATTTTTATCCCAAAAGTTAAGAAATGTGAAAATAGGTGTAAAAAAAAAAACAATTAATCTGGAAGGTACGCAAATATTTATATGGCGTTGTGTCCAGCAAAGAGGACGAGGAAATCTTAAAACATGAGTGTGGAGACCTAGTAGACTGGAATTCTACCCAGATATTTCAGAGCGCTGTGGCAAGTCTGATGTTTGCCATGATTGGGAATGTCAGCATTTGACAAAATTTGTAATACAGAAAACTAAAATAGACAGTATTCACATAATGTAATTTCTGCTCGTGGCCAGCATCGTTACTCTGTTACCAACTATGTCACCATAATGCCAATATTAGCCTTTTAGTGGTGTTTAAAGTGAATGGAAGCAGCTGAAAGTCACTTTTGTCCACCTGATTGATGCTAGGCCAATAAGTAGCTACACATCCATTTGACATATCGCCAATAGATAGGTTGCTTTGTCAAAAAACTGTTTTCCGCTTGAAATGCTTGAAAGCAGTGCTCTGCAGACTTTTCATCATCCATTTATGGTAATAGTGTTTCTGTTCTTGAGAGGTTCTCCTCCAAAAGCTCTTTATGTTTTAGAAAAGCTTGTTTTAAACTTAAACTGATCTGTTTTAAAAACCATGTAAAGCCTGATTTGGATTTTTTTGTTTTTGTTTCCGGCTTTAGTGTTTTTAGGCTTTCTTACTCTAAGATACAATATTTGCTTTTTATTTAATAAACAAAATGCCTTTCTCAAAATCGTCCGGTGCAACATCCTTTTTGAATTGTGATGCTTAAACTAATATCATAGAGCAACACATATATCACTTCTGGCACTACCTTTTATTGGATTCAGTGAGAATTGTGATTGCACACTGGTAAAAAGATAAAAGAAAATACAGTCATTTCTTGGATAAGATGTCAAAGGGGGAAGAGACCTTTCTTCATAAGTGAACTGTGAAGCGATTGTGTTTTGAAGGGACCTTGAGCGTGAGTTTGAACTGGATCGATGGACGTTCAAGAAAGCCAATGGTGATCAATGAGAATAGATTTAGCGGGGAGTGTGTGTGTGTGTGTGTGTGTGTTGCAGCTCTATAGCGACTGAATCTGTTGAAATAGACTTTATGAATATTAAGCAGCATGCAGGGTCGATACCAGGGACAGAGATGCTATAGTCAACAGAGGAACGCTGTGTTCATCTGGAGCATGGGTGAATGTAAAATAAATAAATGTATACATGAAATCCTAACTGCTCTCCAGACAAAGTAATTTACTTTTCTAACGAATAGTTCCCTGAAAAATAAATGCAGTCATATCCATCATCCAGAATGTTTCTGAACTGACGACACAAACACTGCCTAAACCTTGTCCACCTCCAGAACACACACACACACATGCACACGCACGCACGCACACACACACACACACACACACACACACACACACACCCAGACCCCTATTGCTGACAAGCTGAGTGGTGATGGGAGAGCATAGTAAATAAATGAATAAGCAGACAAAGCGTGTTTACAGTGCAATGTGACCTCTCTCCCAATATCAGCCAGGCTCTCTGTGCACCCCCAGCGGATGAACTTGAGGCCTGTTCAAGGGTATATTTGTATAATAATAAGCGCAGAGTGTGTCTGCGTGTGTTTGCAGGTGGGTGGGTGAATGAATGACTGAGTGAAAAATATACCAGCTATTAGGGAAACAAATTGGGCTGGCGTTACCCCGCTTTAGTTGAGTGTGGGGTGGTGTCACTAATATGTTCTGACATGCTCCCTCAAGACCTGAGGAGACTTGTGTGTAGTGTGTGTGTCTGCTTCTTATAGCATGTGTGATACACATTTCAGTAGCTTTTCAATAGCAATTTTTGAAGTGCAGTGTCTATGGAGATTAATTATTTATCTTTATTTAATGCTAACACAGTTGGTCAGTTTATGTATTTAGTTGTACATTAAAATATATGATCCAACTAAGGACTTAAGTTTAATTTAAAAAAAAAAAAATGTTTCCAATTGCTTTCTCCTCTTCTTTTGTTCAGATTTTCCGTATTCCTTGGAAATGTTTAAGTCACTGCTTGTCATAAAATAGTTCACTCTTGCAAATGTCATTCTGTGCAGTAAAATGTTTTTTTTTTTGTTTTTTTTAATGAAATTGTTTCTGGAAATAATCTCTGATGTTTCGACCAGGCTACGTTAAAATGGAGCTGGATACCTCCTCCCACTGCTCTAGGGTCCAGTTCTGACGGTCCCATCCCCGTATTTGGCGCCTTCAGAAATGGACACGGCCATGCATGAGAACCCTGACTGGTCTGCAGTGATGTAGCCCTACACACAAAGATCTGAAATATGCTGCATATTGTGACACATTTTATTAGAACTTGTATTAACTTCTTTATCAACTTGTCCTGCAGCAGTTGCTCATTTGTGTTTGCTGCACAAGCAGTCAGACTTCTTTTCCGGTCCCACTCAGTTATCCGAGTCTGCCCTGGCCTTTACACCGCTAGGCTGTCCAGAAAGCTAAAGCTCAGTGTGTTCCCTGTAATGCATCTTGAGGCTCCAGCTTTGCTGGCCACCTGGCACTCAGCCAACTCATAATTTGAGATTGCAATCCATTAACTTGACTAGAACACCATGACGACAGAAATTTTGTGCATGTTGAACTTGCATGAGTTTCACCTGTTTTTTTTTTATACTAGCCGTGTTTTCTTCATTGCCATTAATGTAAAAAAGTCCATACTGTACACAACTAGATTAACTAATTGGCTTTAACTCATCATCCAATTTTTACTTTCACTGTCTTTTTCTTTGTATTCTCATGTTATCTCATGTTTTTTTTTTAGCATGTATTCTCATATTTTCACTTGTTGCACACTTTCATCTTGCCATCCCAGCAACTCTGCACTATGAAGTTTCAGTGCACAAACACCCACATTACACCAATTATTTGTATTACTTTTTAAAAATGGTCTAACCTGCAGAGGGGACCCGAGGACTCCAGAGGGAGCAAAAGAAAGGTTTAAAGTAGTCAAAGAAGATAACAGTAAAATGGAGGAAACTAAGCCTCATTGCAAATGTGTTTACAGCCCAGCTTATTCTCATTAGTCTCTACCTGAAAATGCTTCTTCATACTCTTTTCAATGAGGTTCACAGCAGTGCCTGATGGTTGACCAGGTTTACAAAACAGGCCGTTTGTGAATCCCTTCTTCCTCAGAGTGTGCGCGTGCGTGTGTGTGTGTGTGTGTGTGTGTGTGTTTTCTCCATCTCTGAAGTCCAAGGCCGTCTCTGTGTGGCTTGGGGATAAATGTAACGGGCTGAGATGGAGGAAGCTGTCAGACCTGAATTAGATGTTAAATCTTTTGGACAAAATGTATTGTGTTCAGAATTTATCATGTGCTGTTTCCAGCCTGCTGATGTATGTTGCAGTAAATTTGTGTGTGTGCTTGCGTGTCTCTGTGTGTAATGCTGCAACATTCCCCACAGAAGCTGCCTGGAGTGGCCGCCAGCAGTCTGCTTCACTCTAAGGACGTCACATAATAATGTAGTTATTTGTTTTTACTGTTATTTTTCCTTTTCGTTTCGTTTTCCTGACCTTCATTATTGAACCGCTTGGTCCTCGTTTCACCTTTTTCTCACAGTTTCCATTGTGCATGTCCTGCTTTGAGTCATCTTTCCTGCGTCTGTCTTCTTTCAAACAGTATATCTTAGACAAAAAGTGGACCACTTTCATCCCTTTTGCTATTATCTCTGTCTTCCCAATATTTCTCACTCTTTATCCATCACATTTCACCCCATTACTCCCACTCTTACTCAGTAAGCTCCTGCGCCAATAAGTCTGCCGTCTGATTATGGGCCTGACTGGCTAACAGCAATTTATCTGACTATAATGCCAGCCAGTTTTACTTCTCAGAAATGTAGTTACAATCTACATTCTAAAATTAGCTTTTAGCCTCCAATTACCAGTTTAGAGCGCTACCTCCCCCACCCACTGCAAACCAACTGTTTCAGAAATGTTAAAAAGTGTCAACTTAAGAAATCTGATTGCTTGCTGCTTGATTATGATGGATCTGGATATGTGCAAAATGCTGTGCACGTTATGTTCTATAAGCATCCAATGCTTTTTTTTTTTTTTTTTTTTTTTAAGGCAAACATATCTACCTAAAAATAATTAATATGGAATCAATGGGATGAAAAGCCTCAAATATGTTGAGGGGTTTGCAACAAAATAAAATATGAAAATACATTTTGTTCTAAAATCAATTTTGCATGGAAAATAAACACAAAAAAACAAAAACAAAAAAAACCCAGAAAAAATTCCAAACCTTAGCAGATCTTAGCATCTGAATAGTTGCATATATTTTTAAATGACTACCTGTTATTAAATAAATAAAAAAAAGTGATAAATATATTTCCACACTGGTCCCTCAATTCAACACACATCCTGTGTGGTAGCACAGTGCAGAATTGAGAGTGGGGGGGTTTCATTGGGAGCAATGGTCCCAGTGAGGAGTCGACCGCAGCAATTAACAGAGAGATGAAAGACACCGTGCTGCCTGCTGAATAATTAAGACGGGTTTGATGAGCAAGCAGCAGCTTCAGGGGAAGGTTGACTGTAACTTCATAATATTTAAGTTTGTCCGGTGATGTAGCATGTACCTTATGGAGTAAATAAACTTGTTTTTTCAAATCACGCTCACAGTTGCTTTCAGACAGTATTCTGATTTTAAATAAAAAAAAAATCAAGACGTGAAATGATTTGACTTCACAGACACTGAGCTACTTAAAAGTAGTGCGCAAAAGGTGGGCCCTGGTGATGTTCTGCCAATGCGTCGCCATTATGTGAACTGAAGGCCTATTGATCAGTCCGGATTTGGTGAGGTGCAACATAAAAGAAAGAACAGCACACCGGTGCATGGAGGGAAGAGTTTGATCTGTAAATTTGAAAGAAAAAGAGCACTGCAGGCATTGTGAGGCACACGCAGGGAGAAGAAAGGGAGCAAGAGATTGAGGCAGACACAGCAAACAGGAACTCTCCCAAGAGTGTTTTAGCCAAATGTATTTAAATGTATTCTGCTAATTACAAAACTCTAAACACATACACGCTGATGCAAACACTGTCTGGCATTTTGTAGCACCGTTGTTCTGAAGGTAATTACATGCGCTTGCTCTGCACACTTTGTGGCCCTTTGTGCATCGGCAGACGTCGCGAGTGCGTGTCTGAGGAGAAGAAGAAAAAAAAAAGACTTACATGCGTGGAAACACGATAAGCGGAGCTTTTTTTCCACAAAAGATTAAGTACTGTGGATTAAAGCAGAACATGCGGGTGGTTGCTTTTCTCCCTCACTGGTGGAGATGAATCAAGGCCTATCATAGCTCAAACACAAACAGTTAACTGCGGTGATTTACTTCTCAATCTCAAGTGTTTTTCGGGGAACCCTTTTTTCTATTTATATCCAAGTACTATAGAAAAAAAGTAACCTTTCTGAACATCATTCTTCTTTAATCCTGTCTTAGTTTGCCCTACGTGTCCTGCGAAAGACAGATACTTTAACAGCAGGTAAGTAGAAAGGAAGCAGATTGAAAAGAAAACATGGTGAGCCTGCTCTTTGAACCTACAGTTTATCTAGCTGATCAGAAGAAGAGTAGCTCTCAGTGGTTACTCCCCAACCACATGCTTGTTTGACCTCTGCATTGGTTTATTGACCAACAGATGTCTTTACATTGGCTAGACATACACCTCTGAATGTCCCCTTGATTCCCTCATCACATCCCTCTCTTCATCTGTCGTCCATCTAGTTGTAGTTATGTCGATCACTCTGCCAATTCTGTGACTAATTAGCTTTTATTATAGGAAATACTAAATAAAAATACTTGTGAGCTTACGTGTTGATGCAAATTAGTTTTAGCTGGCCCGTGGCCATCCCTAGTTTCTTTGTGATGACTAGTGGATATTTTTTTTTTCAGAGTATATAAACAATATGAATGACTCAAAACATTTTATTTCTCAAGTTATTTCTATAATACATGTCATGTTTGCTGAATAAACTGAATACTTTAAAGCTTGCATAGCCTGTTAAGGACAAAATCTGTGACATGGCTCCAGTATGTTCAGCTTGAATAACATGTCAAGTCATCTGTTGTATTTTTATTTGTGGAAAATCTATAATAAAGTGATTCTGAAATCCTGCCCAACTCGAGATAATCGCATTGCTACTTTCAAACAGGAGTCACATTTTTGCTAGAACCTGCAAGTGATTATAATGGTAATGAGGGGTGAAAAGTTATTTTCCATTTTTAACTTTTCTCCACATGCAAGGTTCAGATTCGATGTCTCTTCAGGTGATGCTGCAACTCATAATTTCAAATCGTCCTCTTCATCAGTGTCACTGTTGAAAACTTATGCGGTTCCTTAAACTACAGGCAAAAGAAAAACCTCCTTTTTGCTTTTAAAGATCGCTAAAGCATTTAGCAGAGCTGTGATCAGGAAATGCATTTCCCATACTTTGGGTTGTTGATTTTACTGTTGACTTTATTTTCATATTTCCAGGCAAATTTCATTTTACTGTTGTGAGATTCAACCACTGCATTGGCCCTGAATACCCTCTTCTGATCCCCCCTGCCCCCTTTGTACTTTTTCAGACATTTTATTGATGATATGTCTTATAGATTGTGTCCTCGTTTCAACTCAAACCGTGTCAAAATAGTTGTCAACGATTCGGTTAAAAGAATGTAAAAATACAACTTTGAGCCTTCCGCAGTGTTTAACATTCACAATCTAAGTATAAACAGATGCTCTTTGGTGTTATTGAGACTTGGATCAGCATCTGGTCAGAACTGGCCTGTGTAGCCAGAACTAAATGGAAAAGAAGAGCATTTCATGTGTCTGAGCAGCAGGGAAAAGAGCAAGAAGAAAAGAAAGAAAGACATGTCTCCCGGGATGCATTTTAATTCACTCAATTGCCCTATATTCTGTTGCAGTTTTTGTTTTGATGATGGTGACGCTTTGCATATCTTCACCCTCCAAGCATAGAGGATGTGCACAGTAGGGGGACCTGTGTTTGGAGTTGTGTTTTGGGGAGGGAGGGGGGTACAAAATCTATGGGGAAAGAGAGAGAGAAGAAGTAGGATTTAGCAGAGTAGTACCTGGCGAAGCGACCGAACAGGTTAAAGCTGCTGAAATTATTAAACTGTCTAGAAGCACTTCTTTTCATCTTTACAAATATTTAAGATGTTTAAGTTTACAGTAATAATAAAAAATAGATTTAGCATTTTTGGACACAAAATATATATTTTTTATATAAATACTAGGGTTAGGGAGGAAAAAACAACTTTATTTTACACACGCATGATGACTATACTTCAGAATAATTGTAGGAAAGCTCAGATGGCAATGTGATGACTCAAAATTTCTGAGTTAACTGGAAACACTCCTTAGGTGACATCATGGTAAAAATCAAATGAAACGAGTCAAAATATGGAGAAAAACCCGAAGTCTGGCTTATTCTTTGAGATGATGGTCCTGTTTGGTGTATTTCTTTCAGAAGTTGAATTTGTTTCGATATGGTTTCTGATATTATTACACTGAAATAACTTATCCTAAAACTATTAATTAACAGCCCTCTGGATTGTAAAATCCTTTTTTTTTACCCTGCATAACTCAGGATTACTCAATTGATTTCCTGGAGATCAAGAGAAGTTCCTATGTTTACCTTCATTCTTTATCTTTCTTGCCATTTTTTATCCTTTGATATAAAACAATAAGGTAGACTAAATTTAAACATGATAGTCAATTAAGTACATAAATACTGTGGATCATCCAAATTAGAGAGCAGGTGTAGCACATCCTGCTTTAACGCCTTCATTTGGCGTTGCATGGAGTTAATTAAAATCCATTCATACAAGCTGTCAAACATTAGATACTAATAGAAATTTAAGCATAAATTTCCCTGTAGCTTGTCTGAATATCAAAATGAAAATATCTCAAATAGAGTTGGGTGATTTTGTTATTATTATTAAATAATATTGATTTTCCCTTTAATAGTGGAACTGATTAAATTACAATAAGGTCAACACTTAAGCAGGTATTCAACATTATTTTTATTAATCCCACATTTCTGCAAGTGGAAAGGTGTAATTAACACAAGACAAAAACATTAGCCTGTGTCAATAATTGATTTTTGATTTTATTTTATTTTATTTTTTTGCCCGGCAGTGTAAAAAGCATGCATCATTTGAACAGTTTATTTGAGCTTTCCAGCACAATAAAATGTTATTTTCATCATCACAGTGACAAAATCTTATAACCAAAATCTTTGGTTATACTTATTTTTTCTTGGTGTAAGTGTTCTGGTCCTTGTAATTTTTGTCTTCTTTTAGAAAATTTACATTTTTGTTTGCTTATGACTCTCTTTTCTTCTCTGTTGGTACCATTGGTCATAATACCAACAGGTTTTGTTGACAGCATGCCAGATTTGTATGTGCTTAAATTGCATCAACCTTGGCTTTTCGCTTTTAAAAAGAAAATACAGCTAAACGGCAAAAATGGCAGCACAAGTAGAGTAATTCAGAAAGTACATTCTTCATGCTTAATCCCACCTACACAGATTCAACTTAACTGCTTATAAATGAGAGAGTCATAAAGTTTGCTAAAGTTATGCCACTCGGAGTAATACTCCTATTTGTTGCACAAAGTTTTGCAGATGCAATTCAACTCTGACATCATTTCCTGTTCATGGTGGACTGTCTCTACAAAAGGACTGTCTCTCCGTGTTGTCAGTACCTCTTCTCCATCTCTACTTCCTGTCCCACTGAGATAGCTGTGCATCATCTAGCTGTATTTGATACCTCCACCCCTCTCTGGTCCCAGCACAGTGAGAGTCTGCTGTTACAGCATTACTATGAAAGTGAAAAGCAAAATGCCATTATTGCTTGGCATTTATTGCTTTGTTTTGGTCCCCGAAAGAGAGAGGAATTAAGAGACAGCTCTGTACATTTATAGTTGTAAATGAGAAACTATTAAGTTAGATTAAACTGGCCGAGGTGTGTTTGACTGTGTATGCTAGTATGTGCGTGCATTAAGGAGAGCAGTTGAATAAAAGATTTATTTTTGTTACTTTTATGGCTGCAGTGAAACTCCAGGCCTGTCCTGGCATCGCGCCAACCCACCTTTATTCCAGATGTTACCATGGTGAAACTTATGGGTGGTATCCTGGCAACCAGACAGCGGTTTTGTGAGCTGGAGAAGAGTGATGGAGAGATTAAGAGAGAGCGAGAAAATTGAATAGTCTCCACTCTTTCTCTGTTGTTTCTCCCCCCTCCAGAGGCCGGGGTCTGGTGTTGATTTAAGCCCCGTCTTAATGTGATTATCACCCCAATGTTAAGGGCTGTGCTCATTCCCTCTGCAACATTGATTTCCATTTAAAACTGTAATTGAGAGGAACAAACATTGGTATTAGCTATTCTCACCCGCCATTGCTCTTCTGGACTCTGTCAGACACTGGAAACTGCTTAGTTTGTCAGGAGCACTGGAGGGAGAATCTGATTGTCTAAAACGATGTGGACTGGTGTCGTCATTGGGGCTACAACAGTAAAAAAACAAACAAACAAAAAAAACTGTAAAAACTGCTGTACCAGGATAAACCAGTAACATTTTTATTCAGAAACAGTGCAATTTTCACCTCCAACAATTTCTCAGATTTACAGAGAATGGTCTGAAAAAGAAAAATAGACACTGTAATTACAGTTTATAAGGTTCACTAAAAAACATTTGTTGATCAGACTAGTCTAGATTTTTACTGCATCATACAGGTGGTAGGGGCCAGATGGTGGTATAGTGATGTGGGGGACATTTTCTTGGCGTATAATGTAGAAGCCATGACCTACTTAAATATTGTTGTTGATCCTGTACACTTTAGGCATAAACGATTAAACTCAAATAACATCAATGAGACCACAGGGTTTGAGGCTAATATGTTTATATTTTAGCATGAAAAGGAATGGGACAAGGAAATGGGGAGTAGCTAAGGTATTTATCTATCCAAGAAAATAAAGGAGATGAATTGGCTAATTAGTTGGACCAAATTATGGAAGTGTTTCTTATTGGCTGGGCAGATTGATGCACTTTTCACTCGTTTGCATAATCATTTCCATCCTTGAAAATAAATGCTCACACTGGGAGAGTAACTCAGAGTTCACACAGAGAGAGAGAGAGAGAGAACAGTGGAAGTTACGCAAAGCAAATGATTTAAGTACCAGTTAACTATGTTGACAATTTATCATTATTAGTGGATTATAATTACATCATATACTGTAACAAAAGCCCTCACCGAAACCTGCTGCTGCCTTTGAACGGCAACAAACTACAGTCACCCAGTGTCGTAACTGGTGGTGACATCTTTCCCACTTTGTTTCTTCAAATCTTTTCAGAGTGCACCTCGGCGTGTGCATTTACGGAGGAGGATTCAAGGGCAGTGCTAAGTGATATTCTGTGAGGGAATGCGGGGGGTGGGGTGGAGCGGATTGCACAAAGGAAGTGAGAGAAGAACAGGACGAGTGAAGAGGAGACAGCGGCAGTAGATGCCGTAAAGATAGCGGCATTGTCGGGGACCTTTTATTATTGTTTAGTGTTTTTATTCCCTCCACCTCCTTCAGGTACAAAAGGGAAGAGTTGACATTCAGCAGTGGTGTGAAGAAGCCAAGGCAGATGACAGACTTAACACAGCCTACCAGTGCTGTCACCGGTCTTTGTGGGTTGTTTTTTTTTTTTTTTTGCCTCCGTTTGTTTGTGTGTGTGTGTGTGTGTGTGTGTGTTTGCGCACCCTTGTGTACCAGACAAACAGGCCAAACATTTACTTCTCAAGGACAAACTCAGGTTCCCCCCCGCCCCCTCTTTCAGACCTTCTTGTAGTCTCTGGCCTCACTCATTCATATGTTTAAAAGCCACTTTTTTCGTCGTGAGTGGGCTGTATCGATTCACGCCGCATCCTTCGCCTTGTTGGGAAGCAGCATTGCGACCAGTCCTGCAGGACGGCGGTGACAGTTGCGTTGTCGGTGTGTTGTCTTTTCGTGCTGGGGGCCCCATTGAAATGCCAGTCGAGTGTCTGAAGAGACAACCTCACTGATCAATCAGGAAACTCCTCATTCATTATTCACTCCGAGCCCATCGAATAGCTCAGAGCCCAGGGCCACCGCACACTGTCATCAATGCTGCCATTGATTATCAGGGCTCATCAGCATTTGTTTGCCTTGTCAAATCAATGTCTTTTTAACAGCATGCCATCCCTGTAGGAGACCACAGATGAATATTTCATATCAGCTGTGATACAGTCATAATTTAAAGCATCAGAAAAAAAAAAAAAAACTTGTGTTTCTTGTTGTTCAATCGTTTTCAAGTGCAAATTGGCAGTGTGAATAGATAAATGTCAAAATGAATCCTGTTGTTGACGGCGCAGTCTCTACCCTGAGGAAGTACTTACGGGATTTGACATTTACATTGCTTTAGTCTGCTATTTATGAGCAGCACATTTCTTTTTAGCATCAAAGTTTATGATGCATTATTTTTTTTAACCATTAAGCAAATGAAGGCCTGTTTTATTGCCAACAATATAAAACAATTACACAACATATTTGTGTGCATTTGCAGGTGTAACAAATTGGAAAACGGTATCAGTGTTGTTGTTGTTCCTACTCCAAAACATCCTTAGTTAGGTGCTCCATTTCCAGCTTTTATCTCCCAAGTACATCACATTATGAGCATCTTCTACCAGGAATTGGCCATGCAGGTCCATGTAGAAGACAACATGTCTATATTCATCTGTAGTGTAGCCATCTTGTAGAGGTTCACTCTTTTAGCTGCAAATTGCAGACATTTTCAACAATATATTCATCTGTTAATTACTTTAAATAGTCATGGAGCATCTTCTTTTGTCAGTGGATCAGAGTTTTATGCATCCTCCCTCCCCTTCTTTTATCCTAACATCTCTTTATCACTAACTTTATAAATTATAAAGTTATTATGAATTACTGCGAGTGTAAATACCTTAAGGCCTGGTCTGATTTACAGTATGGAGGTAAAGCCAGGTTCAGTGGAGTTGCAGGTTTAAATCCACTGGTTATTTTAAAGAGATGCAAGAGATTGTTTAACGGAAAGCTGGATAGCCATGGTGTGGTAGCTAAAGCTCTGCCACCCTTAATATTCTTATGGGTAATATTATTTTAAAACTTCAGCAAACTCTGAGCAACATGCCACATGCCTTCTAACCATTTAGTTTTGTTTATTCAACTTGTGATTATGACTTATAGCTAATGAAAAACCCCAAAATTCTGTCCCAAAAAGAAGATTTTTGTCAAGAGATCAGTTTAAAATTCAATGATCTTTATACTGAAATGTCTGCTTGCTGAAAAGTTTGCATGTGCTGCACGATTCTCTGAATCTGGCCTCGCTTATTTAAGTAAAACAAAATATTGTTTTAATGTTTGTTTGTTGTCTTTGGCAGTGTGGGCATATTCTGAATCATGTTGTTGGCACAATGGAAGCAAGACTTGAGGATTTTGGATGAGTGACTTACAGTCTGATGCTTCTTGTCCGTAGTCCAGGGAAGAGACTTCAGATGTCATTCCTGGTTTAAGACTGGATCAACACATGCATTGCAACAGTTGTAGCCCATGTGCTGCATTTGCTGATGTGATATGGTTGTATACTGCACTCTGAAAAGAATTATGAAATACCTGTTTTGTTTTTTGGCTTACTCTACTTTTTAATGATGTCAAAGCAATCTTGCCAAGGATTGTGTCGGCCATAGCCTTCTATTCCTGTACTTAAAATCATTTTCATTGGTCTTGTGAAACATTTTAATTTCCTGAAAAACTGAATTTTGTGCTTTCTTTGACTGCAAGCTATATTCACGACTTAAAAACACTTAAAGAGTATGATTCTAAGTTTTTTGCAATGCAAAGCCTGGAAAGCACAACATCTGTGTCAGTATGATCTTCTTTCAGATGCATTAATTTCAGTTAAATCATAAGACTTTGTGGTAGGAATCCATAATACTGTAACTGTTATAAATCAAACAAGTGTCTGTCATCTATCCAAAAGTTGGCAAAAGCTTGAAAAGATTTTTAATGGGAAGCATGTGCAGTCTATTTAGGGTTTGGCCCCTCACCACTGATGGAACATGAATTGCTAAACGGCATGTTTAACCTTATTATCCAAAGCAATATTTAGCTGATCAGTTTTGAATTAAGCCTTCTTATAGTTCACCAGTTGCAGCTGTTGAGTGAAATGTTCCTGCCTATTTTTTTATTTGACTGCAGCTTCACCCCTGATCCACCTGTTTGTGTAGCGGTTATGACAGGTCAGTGTAGAAAAACTAGTGCTGACAGGCATGGCTTTGCTGGGAAATGGAGAAAGTGCACTCCCCTCTTTGCACTGTGTCTGTGTCTGTGTGTGTGTGTGTGTGTGTGTGTGTGTGCGCGTGTGTGTGCATAAATACCCATGACAGGATGTCAGCAGGAAATGGAGGGACTTCCACAGCAGTGTTTACTTTTACATTTCAGCGAAAAATATCTGGCTTTATTCTAAACAGATAGGTGGAATATGAACAGTGACATCTCATGTGCTCATGAAAGGGGAAAAAAATAATAATTCAGGTGTATGGCTTGCTACTTACTGGTCATGTCAATATTTGATAATATTGCAGTTTTTATTTCTGAAAAGGTGTGTATGTATGACTGAGCAATGCCCTTTCTCCATTGTGGAGTCGTACTCCAGTTCTAGCCAAGTTGGGTGTGTCTCCATTGGCAGTGTGTTCCTCACAATTGTGGGTGTGAATATGGGCAGGAACGTGGGAACATCGGTGGGCCTCGAGCACCCAGGAGCTGTCGTCGACACTCTGATGATGTCATTTGCAACGACACTCAGCGGTGGATGACTTTGGCTTTGTGGTTCTGATGAACTTAAGTACTCCCAGATATTTCATTTTGAAATAGACAAACACGCAAAAGTGTCGAGATTAAAACCTAAAATGATCCTACATTTGACACATGTGCTCTGCTCATAATTGCTCTCCTCCACACTGGGCAGCTCTGTGATTTGAAACGCCATGTCCGCCGGTCTGCTTTGGTGGTTGTCATGTTGTTGTTTGGAGTTTGTAAGGTCAACAAATGCAGTCTGCTGTCAATCTACATGGCCCGGCTTGTATCACCTCTAAGGTGGTTATAAAAATATTTTGAGAGAAACCGTGCAGAATCTGCAAATGGCGGACTGTGGAAGAACCGGTAAAAGCCACGCCTGTAGAGAAGGGGCTTAGATGTCCTCCAAGAGACAGAACATATGTTATATCATTGCATATCTTAAGCAGGCAGAAGAGTCAACATAAGAAGCTTTTACTGGATCTTTCATGATCTTGAACAACCCATGTCAAACAAAGAGGTTTAAACCACAAACAATCTCGCTTGTATTCAGCAAATCCCTCAGAGTCTCAGTAACCGTAACACTGAGAATGAATCACACTTGTATCTTTAAACATGCCCCCCTCTTCGTTCATCTTTGTAGTTTTTCCTCCTTTCATCCCTTTATCTTTCTCCCCCTCATTTGTTGGTTGAAGAGGATTAGTCAGATAGGGGAGCTGAGAGGTCTCTATTTACCCTAAAACACATTTGGGCCACATCTTTCCTTTTCTCGTGTGTGTTTGTGAAGGAAGAAATCAGGGGAAATACTCATCATGGTTCAAGAGAAGTCTCCCAAAGCTGCCTGCTGCTTGTTAAACTGCCTCTCTGACTCCTTCTTCTCATGTCTCACTCTACCTCAGCCCTCCTTAATCCTTGAGAGATTTTCTCCTCTTTCTCAAAAATGTTTCAGAATCACCTCCAGGGCCAAATCTCCTGTTCTGGATCACATTGTGTTACTCCACTAACTGGAAGGACTCTGCTTCTAGCCAGGAAACACAGACTGGCCTGGAGCTGTGTCCAGGGCAACAGCAGTATATGATATAGAAACGCTAGGATGTAGACGCATGCACCTTCTGTCTTAATCTCTGTTTCTCTGTCTCACACGTACACAAACACACGCACAAAGTTGCAAGGCAACTTTTGCACCTGAGGCTATGAATCGATGAAAGCAAACTGTAAAGTCTTTGACCTCCGTGTCTGACTGTTTTGCGTCAGCACGTATTTTTACTCATAATATCACCCACAGGGAACCCACACCCACATGCTAACATACACAAATGATCATGACCAAGGATCTGAAAACAAAATTATCTTTCAATGCAATGTGTTAGTAGATTTATCAAGATCAGCTATATTTATTATTTCATTCTTGCAAAGTTTTTATAGATTAAAATGTTTATTTTAGTCATAACTTGCACGTTTGAAATCTTTTACACTAGAAATGACAATACTCTGCAAAATAGCGTAAACAAGCCAAGACATGTATGCGTGTGTGTGTGTTTGTGTGTGTGTGCTTGTTGGAGGTGTGATGTAGCAGGTGTCCCAAAAGGCAAAATCAAAAATAAAAAAATAAAAAATGGAAAAGAGATTATGAAATGATCACAATCAAACTTAGTAATAAAACATAATAAAACTCATGAGCCTTCTCTCATTAGTTAATGAACATAAAACATAAGACAAAAAGTAATGAAAGGACTTACCTTAATTTCCAAATAGAAATATATACAACATCACACATTTTTTTCTAATGTTACAATCACAAACTATCAATTTTAATAGGATATTATGTGACAGACCAACACAAAGTAGTGCATTGTGAAGTGAAAGAGAATAGGGGATTTTTTTAGATGGTTTTCTTCCAGTAAGTAAGTCTTAAATCTTGATTGATGCCCATTTTAACACATTAATATGCTTTGATCTAAGCTAATTCAATCCATCTCAATCCATCTCTAGATGTGTGTTTAGAGTTTCCATTCCTGCCAAAACATCAACTTTTGCCCAAGTATTAAATATTTTTCAGCCACTAACAAGTATTCTTCCAGGACTGACATGTTTTGTACTCCCTCCATCTTTCCTTAGACTCTGACCAACATTCCTGTGTTGCAAAAAACCCTTTCTACAGCAGGATGCAGCCATGACCATGTATCACAGACACTATTTTTAGGGTAATGTGTACTGCTATACAAACATTTGGCACTTAGGACAGAAAGTCCAATTTTTGGTCACTTGAGACCTGGGTGTTTTGGTCATTGTTTAGGAAATCGGGGCTCCATAATTAAATGATGTGATGATTAGTTTCTATTTTTGCACTTTCATTATGGACATGTTAAAAGCAACGATTCAAGAAAGGTTCATGTAAACTGAAATACTTTGAGTAATGCCCATTGCTGCTTCAGCAAAAGTTGTTTCAGGCTCTGATGAAAACTCTGATGAAAACTCTGATGAAAACATGCACGTGTTGACATATTCAAGTCTTCTAAGTAAAAAGTAACTTACTTACTTACTTTTTACTTCTAAGTAAAAAGTAATAGATTTAAAAACAAACCTAGTATTCAGGTGTGTGGTAAAATCTGTGTGATGTGTAGTCTGTGCATTTCTGTTTTCTTCCAAGCTGTTTTGAGTGCATGTGTGAGAAAGAGACCGGCTCAGAGAGAAAGTGTGTTTAGTTCTCCCTGAGCGGGTTAGATCTGATAAGGCTGACAGCCACAGGTTGATATTCCTGAGAGCAGCCAGCCTCTGTGCTTCACACCGGATGGCTGACACACAGACCTGCAAAGAGAGAAGACAAAAAGATTTATGTCTCTTTTTACAAAATGAAAGAAAAAAAAAAAACGGTGAAATTGTTTTTAGTATGTTTTCCAAAGCCGCTCACAATCTGCTGGTCAGGGATCCGTTGATGCATTAACTGTTTTCTACTGTAACGGTCACTGTAATTACAGAATTAAACAGACCTGGGAATTAGCCAGCAGGCGCTTTGCCATGCAAATGCACCAATGGGACAAGTCTCTTCGTGTGTGTGTGTGTGTGCGTGTGTACGTGTGTGTGCGTGCGTGCGTGTGTGCATGTGTGTCTGTGTGTGTGGGCGTGTGTGTGTGTGTGTGTGTCAGAGTGACAGTTACGCTCATACTCACCACATCTCAAAGGCAACGTGTTCTCTCGGAGGCCTACTTCAAACACAGCCTCGGGCTGTCTGTTTGTGCTCTGGTCATATCTGCCTATCTTCTTATATTCCTCACACTGCTTCTGATTTTTCTCCCACAGGAAAGGCTCTACCCACCTAACTGCACATCTACATCCTAATGTGCATAGATTTTTATCCATCTATAATTTCCCACAAGGCTCAGGAGAACAAATACACCCTGGTGATCCAATATACAGTACACGGAGCCATTATGCACACATCATTGCTTCAAAAAGTTCTAAAACAGACGAGGGCAGAACAAAAAGGATCCGTAAAACGCATGCAAAAGACGGTGGCATGTACACACATGCAAATCACCTCCCGCTGCTATCTTTTGCCTACATATACGAAGTGGGCCCTTGAAAGGGTAAAGCAGTGGCACGTTGACATTGAAGGGAATCACAGAGCCTTGCTGTGTACACAATGAAAGAAGAAAAGGAGGAGAAGGGAGAGAAAGGCTGCATCCTTATTCAATTAGCTGCACTAGCCTGGAGTAATTACTTCTACTCTCCCTAATTCCCATGTAAATTTGCAACGAGCGCTGCACTATTTTAATACAATTTAGCGCCACTTTGACTTGCTGCCAGTGTAGAGCACCAGGAAGAGGAGCTTTGTGTGTGCGCATCACCACGCATTTGTGAGAGAGGCAAAACTGACGGAGAAAGATGAGCCGCCTGCGTGAGTCTGCTGTAGAGAACAGCAGAGAGAATAAACAGTCGAAGAGGGCACTGGAAGGAGAACAGGTCCGTAGTGATGACACAGTGATCAGATAAGATCTGCAGTGGGACCTGACTCTGTGTGTGTGTCCTGTGGGAACAGCAGCTCTGACTTATTCCTACACTTTTGCCGTTATCTTTCTCTAAGGTGCTGAATGCTCACATGCCCGGAGGAAACACTCAGAGTTCAATTTAGGCGGCCACTTCACAGAAGGGCTCTCCTAACAAACAGATAGTGAATATTGATTAAATCAGCTATTAATGAACCTACGAGACTTTAAAAATAATATATCAATGAGCAGTTATAGTGCTGCTTGGCTAAGGACATTTACTGTTGCAATCCTTTTGCCAAAGACTTAACATTTTTGAAAGCATTAAAATAATAAATTTAGGGAGAATCATCGAAAAATCGTCTCTGTTTGCATGATGTGCTAATGTATATATAAATCTGCCTATTCTGAATGTGTTAATGACGTTTGAATGGAGATTTGCTCCAAATGATGAAAAGCTGAATGGGGACATAGGAGAGTTGAATGAGGCTCACTATTTGGCAAGACATTATTGACTTTGCTCTCTCTTTCCTTAACTAGTCCACTCTAACTGCTTAGTAGTAAGAGTTTACGCCTTCATTAATTTCTGTCCTAAAGTTATGCCTTCTCCAGTTAATGCAAGACCTTAAACAGCACATTTTGGAAATATCTCGTGTCAAAATATGCTTTTATTTTGGGTTGTGAACTTGGATAGCTGCAGGTTGTAACCAAAATTGTCTTACAGCTTTGTGTAGAGAGTGGTTGAGCAGGTGACGTTGTAAAAGAAACTGAATCTCAATCACTACAGCTATGTTTTCCCTGTATTGATTTTTTTTGCCCCAGCCAATAAATTGCCTGCTTAGATAATTGTCTAATTAGCCCACTAATTGGCCCATATAATTAGTCATTTTAGGATATTGTTCAGGATGAATAATATCAGCCTGACTCCCTGGCAGCTATTCCAACTCTGCACATCTCTCTGCCCAGCACAGACATCCAATCGATCCTTACGTTTCAAGCCTGTGCAGGAGGAATGGACAAAATGAACTGGCAGCAAGAACAGGTTCAACACCGAGTAAATTGTCGTGAAAATATTTGGAAAATTGGACAACAGCGATTTTGACAAGCATGTCTACAAAATCACATATTACATAATGTTTGTGGTTTAAAGAAAAGGATGTGTGAACAGGCCAATGGTTTTTGCAAACTGTAGCTAAGCAATAATTGTGACATTCCTCCAGCATATCTTAGTGAATTTACTAGAAAACAGGCTCAGATGGAGGCACAGGAGGAGGACACCCTGAGAGCTTTCCACGTCACTTGAAATGAAGAATGAAAGGCGGTGTGTTTAGAACCCAAGCAGATTTACAGGAAGGAGGGTGGAGCTATGTTTGGTGCTAAGCTCAGGCGTTGTTTATGGGTTTGTGTACAGTCTCTGCAATCTTTATTTGAGGTGAAAACAGGCCATCCATGGCCATCTCGAGTATGTGTATGGGTAAGCATAAGGCTGATTCTTCCCAGGCGATACTCTGCGTGCGCTTGTGTGTGTGTGTGTCTGCGTGTGTGTATGTGTGTGCAATCGCATCACCAGGTGTGTGTGTCTCAGCTGTTAAGTTGGTTTGGATTCCAGTCAGTTCCCTTTGACCCGTGCAACAGGGTCAAACTTTCTCTCACACCAATTTCTTTTCTTTTTCCTTGTTTCCTACTCACATGCATGGTATTAGGAGCCCTGGCCTATATTTAGTGGAGGGAAAAGGAGCGGTAGATAGCTGCCCTGCTCACAGATTTGTATGGGAACTGGTCACCTGTTTTCTCTGTGTGGAAATCCCCAGCTCCCTGGGCCCTGCTGTGTGATTCAGTGACTCACTCTGCTTTTCAAAGCATGTCTTTGCCTGGTTGTGTTTTGTGTGTTTCTCCAACTGTAAGTGTGGACTGCTTCAGTAACTTTGTCCAGGTATAATGTACATGTCCTGTGGAAGTTTGAGGTGCTTGTGCAAACAATATGGTTGTTCTTTGGGTATTCTTTCTTTTATTATGCTGCGTTTCAGAGAAAATGAGGACACAAGCAAACATTTGATAAGTCTTGAAGATGTGTCAATTGCCCTGCGGTCCATGGGGAAGCTGGCTAGAGTTGGATAGAGCTAGATACAGGATAGATATGTTCTCATAGCCTGAAGCATTTGGTGAGGCATTTTTGCTTTATCATCCAAAAAATAAAAAATAAAAAATCGTCTGTGAAGTTATATGCAGGAAACCACTGAGACATTGATATCGAGGTCCAAGCAGCACTAAATTGCATGTGCAAACAATGGATGTGTTTCATACCAGCCTGTGAAGGAGCTTACTTGCAGATAGTCATCTTCATACAGATGAACATGTGGTTTATGGGCGTAGATCACTGCAGTATTCATCTGCTCATCAAGTTGCTTCATTTTTTACATTTTCCCAGACTGCATTTAGGTTTTGGAAATTGAATAAAATTGAATCCACCTTGTAAATGCTCTTAGTAAAGCATGTTGTAATTGCATCTTCCCCAATGGCCATGTTTTATAATTTTTTCCAATTATTACCAAAGCTTCACTTTTTTAACAAATTTTGACTACCAGTTGGTCAATTACTGACAAACCTGCTGAATTGATAACCAGTTGGCATCATGTCTATTGAGAATAAAAGGCAAACCCTGAAAATTGCCGTTTATCAAAGCACTCCATCAATCTAGGTTGAGTTTGACACATTTAGCAAAGACTACTAGTCAAGAAAGCCATTAGTGTGGTAAGCCCCAAACATTCGGTCTTTAATTTCAATGAGCCATAGATCTATGAATTTTGGACTCGGGACAACTAAATACACAGCACACCTCTCACAGATTTACTTATAAATTATTTTGAAAGTCGCAATTTATTTTCACTTTGCATACACCAATTGTTTTGCAAAACACTGCATAAAGTCTTATTGTTTCCTAAGTTCAAATGTTCTGACAAAACATTTTTGGTCTGTGTATGCGTGTGGTGAAGCTACCCTGGCCTAGATTGGCTGTTAGGGTCAGGAGCTGACCTTTTCGAGATTTAAAGTTGCTCTCCTCTGAACGTTTTAATGGTCTCTGGAGGCCAGCAAAACTCTTGTTGTTTTTTTCTCAGTTCTGGTTCTGCTCTCTATTAATTTGCTTTGAATTATTAGAATATCCAAAGAAACACAGCTCTATTGTTAGGAGAGATTTTTTTATTTGGTTGCAGCAAGCATTTAATTCCTCTCTTCCCTCAAACAGTACCTTATCTATCTGTAAGTGACAAGAGCTTTATTGTCCAGTTCTGGGCCATTTTTTATGATTCATTTGATTACTCTCATACACATACTTTTAAAAATTAATTAATTACAATCTTTACAATTAGCAGAATGTCACAAAAAGTATCTTTACAAGCTTAAAAAAGGGTCCCGGTTGTTCAACTGTCAAGGACGGGCTTTCTGTGTTGCTTTGATGCAGCAGATGCAACCTGCATCATGCATGCTACCTCACACACATAAATAAATGCACTTCTTTTCATTTTTTTTTTTTTTTTTCCAGGCTGGAAATCCACAACACACATGCAGGTCGACTCATTCATGCGCTGCCGCAGTCTTTCAGTCTCATACTCATACACACACCAGATAAAATACACAAGTTGCTGGCACTCTCATATGTGCCGGTGGATTGATCCAACTCTTTTATCTGCTAAATAACTTAGCATCGATTGATAGGTGGAATGGGGAGTTAGAGGAGGAGGAGGAGGGACGCATGGATGTGCAGAGAGAATTAAAGCCTAGCTATATCTATGTGCTGTCCACACTGCCTGGACAAGTCACCATGTCAAAGAAGAGATACAAAGACAGACAGATAAATAGATAGACAAGAATAAGCCTTCTGGCAGTTACCATTATGAGGACTCTAACAGGTACTATCTATTTCTTATTATTTGAAGCAGCCTGAGGAAAAGTGTAATGGTGGCCCTCTCTTCAGCCCCTGGGGAGCCAGCTATACACCCATACAGGGTTCAGAGGCTAATTGGATATATCAAAGTGAAAAACATTTAAAATCCCAAATCAATACCTGCCTCTTTAATGCTTTTCCTGAATAAGTGCTCCTCTCTATTGCTACTGACCCTCCCCACCACCCCCTCTCTTTCCGTGTCCTCACTCACGCCGTGTCTTGCCCACAATCCGTCACCACAGTGACGTGCTCAGGGGATCAGTGAGCTAAGGTCTATCGAGGAGCCAAAACTTGCAACAGCTCCTTTTAGAAATGAACAGTGATGTAAATATGGAGCAAAGTGCTCCATCCAACATGAGCTACAGAGGAAAATAACAATGGGCTGGATGGGCGGATTAGCAATATGTCCATTTTTATGTTTGATTGGTTTTTGTGTTTTGAAACCATAAAAATACCTACGAAATTATTGTTTAATTTTTGTTGCTCTTTACAATTTTCATTTAGTAGAAGTGAGGGCTAACATACCTATTTTGCTTACAAGGAGGACACTTTACGTCTTATTTTGGTTTTTACATTTCATCTGTAAAGACAGAGAATTTATCACCAGAGCCACATTATTATGTTCGAGGAACTTGGAGCCTTACACAAAATTGAATTGTCTGAACCTGAAGCATACCATTTACATGTCATGCTTGGATCCATTGCTATAAATCTCTGGTTGATGCCGGAATATCTTAATCAAAGTCCCCATTGTTTTTCCACCCTTGTTTTAGGTGCTGTACATCAGGTAATGTTGCCTTTGCATCTTTGCGATTGCATGGATTTGGATTCGGATAAACGTCATGAATCAGAGCATAGCGGCCAAGGTTGCCTGCTGCCAGTGTTATTGCCTTTGACATAGTTTCATTTCCAGAAAAACAGGAAGCAGAGACGGTTGTCTTGCACTTCTATCCCAGCGGCTACAGTTAGTGTGACCCTGGATGTGCATGGTTGTATTTGTGTGCAGTGTACGAGATAATCGCTGCGTATTTTGGACTTTGAATGCGTGCGTGATTGTGTATCAGAAAAAAACGCATCACATGACAGCAGGCCAGATTTTTTGTTGCGTCACACTGACATCTTCAAACGTCTGCAGCTGGTTGCTGATATGTTGCTTCAGATGTTAGTCATGCTACATTCAGTTACATATAAAGGGAAAAAAAAACGTTCTGAGATCTATGTCTGGAGTTCAGAATCAAGGTCTTCTGTCACTCATGGCCAAGACGTGGAGGGTTTGTAGAGAGTTAGTCCCATGCTGCACGAACAGGTTACATTTGACACTCTGTTTTTATTGGAGTTTTCTCCCTGCTCTGCTTTTAGTTTCGCCCCCCTCATCATCTCTTCGGTTCACTTTGCCTCCCCCACCGAGTTTCCTCCTCCATTTTTCTCCCACCTCCCCATCCCACTCCTTCCTTCCTCTGTTTGCATTTGCTCCCCAGATTCACTTTCTGTGCCAACTTCTTCCCTTTCTTTGTCATATTACCCTGCCTCATTCTCCTTGCTGTCTCTGCTTGACTGCAAAAAAACAGTCTTGGTGCAGGAGAGCAGGGAAGCACGTTAACTTTTAGCCCTAATGGCAACTGTGAGTCTAACCAAATTCCACGATGTTGTCCTTCTCTGGAGCAGAGTACAGTAACAAAACATACTTTGCTTTAGCTTCCTGTTGAAGAACTAGCATTGTTGAGGAAGGAAAATTTCAACCAAAATAGCCCAGAATGATTCAGAGAGTATTTAGCTTTATAGGCAGTTAGACATTCTGGTTTGGGCCCTACATGTTCATTGATTTTGCTTTATGGGACTATAACTGTTACTTGACTTAACTGAATCTGAAGCATTTATTCCTGTGTTCATTATTATTATAATTTTTAAAGGAAATTACTTTCACTATCAGTCTACCTTTGACTAGTAACTTGATAAATGTAGCCATGAGCTGGTTACTGGCAAAATATACAGGACCAACTTCCTGTTTTTTAAAATTATGGGACTGATTGAGATGTAAAATTGGCATACATTTTAACGTAGCTTATCTGCTGCTATATATGAAAATCACAATGAACATGCAACATACTTTATACTGTTTATAATAGAAGCAGTGAAATAATGTTGTATTTTGCTTCAAAATATATCTATTGCTGGTGCTGTAATAGTTATGTTATCATACAAAGAGAATTTTAGTTTCATTATTAATAGTTTTCTGTTTGTAAAATCTAAAATTATGTCACATTTTGCTTACCTTTTAAACAACCAATAATTTTAACTAAACGCATACTAATTTCATGGGTTGGTGTTAAGTGTAAATGAACTCCATAGTATAACATTTTGCATAAAGAATCTAACCAAGTCCCACGTTCTAATGCGCAAACTGTCGCTTTCAACAAAGTGCAAAAGTTTAATAAACTGATAAACAGGCACAGCAGTGGTGCCTGGATTTGGCATACAATTTGCTAAATACATCTAATTCATTATTTGTTTAATGCGAGTGGTTTCCAATTCTTCCCTAGCTGAATTCAATCACCTTGACATATTTATTGCCTGTGTGACAAAAAGAAAGAAAACGCTCAATTTACAATTATGTTTCAGTCTCTTTCTTTCATCTGTATCATCGCTTTTTTGAAAACACCTTATTACCTTTTCCACCAATTCTCAGAATAAAGTGCACTAATAATGTAAATTGTTTTTACAACATCATTACATAAAATGTTGATGCAAATATGTTTTTCTGAAACTTCATTTTTTGAGCCAAATAGAAAAAAAAAATTCGGTGCTACCTGGTTTGGTTTTTGCTATTTTAAACATCAACTTTACCTTAAAAACATCAGCTGTAATTATTTAATCTGTTCTTCAGTCACATTCAGTGATTACATAATCTTTTATCCGTAAATGTTAAACTGCGACTAACTGCAGGTAGACACTCTGCAGGTTGTTGAAGCTGGATAAAGAATACTTAGAAAATCTTCACTCAAGTAAACTGAAATGCACAGTTTCGGGCTACGTTTGGATGTATGTTTAGTAAATAGATACAAAAAAATGCAGAAACTAAACCAGTGTCTTAAACCATGTAGAAGGAGACCTTTAAGTTTCATTTCCCTTTTCTGCTTTAAGGAAGAGCCCACTTAGAGATAAAGTTGTCAAAAAGAAAGAAAGTGCTGCATTAAAAACCTCCATTGAAAGTCTCCAAGTCAGAGTCCCGTTCCTTGAGTTCTAGGATGCACTTTTTGTGTGCATGATGCTTTGATTAGACAGATCCTCTGGAGTGTGATTGATGTGCTGAGACGTCCTCTACACAGTTGGAAAAAGCCATAGATTGGCATGATAACCTTTAACCCTTAACCCCAAAAGGCAGAGCATTTGTGTACTTTGCCTGTTTTGTTTTTTTTTGTTTGAGTTGGATCTATTTTTGAGTGCCAACACTGATATGCATTCAGCCATGAATCTAAACGAGTTAACAAAAGGGGGAAGAAGAGGACTTTTTTTTTCCCCCCACATTGATGTAGTTTAGTGAACTAATTATGTAACATGTTGTAAAATGTGATTGTGAATATGGTAAAAAGATTATTTATACTGCAAATAGTATTGAAAACAAAATTAGCTGTATATTTGGAAAAAGGAAGACTCTTAAGAGGAACTGTCAGAACACATTGTTAACTTCCTTAAACTGCTCTCCTCCACCCTCCTTCACATTGAGTTGTACTTTTTTTTCTCTTTATTTTCAGTTGTGTGTCCAGGAACTGGTCAACATCTGACATTCAAATTAAAAGAAACTTAGTGGTTATTTTAGAAAGCGGACCTGGGAGTTGCCCAGATCTCCTTGTTGCAATTACAGTTTTTTTCATATTTCTGGCCTGCATAACAAGTTACAGTCTATATCTTTTGGCCTTGAATTGCTTTTTTGCACGATCTAAAAGTACTACTGCATTTTCTTCTTTTTTCACTATTGCTATGTCTCTGTGCTTAATTTTCAATGAAATCTTAACTCAAATCTATTGATTGACTTCTAAATTACTTCCTACTTCTATATGTGGCCAGATTTTTTTCTTTTTCTAACGTCGCAAACGTCACACCTTGCTACTAATTGCCCTTGATTCCCACATGCCCCTCTTCACATTCCATTTTCCTCTGCACTTTGATTTCATATGTGCATCACCAAGCCTATATTCTTCCATAGCGAAGCCACCCACCGCCTTCCTCCACCCGCTGCTCTGCCTGGATCATGATAGGCCCAGCTATAGCAGCCGATTATGCAGGCAGCTGTCAGCCCTTTCAGGTGAGGCCCCCCAGGCGACAGTTCAACTGCTTCAGTCTGAGGTTGTGCCACCGAGCCTGACAGTAGCACGAACAGCACAGAGAAAAGAATGTTAATGGATCAAATGAGATGAGCACCGAGATGAGAGGAGGGAGCGCGGAGCGGAGAGGAGGGCGCTGGCAGCCGCTCCTGATCAGCTGTCATTCACACAAGTCCTCGTGTGTGCGGCAGTCTGTGTTTATTGTGCGTGTTTGAGTGGAGAGCTCTGGCCGCCCAGGATTACGCCCTGAGTCACTGACATGTTTTACCTCCACGCCCGCCTTGAAGTTTAAGACATAAAGGAAGAGTGCGAACAGAAGGAAGGAGAGATGGATAGATGTGGGAGGCTAAATACAGAACCCGGCTCTGTTCCTTTATTCTTGCATCTAACATGCCTTTCCTATCTTCCCTTCACTCGGGTAACTCCACCCTCTCTTTGGATGCCTGACTGCCTGGGAGCAATACCTTACTGCGGAAAAGGCAACATATCAAAACTTAACGGCATTTCCTTTTCTGAATAATGCTGAGTTCAAGATTATTCTGTTTTGAACTTCACTCGTGCGTTTGCTTCTTCCTCCTTCAGGGCCAGCCTTCATGAGTGAAGATGAGATGCTTTCGCACTATCACTTACGGGCAGTCAAACAGCCTCCTGTGTGGTTCATGTTACCGATTGAAACACTGCCTGACAAATTCTTCCACTTCCCCATTTTTTTTTTCCTCTCTCCATTTCTAGAAGCCTGATTTCTCTGCAGGACTCAACAGACGGAAAGTTAAAGCCTACACGTGTATGTTTTCATGCCATGAATAAAGCGTTCTGACAGCATAGGCAAATGGATATTTGATCACCAGCTAAAGAGGATTGGAGTGACACCGAACCAGGAAAAGCCCGTCAAGTCACGTTATGACGCCCAGCAAGAAGCTCACTCTGGATCTCTCTTGGCGTCGCCTAGATTGTCACCCATAATGAGAGTGCAGGAAAGTTTAAAGTTTCAGCAAACCACAAAATTACCTAAAATAACCGAGTGTCATCTTCCCGCACATCACGCCGACTGCCTTCAAACAAAACCGGCTCGTATCAACCCCGCTGCTCTGTTTCCCTTTAACCAACACCTTCGCCAATCCCTGGCAGATGGCTTTAATTAATATAGACACGATAACAAGATTTCCTGTGATTAATACCCGCAGCAGTTATAGATTTAAGTGCGAGAGATTCCAGATAATGTGATTACCAGCACTTGGAGGGTGGGCATATGGCAAATGATGAGGGCAAATCTGTAACGCATGTGGATGTCAGTGTATCTGAGTGTAGATTTGTGTTTGCAAAAGGGCCATCAGAAAAAAAAAAGCACTGTAAGAGCCCAAACACAGTTTCCCTTTTCATCCTCATAGTCATATCTGTCATAATGCTTACAGACCATTCCAGAAGTTTTCACAGTCCTTGTATTTTTGTCACTTTAGAAACACAAACTTCAGTGTAATTCTTGTAAAGAGAGATTTTTCTCTGTCTTATATGTGTCTTGATTTTGCCTGCACTAAATACCACTTTGCATTAAGCTCTATCCAAAGCTGGCTTCCCAGTTCCTGTCAGAGAGAAAAAAAAAAAAAAAAAGCATGATACTGCCACCAGCAGCAGAGATATTGTTTTTAGAATGATGTATAATCCAAAAAAAAAAAAAAAGTCAAAGCATGCATAATTTTGCTTTTATCTTATAGGTGTCTCAAAATTTTGATCAAACAGACTGAAACGCGTCTTCACTGAGGTTAATAAGAAAAGCACATTAAAAACCCATGGGGTGGGAATATTTTTTCAAACCACTGTATTTGCATTGATACACGGTAAATGGCCCTAACTGTAGTTAGGTACAGAGGCTCGTAAAAATATTTTGAACTGTAATTTTACAACCACACGTCTTAAGAGATTCTGATCTGATAATCCAACACAAAATGCGAAGTGAAATTCTACACATTTTTATTAGTGCTGTCAGTGTTAACACACGCAGTGAATCTGAAACATTTTAATGTGTTAATATTACTTAATGCAGATTAACTCAGCTACTGATTTTGGTCTACAAGTCTTTCTCCTCCAGAGGATTATTCACGGCAGCGTGTAATGAACTCGACACACGGGGAGCGACAAAAGATGAAAGGTTTCCGCGACAGCGGACTTAAAGAAAAGTTGAACATTTTGATGAGATCAAATTGAGTCTTTTCCCCATTTGTGCCAAATTTTGTGTGATGAAAAACTAACTTTGCACAAGAGTCTTAAAACAAAAAAAAAAAACTAGATGGTCGTACCATCATGCTGTGGGTGTGGATGCTTTTCTTCAGCAGGTAGGAGGGAGATGGATGGAGGGATATACAGCATTAAAGTGTTGCACGCAACATTCTCACATCTTTATTTGCTGAGATGTTTGTTTCATTTTCTGTTATGTTTTAGTTTGCTTTGGTCTACCACATCCTAATAACATACAAGGAAGTTTATAGTTACTTCATGACAAAATACAAAATAAAGATTCACCGATATGAATGCTTTGGAAATCATTTGTTGTGCATTGCAAATTGGAGTTGTATGTTTTGACTGACACTTTTTTTTAAAATCTAGATCATCAGATTTGTCATTCAGGGTGTACGCAACAGTTTTGCCAGAAATCACAAACCCTTTTCTTTTCACTTGGATCATCTGGTGGAGTTTAGGTATGGATCACATATACAATGGGTCATAAAAATTTAATTACAAGACCTCTTCCAGTTAAGCTAATCCACTTGAAATGGTACTTTAAATTCTACTGTCCTGACCGTGACCTGTTGCCCCTCCAACCGGCTTTAGAGCGGAGAAGGCCTCCTGAGCTGAGGCCCTTAAATAGATTTGTCACATTTCACATCCCAGTGTTTCTGTCCCTCCTCTGGCCCACCCTGACCCGGACAACAGACCCTCTGTTAGGCTCTGTTTGCTCTGGAAAGAGCCCTCTGGAGTGCTGGCCCTCCCTAAATCTCTTTCCATATTTCCTCACGAGCTCTGTCCGCTCCTCTGCAACTTTGCTGCTCGTCTCTTTTATCTGCCAGCACGACTCCATATTTCCGCACTTTGTAGAGTATTTCTGTGTTTCAAATCCTTGCCTTCCTTTGGTGCTTTTTACTCCACCATTACTCACCCTCCCGTGAGATCAATTTACCTGTGCGTGGCCGAACCTTTTTATTCTTTATTTCCCCCCCTCACCCCCCACAGGCTGGAGATGTATGCAACTCTTACCGAGTTCTCTCCTCCTCCGTCTTTCTTTTCTTCTGTCACTCACCAGCTCTTCATCTTTGTTGCTAAGCCTTCCAGAGCTTCTGCTAACTTTGTGGCTCCCAACTCATTTCAAATTCAATTAAATCTCCAGAGATTCAACTAACTTTTAAAAGGATCGGGGCATATCTCCCTGTCGCTTTCATTTGCTGCAACTTTATGTCCTTTTTTTCTTCTTTCTTTCTCTCTCCTTAGTTCACTCATTGTGCTCCACATTATTACCTTCTCTGCTCTTTTTCCTCCTTCTTGGCCCTCAGCCCTCACTCCTGGCCTCTCTCACTGTACTCTGCCTGCAGCTGTCTAAATGGTCAGTGTTGTCCAGGTACGTGTTATTCTTGGTAGAGGACAGAAGTAGGGCACAGAGCTGTGCTCTGTGTGAACAGGACTTAACGGACTTCTCTCCGGTGGGGAGTATATTTCTCTAAAGCAAACCTCATCAGTCTTTTCTTAACCCAGGCAGAGGTGATATTATCCAACTCATGTCACCATTGTATCTTAAAGATAAGATACTAAGGTGCAGAAGTTCAGATTATCCAAAGAAAACATATGGGGGAATTGCAACGCCTTGAAAAAGTACAAAAACCCCTTTGAAATGTGTTCACATTTTGCCACAAAATAATTACATTTTATGAAAATGTATTGTTATAGATTAGCATGAAATGCTGCATAACAGAAATGGAAAGTGGACGTTTTGCCGCAACTATCTCTGCAAGTCTTTTCCTCCCAATAATTTACCTCCATCTGACCTTCCCATCAACTCTGAAGGAAAACCCCCTCCCCACAGCACAATGCCGCCGCTCTCATGTGCCACCATGGGAAGGGCATGTTTAAGGTAAGTTGCAGGTTCCCTCCACATATCATGTTTTGAGACCAAAAGGTTTTGGTTTACTCTCATCTGATTTATCTCATTTTCTTGTTTTAATTCAACAAGGGTTTGTGTTTGCTTGCTTTTCTTTCACAAAGGCAAGGTTTGCACAATTCAGTACTGATTGCTGTCTTGTCAACACATTTTTTTTGTCCACCTTAGCTGTGTATCTCTACAGCTCCCCCAGAGTTACCATGGCTGATGCACTAATTAATGCTCTTTGAGCATCCTGTGAGTTTAGGTGGTTGTGTTGTGCGGTACTCTGTTTCCAGACGACTGGTTGAGTGCTCCACGAGACGATCAAAGTTTGGCATATTTCTTTGTAGCTTAACTTTGAAACCTCTTTACAGCGGCATCCCTGAACTTTCTACTGGCTTTGTGATGCAATTTGTTCTTTAATGTTCTTATATAAACCTCTGAGGCCTTCATAGAGCAGCTGTTTCATTGTACTGTCATTAAATTACACACAGGTGGAGTCTGTTAGCTAATTAGTGATTTCTGAAGGTAATTGGATGCACTGAACTATTCTTAAGCAGCAGAGACCATGTGGACATTAGTTTTTAGATTTTTTTTTGTGTGAAAACAAAGCATCTGCTGTTGGTCTATCATTTGAAATGCTAATAAAGCACCTTCAAGTTTGCAGTTGTAACTTGACAAAATGTGAAAAGTTCAAGAGGTATAAAAAGTTGCCCATGGTACCATCAGCAGAGGCGTGCTCCCTGTTCATCCATTCGGAGTGGTTCCAAAACTCAGGAAAGCTAGTACACATGTCTCTGTAAAAGAAAATGTACTGTATTCTTTTGTTCTGTTTTTGTGGAAAAGCTAATCAGCGCTTATCCCCTCTTTTACTTTCAGTTCAATCAGAAAACTGCAAGTCGCCGACATGCGACGGTGCGGCAGAGTTCTTACCAGCAATCACTGCCCACAGACTTGTGATCGCTAATACCTTCCTCCTTTTTCTCCCCCATCTACATTTGGTGTAAAGAAAAAAAAAAAACAACCAAGTTGTTTGCATGACTGTAATAAGATTGCGGCCTGTAAATGAGCACATATGTTTTTGTTTTTGGTCAGACTGTATATACAAACATAGTTACAGTTTAATGGCTGCTAAGTGACTGTCATGATTGATGGCTGGCTTTTATACCACTCAACAGGCCATATAAAGGGAAGAAGAATATATTTCACAGTGTTCATTACAGTATATAGTTGGTCATAAAAACAAACCAAAAATGAAAGTACTTTAAAAAGGAAAGATGATGAAAGAGTTTGTTGCTTTAATTAGTCTTTATAAAAATCTGTTTCTTGTGGAAACTTTTTATTTACCGCACTCGAGCTCTTTATTTGTGCACTTTCGGTTCTAAATACTACCTCGCCATGTCTGAGCTTCTGCGTGCAGAGCATCGGTGTGCTGCAGTGTGAATCTCTGGGTCGTGTCCCGGCTTGCATTGCTCCACAGTAAATCACAGTCGGACTTTTCACCGTCTTCACCGGTGCGCCAGAGAGAGTCATTAGCACACACTTGAATTACAGAACCCTCTTCTGTAACCATACTTAATTTGTGCGTGTGTGACCACGCAACCCTTGTATGTTGTTTTCGACTCCATTCCCGTGCGTTCAGGTGCGTTCTAGCTAAAACGATGCTGCAAGGCCTAAATATGTCACATCCATACAAGTCACACTGCACCGAAGCGTTTATTGTTTAACATATATTTGACTGTCATTTAATTCTGTGCTGCACTATCATTTCAATAGGATCCTATTATTAGTATGAACCCTCCAGGGATTACTCAGAAGGTTATCCTCTGGTAAAGGTGGGAGGGCAACAGTCTTCCATTTCAGCTCATATGGTTATTGGAGAAACTATAGCACTGCAGGCATCCGTCTTCCAGGGAGCAGCGAGGCGACGGGCCTTCAGCGTCTTTCGCACTGAGATCCAACGACTGATGCACATGAGGTCAAATCATCTGTCACTAAACTCATCATACTTAACACACTTAACACCATCTCTTGGTGCCCTTACCACCCATGTTCATCCATTCTATATCATGTTCCTTTCAACTGTGCTAGACCTGGTATGTGTAGAGTGATGGTGGATGGGTGTCTGTAAGTACAGAGGCTGGATATACGTTGTTTTACACCATGGTTTTAAAAACACACGCATCACACATCTTTCAGCTTTCTATGAGATGTCATAGAGAGGCTGTATGATGCTTGGAAAAATGCAGTGTCACCTTCCCATCTGGTTCCAAGCACTGCCTGTCAGCTGGCTGAAAGAAAGTTGTTATACCATGACCTGTTTTCAGCATCCGCAAAGCAATTGTTCAAGACTTGCGTGTTCTAAAGAGCTTGTGGGATTAAACATAGCGCATCTTAAAAAAGTACCGCTCTACTCAGGTCAGTGGTCGCATGGATATGCCAAGATGAAGATTTGGGATATAAAATGGAACAACATATTCAAAACATATTCCTTGGTGCTATTCTTTTTGCAAACCAAAACAACAATGAACTGGTTAAATCTCTTCTATTGTTGAAGATCAAAAAGACACTGAATCTACCCAACTGTTTATGTAGAGCTACACAAATTAACCATAACTCAGATTTTCTTCTTGAGGTTACACAACTGGACTGAATTAGGGTTAATCTCCTTTAAAGAACTCCAAAAAATACATATAATCCCCAAACCCATGACTTATACAAATACTTACAGCTGAAACAATATTTACATGACCATAATGACCGAAACACTTTACAAGAACCATCTTCTGATATAGACAATTTCTTTCTCTTCTTAGCAAAGCAAAAACAAATATGGAGCATAGTTCAAGTGGCTGCGTATAAATACTGTTTTTATTATGCATTATAATATTATTTTATATGATTTGATTTGCACTTGAAATTTCAAATAAAAACAAGTAAAAAAATACTAGGAAAAAGTACCAAGCTAGGTTTATTTTTTCTAATGTTGTCCCACTGTGAAGATCTCTGTTGATGTGGTTAAAAACAAAACCAAGCCTAAAGACTTGAGGGAGGAGATGGCTTTAAAGTCTCCCTGTTGGATCATGTTAAGCTGAAAACAGTTATGCCATATTTGTGCAGCAGTAGTTCTCCTCCATTCAATACCACCATTTTATTGGACATCTGAAGTTTCAGCATTTGGCTGGATGCAGCACGTTGATTAAGTTAACTCGTCCTAAAGCTTTGTCCAAGTACCACAATGAAGTTGGCTTCAGTCACTGAAGAAATGCGGTGTTTCTTTTTCCTCTTCAGAAGCTACCATTTGAGCCAGCACTGTCATTAACAGCAACACACACTATTTGTAATCTAGCAAATGTTGGAAAACTTACTTTGAAAGTAAAGAGGCAGAAACTATTATTAGTTATGTTTTCTGCAACGCCTCTTTGGAAGGAGTCGGCTGCAGCTGATGTGAATGTAACAGCTTGCTTGAAATTTTGACCGTCAGTTATAGCTGGTTTACAGTATGTGGTGTTTTTTCTTCTTTCTTTTTTTTTTTTTTTTTTTCAGATTTGCTTAATGGGCTGGATGAAGCTGGTCCAGAACAGTAAAGTGTTAACATAGTGAGAAGCCTCTGACTTGGGTAAAACTGAAACTGTGTGAGCTCCTGAAGGGTTAAGGAGCTCAGCTTTGAGGCCATTCAACCCTAAAGCTGGGCAGAAGGCCAGCTCCACTCATAAACATGAAGAGGTTCAAGTGTGTGTGTGTGTGTGAGAGAGTGTGTGTGTGTGTGTGCGTGTGTGTGCGTGTGCGTTTGAGCGTGTGTGCCTGCATTTATGTTCATGTGTCTGTCTGTGCCAGGGACAGCCCAGTGACTCAGAGTACAAACCCTGCCCCCTTGGCAAAGGAAGAGCAAAGTTTTAAAGAGACACAAGCCAGCTACGAAAAGAGACTCGGTTTTAGGCACGTAAGGGGGCACTGTAGAGCAGGTGTTTATCCCTCTTGGGCTGAATTTTGAATTTGAAAAGGTGATCACACAGTTGTCATATCCTGTGGAAATATGCCAGTCAACCAATAACTCTACCAGGAAACCAAGCGGACAGAGTGTATTGCTTAAATACACAGATCCTTCTGGTGGATTTCATCCTCAAATATATGAAAAATTTAACAATAAAAGCCAACTTTGCTTATTGATTTAAAAATAACCAAAACAAAACCAAAAGTTAATACTATCAACATACACACTCGAATACAAAGAAAAGAAGTTAAGCTGTCTTTCTACCTCATTTGAACTGGTTTTCTTTCTTTCCTCCTCCCTGTCCAGTGACTTTTTTTTTTACTTTTTTCTTTTGCACACACTGTCTTTTCCCTATCTCAGTGTCTTGCTTTTCCCTTGTCCTGCTTACACACACGCACACATGCACACTCACGCACGCAAACAGGCATCGGGCCAGCTGAGTCACGTCTAAATGGCGTGGAGTGTGATTGCAGCTCACACTTACATAACCTCTGTCTCCACACCACTGTCATTAGAGCAGCTCAGTAGAACGGGCAAAAACAATTCGTTTAAGTACTCTGCAGCCAGCACGGCCACAGGACTCACCTTCTCAATGGACAGTGTGTGCTCATGTGTGTCATTCCTGCTCAGCGTGTTCTCATTTGTGGGTTTTATAACATGTGGTGGATGTTGCCCAGGAGTGAGACTGAGCTGTTTATGTGTGTGAGTGTTTTTGGGGGGAAAACCTTTAACCCATATCCCGCATGAAGATGATGCAAATTGTTAACATGGTAGATAAATTGAGCTGATTTATCTTTTTTTTTTTTTTTAAGTTTTATTGAGCACAGAGAGAGTTAAGTTTTTTTCCTCTTTTGACAGAGGGAGTCGACATTCTGGAAGCAATGTGTGCATGGAGCGAGAGAGGCTAAATTTTGGCAGGCATCAGTTTATACAGATGGAGCAGCTCTTGGATAAACCACATAAAATTCCTCCCACTGTCCAAGTTAGCACTTCTTGGGGAGAGCCATGCTCCCTCCTCTTCATTCACTGTTGCACCCACACCAATGTCCCCCTCCGGCCTCCCACCTCCCCTACTGTTTCATATGAGCTCCCACACCACCATCTTGGCAGTCCCCGGTCCCGAAGGTAAAGCAGTCCCAACTAGTCAATTATGACGGCGTACTATTACTTTTCCTGGCTCCTCTTGTGCTACAGAAGTTAGGCTGGAGCAATCAAACAAGAAGCAATTTAGCGTTTCTCTTGAAACGCTATGAAGCACTACTTCCAAGAAGGATGAGTATCTGAGGTCTGGAGAAGTGATCAAGTTAACACTCGATCCTCTTTCAGGAGGGACAGAATCATGAGAAATGATTTTTTTCAGAGTAATGACACATGCTCTGCTTTTCAGCTTAACTTTAAAAACCTCTGACCAACTTCTTACCTCATGGCTCATTCGCTGTGAACAGTCACTGGTGTTAAGTTTAATATTACTACATTGATGTAAATATTTAAATCTGAACCATAAGCAACAGGGGGTCTTAGATTTAGTTTTTTTTTTTCTGTCTAGTGGATGTAAAATGATTTGTGATGACACAGTTCATGTCCATTTTTTTTTCACATTTTGACACATCACAAGTCTGTGAGACTGATCAGATGAAAACAGTGAAGTAAACGTCTAAAAAGACTGTTCAGGTTGTTAGTGAAACTACTAATAGTGCCTCTAAAGAATTTTTCCATTGGTGCTAAAAATATGTGAGGAGTAATTTCACCTCTGTGTGTTTAAAGAGTTGGAACTGAATGTTTACGAATGTCTGAACTTGACAGTGTTATTGATCTTGATCGGCTGATCTAAGAAGATGATTTGTTGCTTTACTTAAGTTCAGAAGGTTTTTTTCTAGGAGAAAGAAGACAAGAGAGGGTCTCAAGACAGAAAAAGAAACTGATGAAATTATGATCACATTAACATTGAACAACTTAAAGTTTTTAAGATAATCTTGCAGTCGCAATGTGACATTTGAAGAAACGTCAACTCCTTCGCAGGGCTTTGTACAAATGTAGTTTACTTTTGTGCGTACTTAAGTACTTCAGTGTGCAATGAACTGTTGTAGACATGTTTAAGTTACCAGTCTTTTAAGACAAACTGCTGTCAAGTTAAACAAATATTTAAGAGAAGAGAGTTTCTACATGAGGCACAAATAAAATCCTGCAGCTAACATAATGTCATGGCTATGCTGCTCTCATGCTTATCCCAAATGACCCAGTTCTTCGCCAGCAATGTTTTCACTGCGCTCCAGCATGTGTTTACCAGAGGCAGGCTGCCTCCCCAATAAAGCTCTCATTCCCCCGAGGCCACAGCACACATCATTAAGACACAGGATATGGACTCTGACCATGGCGTCCTACCTTTGCCTGTATAGCCACATGGTTCCTACCTGTAAAACCTTAACGTATACACCCATTTCTTTTTTTTCCTCCTTTCTTTCCATCTTTCTTCCTTTCCTTCCTTCTTGCTTTCTTTCTTTCCTTCTCTTTCTGTCTTTCTTTCTCTCCTCTCTCTAGCAATACATGCACAGACATAAAGAGTTTCATTAACAGACAAGAACATGCATTATTCATTTAAATTAATCTGTTAAGGATCATAAAGTATTCTGAGTTTGGGACTCAAGTGAACAAAAATGAGTCATTATTCACAAATGGAGAAAAAACGTTGAGCTGTGGTGAGCCCTTTCAGTCATGACCTGTCCACCAAAGTCAACAAGTCAAAAAAAAAGAAATCAGATAAACATTTAAAGCAGTGCGCACACCTTACTTTCCTTGTACATATTTTCCTCAATTATTATGTGGTTTTTTTTATTTATTGTGCTTGATTTCATTCATATGTTTTTTATACCAAAAACATATTGTGATGTATATCGTTACAACCATCTACAATACATATCAGCATATGAATTTTATGCTATATCACACATCCCTAGTGTGCATGATGTTTTGTCTAAGAAAAATTAACATCAATTCTGAAAATAACATGGCTGTGGTAATGTGATGTTGTGGAGCTGCTGCACATGCATCATTTGCTGTCATTCATAGAACCATAAATTCTGTTATCTGCCACAATCCTCAAGGAAGAATATTCAGCTGTCAGATTTCGACAGCAGCCGTGATCTAAAGAATACCAGTATGTCCACTTTTGATTGGCTTAAAAAAAAGAAAAGTTAAACATACTGTGGGTTATGGGGTGGGCTGATCAAAATCCAAACTTGAATCAGATTGAAATTCTGTAGCAAGACCTTAAACAGGTTCTTCATCCTCAGAAAACTTCCTTAGGACAATTCTTCAAGAATGAGTGGGTCAGCATTCCTCAACGGTGATGTAAAAGCCTCATTGCCATTTATCTCAATACACTCATGCATGTTGTTGTACAACCAGTCATTAGGATTAGGGGCCAATTACTCTTTGAGTTTGAATCATTTTTACCCCCTTATTAAAATAATGTTTTAAAAACAGATTCTTCTTATCTTTAATTTGGAATAAGATTTGGAGATCTCTGAGGGGTTCGAGTGGCAGAGTTGGTAGCATCGCTGCCTTGCAGGTCTTGTGTTCGAATCCCAGCACAGAGACTTTTTTTTTCATGGAGTTTCCATGTTCTCCCCCTGCAGGCATTAGTTCTCCAGCCTGCTTCCACAGTCCAAAAAACATGACTGTTAGGTTAGGTTACTCTAAATTGTTCTTGGGTGTGTGTTGAACTGGCAACTTGTCCAGGTTGTGCCCCGTCTCTTGCCCAATGACCGTAACCCTGCAAGCATAAGCAGGTCACAACAATGGATGGATGATCTGAAACATTTAAGTGTGACAAAAAAAAAGACTAAAAATAAATTACATTTTTCACAACAACATATAATTGAAAACAGAGTTGATGATCAACGGCGCCAGAAGCTGCTAAAAATGAAATATCACAAAGGTGACGTAAAAAACGCACAACGTAAAACCCTAATGAATTGCTGCCATAATCACTGCAGTAGCAGGATGTTCCTTAACTTAAGTATATCATTAGAATAGATTGCTTAAAAGTGTTGATTACCTGGCTCTAATTAGGGGCTTGTTGAAAACAAGGAGTTCCTCTAAATCCAAAAAGAAAAGCAAAATAGGTAGGAAACACAAGTGACTTAAGTTTAGCACTTGCTAAAACAAGGCCAAAAGGGGTAAAGTGTCAACACCCTGCTGTATTAAGCCCTCGGCAAATTGTGCCACTTGTTCTGAGAGACACTAAAAAAGTGTGGTGCATCCATAATATATGCAGTTAAAGGAAATCTCCTACCCAGTTTCCCGGCTTTTTCTGGCTCCCCCACCCGCCACCATCCTACCCTAAGGCCAATGCTTCCCAGCTCCCCAGAATGGAGTCATTAGCTTGGTGCTAATGGTTTCAGACTTTCTAATTGAATGGGAACCCATTGATCTGTAGGTAGAGAGAAATGGCTCTTTTCATTGCCTCTCTATGGCCTTGCACAGCACTTGTGTCTACTCAAAATTAAGGCCTGTGGATGGTGAACTTGCAAAGATTGAGGCAGGAGTTGCAGCCACGTGAACATGCAGCGGCATATGCTTGTAAACGCACACCTTTGCAGAGACACCAGAGTTACAGAAGCCAGAGCGCACAAACACACACGCAGACGTGCACATTCATGCACGATTGCTCTCCTGTGTGTAGCCTTCAGGGCTCCCGTTCTGAGAGGAGCAGACTTTAATCTGTGTTCACTTCCAGAGTTATCCTGGTGGGAGTTTGTGTACCTCACATCTTTTTAAATACTGCAACAACAAGGGGTTGCCTGGGGCTGCTGGGGTCAAGGATGTAGCTTAGTAGAGATGTCAACTGCCAAGTTGTCTCCGTGCCTGGTGGAGGTTGAAGTGCATAGGGCTTGAAGCTGCTATAACACTGATAAGGATGGTGGGAGGTACCCATTTATTCTCCATCTGCATTGAGAACACACATAACTAACTCACACTCTATAGTTTCATTGATAAGTTCTATTTACGCATATGTTGTTTCCTGACTTGACTTCTTTTTTGAGTAATTCTGAACACAAAAAAGGGGAATAGTATGGCTTATAAAGTTATAGACAAAGCATGACTATTGCTTTGTTGTATTGTCTTCTGCAAACAGACATTGGTGCAAGAATATTTTTAAAAATCATTATTTATCACCAAACATACATAGAAAACAACATATTTGAACACACTGTATAAAAATAATCTAATTTTCCTCTTTGTGTTAAACCACCTTTCCAGTAAACTTAAACTTGTGACACTTTCAGGAATCTGGAAATTGGACTCAAAGATGAATTCAGAATGGTGGAAGCCAACATTTAGACTTGCTATTCTCCTGCCAGTTTTCTTTTGATGTGTTTTTCTTTCATAATATCACAGAAGAAGCAGTGTTCTTAAGGTGCTGTCGTAAAATACGTCTACAGGTGTATATCCTTGAAACTCAAATGTTCAGAATTAACTAATCAGAAGCTTAGAAATCCTGACATCAACATCTGGAGTTCTACAAATTGTTTAAAGGCAAAGTAATCTTAGTGTGTGCAAACTTCTGAATTTGTGAAAATAATATATTCTGTATTTCTCATTATTTTGGAATATAAAAAAAATAATAATTTTGGTAGTTCTAACTGACCTGACAGAGGAGCTGCTTAGTCTGATTTTATGTCGGACAGTGGGAACAAAAATGTTGTCTTTTTGCTAAAATGTATGTAAATATCTGGTCACCCGTGGAGTGAAGTTGAGCTGACAAGCACTCGTGTTGCTTTGTGCTCACTGTGCAGTCAGCAGGATTTCATTCACATCTCAGTATCAGATTTTCTCCAGTAAATGTTTATTCAGAGGACTGATAATTCTGTTTGTACATGTGCGTCTGAGAGACAAAAGCCAGCTGGTTCTGGTTATCAAGCTGGAATTCACAGTAAAAATTACAACATCTTTTTTCTAACTCCCCCACCCGCCGCCCCCCAACACCCCTTAAACCCCAAAACTATCTCTCTCTCTCTTGCACACTCTCTCTCTCTCCCCATCTCTTTTTCTGTCTCTTTTTCCCCCCTCTTTCTCGCTCTCTTTCTTTTGCTCTCTCTCTCACTCACTCACTCACTCACTCACACACGCACACACACAAAGTGAAATACAACCTATAATTATCCAGCTCCATTGCCTCTTTTTGAGGAGCCTCTGCTTCTGGAGAGTATGTACTTAACTGCTAGTCAGAACAGAAAAAAAAAAAATCACAAGAGACAGATTGTTGTCTAACAAACACCAGTGGACATCGGGACTGAATTAAAACACAACAGTCCTTCATATAAAGTCAGAAAGAGGACGACATCGTACACTGTATAATAAAAAAGTTGTATTTCACAAGTCTCAGCGTGTGTCAGGTTTAAAGACCCCTCTTATAAGCTGACTGACATCATGTCTGGGAGGGACCTATAATAACATCTTTCTCTCTCTCCCTGTAGATGATCTCTAGATAAGTGGTGTGTGCGCTTCTGTGTGTGAAAATGCGTGTCGGCGTGTGTAGGTGTGTGTGTGTGTGCTTACTGCATATGACTCTGTCCATATCTCCCCACTGAATGTTTATGAATGTTGAAAGATAATAGGTGTATTGGCTACTGAGGTGAGCACAGATTGGGGGAGTCACTCAGGGGAAACACCAAAGGTCTTGTTGACATTCCTTGCTGTAACTAGGCAACAAAAAACAGTGTCTGTATGAATGGGATTTAGTAACTTTACCTTAATAGAAAACAAGATGGGCCTGCTTTAAAAAAAAAGTCTCTTGGAGGATTTTTAAATGAATGGTAAAGTTGCGTCTTTTTTGACACAGGATGTGTTTGTATGGTCATCTTGTTTCCATTTTCAGATGATAGATTGAAATGTTCACAAAGCTTTTCTTTAAACTGCTCTAGTTTTATCTCAAGTTTAATTTTCCTTGAATAAAGATCTTCCCTTAGAGGTGTTCTGGACACATCCTAGTCAAAGGAAACAATTGAAGACTACATTGAATTTAAGATCCTCAACAATGAGCTGCGCTGTGTTGCTGGAAAGTGGGATGTCTAGGTTTCCCTCTTAGGTTTAACCTGCGACCTGATTTGAGATGAGTGGAAGATGGTTGGTGGATGAAGGAAGCCATGAAGCAAATCCCAACTTTACCATCATTAGCTGTTAGCCAGTCATGGTACAGAGTTAATAAATTAGTTTGGATCACTCACCGTTTCCAGTTAAAGGACATGAGTTAAAACGTTTTTTTCTACATGGATGTAGACGAGCAGTAACTTTTAGTTGCTGTCTATTCTTATTTGAAAATAAATCTCTCAGGAATATGTACATTAATCCAACTTTACCAAATTAAGTCACGTTCTGGGTAACTGGGTAGCACATTGTAGAACAGACCTATTAAGGATCTTTTCGCACCCCTGCTGGTAAGATATCATTACAACGAACGATTCAGACTGGTTTTATGTGATAAAGAAGTATGGGAGTATAATTTAGCTGTCATTTGTCATTTTAAATTTAAAATTTGTTCAAGAAAAATTTAAGTTAATAAAAGTCTTGTAATTGTGTGGGATGATTACGCATTGATGCAGCCCCAAAGCCTGGTTTCATGCCATAGTTAACATTTTATTGCCGAGTTTTCTTTTGAGCTTATTAAAAAAAAAGAGGTTTTTCCATCCATGGCTCACTTTCACCCATGCCAGCTTCTTACATCTGGTAGCCATTTTGTGCCACAGTTTTCCAAAGAGGTAAAACCACAGCGGCAGAAGGTGGAGAATAAGCACTAGCCCACCCAAGGTTGACAAGCCACACCATTACTTTTTGACAAGAACTACTGATAAATGGATTTAGCCAGTGCAGCCGTTTACTGACAGTAGTACATAACCACCTTAAGCCTTCTTCCAGAAGCTAATTGACAAATTTCCAACAAGATCAAAATTAAACATGCTGCATTAAAATCATGCATCCGAATAGACCAGCAGCTGTAAGGCCCACATGGTAATGTCCCAGTCATTTCCTCCTGCATTTTCTCTGGATCACTTTATTACCCTACAACAGCAGCAAAAAAAGGCAATAAGAGTCTGTGAGCCAAGAGTGTGTTTAGATGTGTTTTCTGTACTTCTTCCTGCCTCCATTTCTGCATTTTGCCTTTTAAAGTCCACCTTCAGCATCGCATCTGTGGGACTGCACCGTCCCACTTCCACAATGAGATGAAACATAAAAAAAAAGAACTCATGTTAAACTCCATCATCAAAAAAAAAAAAAAAGCATTAAAATGACAAAGGCGTAGCGTGTGCAGGCCTGCTACTGTTGCTGCACAGAGGTAAAGGGTGAAATGAGGGTACAGAAAGCTTGTGGTAAGAAATGACTGCCATTACAGTATGAAGCTATTCACATCAAACCAGTGTTGACTGAATCTGAGCCAAGTTGTTCTGGCAGCAGAGTGTGCCTTTACAGGCTGCTTACATGCAGGAGCAACATAAGAAGTAGGCCATTAAACAGCCATGTTAGCACACTTAAAGAGGCTTTTCACAGAAGCAAAGCTGATTTGATACATAATACAGTCAAAAATCTGAGCAGCAGTCAAACTGCTGGGATTGTCGTTTGTTTAACCAATACTTGATGGTAAAGAGTGGCATGAAATAGACTCTTTCAAAGAATAACCGCAGCATTGCCTTGGCCTGCACTGCAGGATAATTTCCTTCTTAGCCAGCAGCCCACAGGTCAAAGCACAGGTCTGGAAAAATGTAGAAGACAGAGCAAAGGAGAGATGCAGAGTGGAATTGGAAAGTAATGGGGAAAGAGACGGGGAGGGGAAAAAAAAAAAAAACAATAGACGACATAAACAGACAGCAAAACCGAGGTGGAGAGAGGCTGAAGGTGAATCACAGGACTGCTCTCGGTCTTGGTTTTGTTCTTTTATCCACAGTGACATGCGGTTTCATGGCTATTAACACACATTATATCTTGCTGTGCCATAATTTGAGCTGTCCATATATTCTCCACTGCCCCCTTCTCCATAAAACACATGAACATAATGGTCTGTCCTGTTGTCAATGTGTGCTATGCAAACTAATAAAATCAATACTTGTCGACGGAGTGTTAAAACAGGATGAAAGAGAACCAAAGAACAACTTTACCTGAAGAAAATTCACATTTTGAAATGGCCTGTAGTTGTAGTCCAGAACTACGCCTGATGGAAAATCTGTAGGGTCAGATGAAGAGGATCAAGGACAAGAGACGGCTTCAGAATCTGAAGACTTTTGCAAAGTGGAATAGCAGATATTTCTAAGTTAAGATGCGTCATGGTAACACACTCTCGCCAAAACAATATAAACACAAAAAAATTATTTAAAATACACTTTTAAATAGCAGGGTGTTACTTCAGGGGTTTGCACTGTTGTTCAACCATGCAGCTTTTATACTTTTCACATTATTTATTTTGCCCAGTTTTGTTTGCTTTTGTGTTGAATTATAAATATTGTTTGAAACTGCATTTTGAAATAGATCTTTAAATTACTTATTACAGCCTTTTGTATTTGATTTGTATCTTACCATATTATTTGACCAAGAGATCACATTTAAAATGTTTAATTTTAGCTGTTATTCTCAGCTGTCCCTCCTCTTTCCAGGGGTTCTCCCCTCTGCACATTGCTTATACAGCCAGTCCATCATAAATGTCAAACTTTTAGCAAACCATGAAATGACAAATAAAAATGCTTTGTTGTGGAAGTGAGAGAAGTCCAGGCAGATTGAAACCATCATTCAACTCTCTATTGTTGTTTTCCTTTTCTCCGTGACAGTCTCTCTAAGCCTACATTATTTGCGCGCGTGTGTGTGTATGCGTGTTTTTGCTGTGCACATTTGTGTCCTGTGTTGAAGAACAGAAGGTCTCTGCAGGGCTTGCCTGTGTGGGTGGACTCTGGGATTCACCGTGAAAACAACCAAAAAGCCAAGGACATTTCCTAAGCTGCAGCTCACACCTTAGAGCTCCAGTTATTATCCTGTTCAGAACTTGTGTGCTTTTATTTTATTTATTTTTTTAAACATATTTGGATATTGTGTTATTTGTCTAAATTTATCTTAATTGTATCAAATATCTGAATTGTTTGTTTTTGTTATTCAATCCTCATGTTAAAAATGTGTAGGGACTGTGTCAGTTCCAGTTTCCTGTGAAGGCATCTGTGTGGGTCTGTAAAAACCTCCTTATCTGCCTTGGCTCAGAAGATTACTTTGTCTACGCAGACTGGTTGACAACAAGCCTTTATACAGAGAGCTAGATTGTGTCCTAAGGTCTGACAGACAGTAGCTGTTGAAACACTCTGCTCCGCAGCCTGAGCAGCAGCTAGATAAGTGGAAGACAAAGACACTATTGTACTGTAACATGTGGCCCAGAGACTCTATGCCTTATCACAGTGACTTTCTTCCACTGCCTGCTGTTGCAAAGGGCCTGGATACGGTTTAGCTACAGATCCGTTTACAGTAATTTTCTTTATCTATTACCAAAATCGCTGTGTGATTTATGAGAATGCTCAGGGAGTTATGGATTCATTCCTCTGCATTGGAGGCCAACTTTTTGTTCTTACTGTCTGCTTGGTTGACACCAATATTGTGTTTCAGCATGCCCTAAAATTTGATCTTCTCATTGGAAGGTCAGCTGCACTAATTTTGCTTTTCAAGTTTTTTGACGGCATGAAAAGATCGTTTTTTGACCTTTTGTGACAGGACAAGATGAGCTGTTGCAGTTTAACACTATAAGAAAATTCAGTTTGATTAATATTTAGAGGCCAGTTTATAAGAACATACATTTTCAAGTACTTCAATACCCAATTTTTCTGAGCAGTATGGTATGGTTTGGTGCGATTTGATTCTGTTTCCCTTATAAAAGTGACCGATACAACCCAATCATGCCGCACCATTCTTGGGCCCCCTTTATAGTAGATCCATAGGACAATTGTGTGATCTGGTACGGCATAGCATAGTTATTAAATTTTCAATTTTGCTTTTTATAGCGTATAGCACCAATTCATAACACGTTGCATTTTGCTTTTAAAATTTTAAATATAGTACTTACAGTGTCTTAATGAATAGAAACATAATGGATTTTTTATGTGGTTCCTAGTTTGTCTCCAGACTTGTTTCCAGGATACAGCCTTGTTGAGCTCCTTCTATGCTGTCATGATATAGTCAATCTGTTTAGCTCATTTCTTGTTTTCATGAGTAGGGATTTATCCAGCACGGCGCTTGGCATAAAACGCAAAATAATGATTTTTAAAAAGAGACTTAAAATGTGTGATTCAGAAAAGTTCTTAAATAGAAATTGTTGGTGTTGAAATATATCTCCGAATCATTCATATTAAAAATGTGACACCCTGACGTGAAGCATAATATGTGATAGAAATATTATAATAGATGTGCAAAATGCTTCTGTCCAAGAATAGGAATGTGAAATCACTCAGAGTTAAATGTGGCTCTACCTCCTCCTGGAGATGAGCTGAATATGAGCAAAGGGGAAATAGAAGGATAATATTGGTGGCAATCAGGGTCTGCTGGAATGGTCCATGATAACGAGCTAAAAATAGCTTCACTTGGACTCAGATCTTGGCTCTCGCCCCATTCTCCAGCGCCTCCCTCTGCTCTGCTGTCCCACGCCTCCATCCTCCCTCCATCCTCTCCCCGTCCTTCCCCAATTCCACCTTTCTCTGCACGTCTCCATCCCTCCCTCGTTTCCAAGTAGCACCTGCTCCCACACCTCCTCCTGCCAACTGGCTGATGTCATGCTTCGGTTTCGGACAGACGTCCTCACGCCTAGTTCTGTTTGACTAAACGGCAGCCAGTGCAGAGATGACCAAGTGTACCCACACACAGACACGCTGCCTCCTGAGGCATGTGTTGATCTCACGACACACACTCCCGGCGTGACTGCTCAGTTTCACTCTGAATTTTAAAGCAACACATTCATCTAGGTTAGGACTTAGCACTTTATCTTAGAGTTTTATTCTTATCTTCAAACTTTGCGATTCAAGACCATATTTATTACACAAATACACATCGCTCCATCATATCTGATATTTTGAAACTTGCTGCCCTTCTCACATCAATAATGTAAAGTTGAAATAAATAGCTTTAGACTAATTCACACCCAGCTATCCTTGAGATGCAAGGCTTAACTTTTTTTTTTTTTTTTTGTCCTCAACCCAGATGTCCTTTGTGACCTCTCATCTTTAGGGGCATTGACCCCTGGCTTTATTATTGCCACATAGGGCCCTGTCTCTTCTAAATACACTTAACATTCTCCATCTGCATGCATTTCCTGTCTGCATCCCTTCTGTTTGTCATGCTCCTTAAACTCAGAAGCTCTTCACTGGGAAACTTGGCTCGAGACCCTCTTCCACTTCTGCTCCACTCGACACATGCCAGGATTAAAAGAGGAGACTTTGAGACTCTGTTTGTCTCACTGTATAGATGCTAGGAAACATGTGGACACTCAGCATATGCTTGGTTCATCTTAGCGGTGTTGCTTTTTTTTTTTTTTTTTTTAACCACCATTTTGTTAGAGATGGAACAATTAGGATCTGGTGGATGTTTCTAGTCACTTTTTTTTGTAATACTTTGATCTGATATTGCAATTGTTTTCTTAAATAACTACAAAGTATGGATCCTACATGCCTAAGTAGAAACCAGATGGACTTGTTTTTTGAATATAGTTCATTCCTCATCCAAATAGTCTTTTTCAGTTCATGGTTTGGAGATTTCAGGTCTTAAAAGAGGATGTCAGATCAATAACACTAATTAAGTGATTGGTAAGCAATCATGTCAAGGATAACTGGCCCTTCGCTCAATTTGATCAGATGTTTCAGTCGTTATTTGATGATCGACACATATGACCTTAAGAAAAGTTTGAACTTACAAGTCTGATGCTTCCAATGAATAGTAGGAATAAAAAAAAACAACTATTGAACACGTGAAACATTCAATAAATCAGAGAAGAAGCCCAGTTACTTTCTGTTTAAGCTCAAAAGATTCAACATGTTCTGGATGACTGAGAATCTACTCCAAGGAATGACATCAAAACAGTTTTCAGCTTTTTTGTTGTGAGGGATAAATATGCGAGAAAGTAATGCAATGTCATGCTGCATGTATGTGTAAATGTAAATCTGAGTTTTACTAATATTTCAAAAGAAAACCAAAATGACTTTTGAAGTATTAAGCATTTTAAGTGATCATAAGCATATCAGCATCTTATATTAATAAATAGTGTAGTTAGAATGGCTGGCATTACAAAAATAGCAATTGTAGAATTTATGACGCACAGAATGTAGATCCTTACCTGAAATATTGCATTTCCAGAAAATCTTGACCTCTCCAAATCCAACAGCCTTCCTGTTATCTCCTAAATGTGTTGCTCTCTCTCATCCTGAATGAACGGCAGACATCAAAGTAGACTTTCCTTCTGAAAATCTCCTTCCATCCCGGCACTGACTTTGTTTTTAAACGCCTCATTGGTACAGAAAATTGCTAACTGTGAGTCTTCTTGCCGTCCACTGACAGGAAAAGATCCTATTTCTGTATTTCCGACCAACTGCTAATCGTTCCTGATGCATCAAGCTGAAAATCATCCACACTGGTCTAGCTGTTTTTCATTTTAACTTAAAAGGGGAAGATTTTTGATTTATCTATTTGCCTGTTCACTGCCCCCTGTCAGCTGTGTCGATATTATTTTTTATGTCATACAGTTGTGTGTCTCTTACCATTGTTTCCCTGCAAATGTAGTCGTGATGAATCAAATAAAGTTTAGTAAGAAGTTGAGTTTATTCTAACCCAAACTTGTGCATATATATATATTTTTTTCCTTGACTGTTGTGTGTTGCTCAGAACCCTTTCTTTAGAGCAGCTACAGTAGATCTGTGCTTATATGTTTTGCAGCTGTGAGGTCAGGGAGGCCAGATCATGTGTCCTGACATGATTAACGTATTTATAAGCCAGCGAGGAAGGAGCAGAGTGAATGACAGTAAGTGAGCAGCAGAGTAAGTTGAGGCCCTCGACGTTATGGAGCCTGCAAGGCGTACGTGCCTGGAGCCTGCTAGTAAAGCATTTTGACCCCCTCATTACTGGCAATTTAGAGGATCAGGGCTCCCTAAAACAACTTGTCTGTTTGCTTGACTTCTGCCTGCAGTCACGAGGTCACAGCTTGGGATCAGGTCTGTCTGGCGGACTCTGGAGCCGAGTGCCACTTCCATCCTCTGTAATCCTCGCATGGCGGGAACCGAGAGCTTGCAACATCAACAACGGCCGAGGTCTCTTGTTTAAGAGGAGGAACCGTGAATCACAGCACATCTCCCTCTGTCTTTCTTTCAGTCTGTCTGCCTTTTATCTGTCTCTGCCTCTTGGAGATATATATCCACATTCACATTTATTTGCGGCCAGGCACAGTCTGAAATTCCTTCAAAACCACAGTCATCTTTGTTCACCCACACCCATTCTAATAGCTTCTCATAGGCTGACTTATGTATGCAGGCACACACACACAAACACACACGCGCATACACACATTATATGAACCCTTTTATTTTAGGGAACTGAAAGAAGGCCTTCCTCATAGACTCTTTTCTTTTTTCTTTTTGCTGTAAGAGATGCCTTGCCTGCATGTGAAAGCTGTCTCCGAGTTTTTAATGTTTTTAAATATACAAGTATAATCTCTTTACAAACATGAACTCACTGATTTAGTCACAGATTCCTAGTTTGGGTCATTTTTAGAATTTGAACACTGCTTTGAACATATTTTAGAACTTGAATTTAGTTTGCTAATGATTTCGATCCCATGATGTATTTTTTTTATTGTATTTTGGAGTCGTGCATGTACAGATTCACAGATTTGTAGACTGTTGACCTTTCACCAGACTTTTCCCCCTAAGCTGTGAAGTGCTTCAGATCTTATAGAGCTACAATGGGTAACATTGTGATAGATTTTATTTAGGTTTATCTGATTAAGAGAGTGTGAATACATGATCATCCGGTTTGCACTTTTTTGTTATGTTTCAATCTGTTAAGACCAGGTATTTTTTTCCCTCTGCTTTGCAGTTAAATGCTAGTTTTGTGTTGATCAGTCCCATTAAGTCCCAATAAAACACTCTGCATTTTGTGTAAAATGATAAACCGTGAATACTTTTGCAAGCCACGGCAAAGTTAGTTTGCATTACCTCACTCTTTTTTATCAGTCGGCTGCTATTTTTGGTATTCTGGCTGATGTGCAACCAGATGTGATATGATGCCCCGCTCGACTATTTTTACACAGCAAAGGTGGCATCAGCAAAAATCTGAGTAGTGATTTACTGCATATGCCACCAACAAAAGTACAAGAGTGAGGATAATTTATTTATTTATTTATTTTTACAAAAATAAGAACTGATACAAAAACAACACCTACTCTGGCAACTAGCTGGATCCAGTTTGCTCCTTTTCTACTGCTTATGTATCATCTGTCCAGTCTGCTGACCCTTCCTGTTGCTCTGCTTGACCTCTGTTCTTTCTTTCGTCACGCCATTAACACTTTGTCATTCTTTCCATTAGTTCACACATCTTCTTTCCTGTTCTGGATCTGGCAGCGTGACTGCACACTTGGTTCTGTGAGAACTGCAAGAAAAGTGCTGAGTGAATTTCTCTAAAATTTTTCCACTGAAACTCCGATGGTGAGGGCCACCATCGTTGAGTTTCGATGTTGTAACAGGGCTTCTCTAACTGTCCCTGGAACCTGACGTGAGTCAGGTTAAGAATAAGGAAGAGGTGAAGAAAATAGACGACTTGAGGCAGTAAACATCATCCACCCTTCTTTCGGTTCCGATAAATGACAGCTGGGTGTGTCATAGCATGTTAACCAATATTTTGAATCTTTACAAGCAAAACAGAAAACGAGACAAAAACTTAAAGGACAAAAGTAGAAGCTAACGTAAAGAGAAATACCATGGTCTCCAAACAAACATGCAAATATTTAAATGGCAGTTGTTCTTTTCTATTTTTAGTGGAGGAGATGATATTTTTGACAAAATCAGATGCCATAAAACACTTTTTCAAAAAAAATGGACAATGTGGACACAAAAAGAGACCTTACTCATAGATGCATTATTTCCCCCGAAAAACTCTGTGCTCTTTCTGCTTACTTATGTCTCCCCACATTTGGTCCCCCCCCACCACCTGAAAACAAACAAAAAAGCTAAATTATCAGAGTATATCCGATATATTATTATTGTTATCAGAGCAGGTAAGAGATGCATTTTACCAAAAGTTAAAACTAATGTACAGAAAAGAACTGTGCTGTTTAGTGGAATGCAGCGCTGGAATTTAAAGCCTACTGAAGTCAAATTTTTAAAGGACTAATAAAGCAATATTTTAGTAAACTGCAAACAATGTAAGTTCCTGGTTACAAACTGGATATATTGTACTACAGTTAATTATGTGTTCACTTAAAATTACATGTACTCTGCCTTTGTTGTCTTCCTTGTTGTTTTTACACTTTGTTTTTATTTCATTATTAAAAACTGTTCTGGTGATGTAATTTGTGTACTGCGTGAACCACGGCAGCACTGCTGCAGCCGAGAGTGGACCCTAAATAAACTATCCATCAGCATCTTATAACACATATAGGTTTCTTCGATGTGTGCTGCTCTAAAATACGTGATGACATCACCTTTCAGCACCAGACAGACTGGAAGTCTTGGAAAGGTCAAGCATTACCTCAGTGGCTGTGTAATCACTCATAGTTCATTCTGCTGCAGAAATGTTAAGTGTAGCACGTTTCCACTGCCAGACAATATTTACAACCGGTTTCAACAGTTCCAGTTTGTAGTAATTTTGTTTTATTTTTAATAAGATCTCCCCAATTTCATGGATTTTAGGCTGAATCATACATGAGCAGCAGTTGGTCTTATGTGTAACTTTGCGTAGAAAAAGGGTTTAATGACCGAGAGAGAACTTGCCTCACTTTACAGAAGCACATAAACAACAGCTGGAGGATGTATGAGTTGCAACTAGCATAACACAAGTGTTACATTATTAGCTATGTGATGCTTTGGAAAGAAATTTGATACTTTTTTTTTTTTTTTAGTTAACTCACTCAAAAGTGGAATGAACACAACATGCATTTGTTTTTGCCGTTAGCCTGAACTGAAATAAAACTTGTGACTCACATATGGGTTTTGTTACAAGCTTTTTACAGATGAGATAAAACAAAAAAAGTCTCATGGATTACCAGAAACAAGATCTGATTCTGTTTCTTTTTTTTCCCCCTACTCTTTTGTTTAGTGCATTTTCAGTTGACCATGTTTCTGTGTTTGCGACAGAACTAGAGGCAAATGAAGAAAAAGAAGCAGCTGCACCTCCTGCGTTTCTCAACTGCTGTTTTGTTTAATGAATGATAAAACAAGATGAATTAAAACTGACAAGAATAATTGTACGTAGCTTGTTCTAGTTCTCTATTCATGTGCCTTACTGTAGCAACCGAGTGCTTTGCTTAGTCACGATATGGCCATTTGCATATTGTAGCTTTTTCACTGTGTAATGCTTTCAATATGCTGAATCAACTTAATGTTCAGAGTTGCACTTCCAGTTTTCCTTCTTTTATATATATTTAGATACTAAAAGAGCCCGTGTCATTGTCACATTGTATTTCCAGAGTTCATCAACAGGATGCAGAAGTCAAGAAGGAAAGTTGTTGCTAAATCCTGCAGAATCTCTAAGCTGCTGAGTAACTTCCCATTTAATCGGAGGTCACTGGATCGACAGAGAGGACACGAATCCTCCGTTTAGAATTTGTGGAATTTTCTTTGTATTCCCTCCTGTCTTTTCAGTCTCAATCTTTTCTCCTTCTTGACAGTGCAGTAGAACAGAGGGTTGGTAGTTACTTTGTGCTTCTAACCTAAAATAACACAACTGGCCCAATTACAGGCTGGGCCTCATTACGCCGCCATGCAGAAGTGAATGAAAAATACTAGATCATGTAAAACAAAGCAGGAAACCTGAGCTGTAAGGAAGAGCAACATTTCGATTGCAGGTGTTTGCTTAACTACACGGTTGGGAGCCTCCAGGTGGCAAAGCTTAACATGGCGCTCAGTGTTTCCTGCTCTGCTCTGGAACTATTACACATTTAATTTGGTTTCATTTCTAGTTCTTCCAGTTTTGTTTTATTTTATTGCACTTTTTTTTGTTTTCAAACTATTTAGAAGTTACATCTTTCCTTGTTTTCTAAATATTTCCCCCGAAAATGTCACTCTCAGTCATTCAAAAAGGCATTTTCCTTTTTTGAACCCTGGCCTCTGGGGTGGTCAGGGCTGGGTCAAGTTGGGTCCGTGCCAGAGAAGCCTGTTTATGTAACACTCTTCAAAGGGAGCCAGTGAAAGAGGGCACTGTACAAGGAACGGGAAGTGTAAATATCTAACTGTTGCTGCCATAACACATGACATACTTAAAGACGGCCTCAAACAAAATAAAGAATGATCCAGGTTAAAACGTTTGACATGGGAAATCTACCAAGCGTTTGAAATCCAGCTCAACTTTTAAAGGTTTAAAACATGGTAACGTTTAGGAGCCACGTATAAATACAAGTTTAAACTAAACATTCCTGAAAACCCACAGTGTTCTGGTGTAGATATGATGATGTTTGACTTGCTGTAATGGTTAGGGACCATCTCCAAAATTAGGCTAACCTCTTTTTTTTCCCCTGTACTGGCCACAGCTTGGCATTAAAATCCTGCTCGCTCTTCCTGTGGACATGTATATATTTATACGTCTGTCACTGTGTTCACGTCAGTTTATACATGACCATTTAGACGAGTGTATCTGCTTGAACACAAGTGATTGTAAACTTTGTCAACATATATATAGATTTTTTTTTTTTCCAAAATTGCTTCCTTTTACTTTTAATCTGCCCTGTATCATTATGCGGCTAATCCAACATAGTCTGAGTTAAACATGGAAACACTCAGAACTAAATCTGTCTATTCAGTTTATGTTCATTTTCATTTTTGAAAGAAATTAATATGTAGGGTAGTTTAAATGGTATGCTAATAAACTGATGACATGAGAGCTGCAGGTTACTTTGCCTCTTTGCCTTTTCACATACCCTCAGACGTAAACTCAAGGTCAAATCAAACAAGCAGTTTTATTATTGGAGGCTGATTTCACAAATTGCTTATGACTTAAGTTTCTATTTGTGAATAAGTATGAATTCAAAGTCATGTTTGCTTTTAAAGCATTAAGTGCATTTCATAATTGACTTTCTCGCTGCCCTGTCTTTCTCTCTTGTATTAGTCACCATGGATTCTTCAAAAACCATGAGTTTGACTGCTGTGACCAGAATCACATAACCATGAACCTGAATAACCAAATGCAGTACCTTTGATTTTATGAAGCACCTTTGTCTTTTTTTTATGCTTTAGTGTCTTTTGCTTGCACATTATCTTGTTTTCTACATCGGCACATGCTGTTATGGTATATAAAATCATACATACTCAAACAGTTCTTTATAAAATATCTTTGCCTATGTGGTAGGCACATGACATACTTAAAGATGACGTATTCACGTCATACTTTTGTGCTTTAGATACATTTTAAAGTGACGCAGTTCTAAAAATAAATATTTTATGTTCTTGTTTTGGTCGTTTTTCACAGGGTTTTTTTTTTTTTGTGAGACGGAGCCCGTGTGATCAGACATGATGGAACACGGCCCTCCCTCCTCAGCTCCTGGAATCTATTGCAGAGCCTAAGGAAGTTTCTTGAGAAATAAGATGGTGCTACCTATTGGTGCTACCTATTGATCCCTGTTGTAGGTGTGAAGAGTAAGAATCGTCTAGTTATTAGTAAATGAAAAAGAAGCAGGGGGTAGCTGTTTAATGGGGTGGGATAGCAGAAAAGGAGAGGGTGCACTGTGAGTATGTTACAGTGCCTGGCACAGCTTGGTCTAGTTAGGCTCTAGGCCTCTCTGTGGGAGCCAAGTCTTCTCTCTAGGCACTGCCAACTCCCTGTGGTGTTGTAGCTACATGTTCAATTATGCTTTTGAGCCTGCCTGCCTTTACGTACGCCTCATAGGAAAACACCCCTAGCCTCTCTGCATGTGTACCAGTGTTTGTGGGGATCAGGGATTAATGAAGAGTTCATGCTGCTGCTGCTTTAAGTACAGAAGATTTCATTTGGTGAATAAAATTGATCTCTACATGTGGCGTGCTCCTGCACGACAAATTACTTACAATAAAAATATAATGTTTATATTCTGCGAGTACAAGATTACAGATTACCACTAGTAAATTGTTACGAATGTTCCTTTTTATTTCCAGAGGAATCAAAAGGAACATTCAAGAACGTCCACACTGCAGAATTCTCACTAATGCACAGCTTGTTGGTATAACAGCAAATAACCTTTTACAGAATAGTTCTCTTGTGCCTTTTGCAGTTCAAGAGAACATCGGTAATCTCTCGAAATGCACATGTCGACAGCGTCATTAACCATGGACGCATATGTCTGCGTGTGTGTCTGCACGAGTGTGGATGCATTCCTGTGGGCACGTAAGTGTGTGCACGTGTGCGGTGGCATGCTGGCTTGCTTATATGAAGGCATCCTTAAGTAGGGAGAGCAATTATCACTGCCAATAAAACTACAACAAACAATCATTGTTTTGGACCTAACCTTGTTGTACCACACCCCTCCATAAACCTTATTTCATCAGGACGACTGACACGGAGAATGTGCTGTGCTGTGCTGCCTAAGCACTCTCTCTAAACAGCATTTATGGATTCTGCATGGTGCTTGCCGTTGTACGTGTCTGAGTACCTCCATATGTACTGTGCTTACTGCACGTACTGTACATACTGTACACAAATACTTTATTAGCAATGTGGATGTACAGCGTGTTTCTACCCCTTGAATCTCTATATTTTAAGTTACAGCCCTGCCCAAAATTATTGTTTATTGGGGATACTATGTTATAGAAGTTGTACGTAATTGGGAAGTAGAGGGAAACTGATGTGTGACTTTTACAACTATTTGTACATAAATATCTGAAACATTTGGTGTGTATTTGGCCTTCCTGAGTCAATACTTTGTGGGTCATTTGTGCTTTCTTACAATAACAGCTGCATCTCTTTAGGACTGTGTCTGTACCAGATATAGTTGTAGCTTAAGCTCACTAAGGCTTGATGGAGAACATCTCTACCCAAATTCCCCATTGGATTTAAGTCTGGACTTTGACTAGGTCATTCTAACATGTCGATATACTTTGATCTAATCCATTGCTTTGTGCCACTGGCTGTATGTTTAGGATCTATTCTTAAGTTTTTGGCTCAGCTTAACAATTTTTCTTCCATGATTGCTTTGTAATTAACTCTATCTATTCTCCATTAGACCTTTACCAGCTTCCAAATCCCTCCTAAACACTGTCCACACAGCATGATGCTGCCACCACTGTGGCGTGCTACACGGTAAGGATATTGTGTTCAGGGTGATGGGCAGTGTTTTCTCCAACATTTTCACAATTGCCACATTTTTTCAGAAAGCTTATCTTTTTCTCTCATCTGATTAGAACATTTTTCACTTATTTGCTGTGTATCTTAAATTAACTTTTGAACAGGTCTGCTCTGAGCACCGGTTAGCTCGACTCCCCCATTAGAACTTTTTTTTTTTTTATTAAGCCAAATTTCTCTTTTTGTTACATGTTAGAGCCTGATCTTATCTTAAAAAATGGGCCCTTCCTCTAAGCCTTCAAAACTGTAGGTGGTAACATTTAAAATATTGTATGGTGAGCAGTTTTATTGCATTTGTGAAGATTAAAGTATTCGGAGTTTGGAGTTGTCCTAAATAACAGTGCTGAAAAAACAGGTAAGAGTCATTACTAATTGAGACGCACTAGATTTAAAACTATGTCTCATCAGGCATTTGTATGGAAGATGTTAAGATATTAGTCACCCTGAAATAAGGAAAAGTTGGTTTTGTCCCCTTTTGAACGTGCTGATCTTGGAGCTATTAAGAAATGCAGCTTGGACCAAATAATTACAGGTCTGTTTCTGAATTACCCTTTCCTTCAAAAATCTTGTAAAGAGTCCTTTCTGGAGCAACACAAACTTTTTGATACATACCCACCTGTTTTCTTTTTGTAAAATGAAGTCAACTGGAACTGGTTTGCCTAAGGTGGGCACTGATATCATGGTGAGTTTTGTTAGCTTTATCGCCTGCATTTGACACTGTCAACATCACTTTCTTAATGAACAAAGTTCATAGTTTGGTGGGGATCGCTGTCATTCTGTGGGTTTCAGACACAAACTTCACCGTAAACATAAACCAGTAAGTGTCAGATCCTGCTGATCTGGTATTTGGGGTTTATTCTCACCCTATGCTGCCATGCTGTTGTTCCCAGTGTCAGTGTAACGTTGTTTTAAGAACGGGTTAAACTAAAGCCAGTAGAGATGGTATACGCTGTAAACAGCTTTTGTTGATTTATAATTTTCACTCATATGAATGCATTTGAATATTTCAGTCTTCCTCCATGTCTAAATTCATAAATGGCGAGAAATTTTTCAAAACTAAAACTAAATTTGAGCTTACACACTATGCTTCTTTTTCCATAAGTATTATTTGTTGAGAACCCCCACACCCCCCCGCCCCTCCAAAGCAACACGAGCAGATTTCTAAAATTGAAATAACCCATAAGTACAGCTAGCAAATTTACTTACAGTTTGTCCTTAGCTTTTCAACCCTCTGCCCACCTGCTGGAGTGCACCTGCTATTACATCAAGAAAACAACACACCTCCTACCTGTCTGCTTTAAAATGTTTAATATTTGGTGTATGATTCCTAAATTAACCTTGGTATGCATATTAATATGTGTGTATGTCTATGTGTGTGTGTGTGTATGTACTTGCATTTTTTTTGTTTTTTTGTGGTGTATCCCTATAGGCTGCTGTGTTGTTTAGGACTTTATTTCCCCTGTAAGCTCAGTCACTTGGGAGCTACATCTGTAAACATGCCTGGAGAAGCCTGCCTCATGTATGTTTATGTGTTCTCATTTGAACATGAAGTCTCAAGAGGTAATTTCACTCAGTTTGTTTTTCCTCTTGAACAACATGCAGTATCCAACTAATGTGTGCATAGGTTGGGGAACGACAGAGGGTAGTTTGACTGCCTTGAAGCGAAATGTTTATAGAAAAAACAAACATGGTGAAGATATCATGTGGAATTTTATTTTTCAAATAGTAAAAAAAAAAAAATAGAGGAACTCAAAGCTCCTCTGGGAACAGTTATAGGAATAAACAGGGCAGGTTAATCTAAAAAGCGTCACTGGCGACGTATAGGTCAACACGTTCAGGGTAGAGTGAATCACTTCCGATCGGTGAGGTCTGTTCAGCTCGCAGCCTTTCGTGAAGAGCAGCCACATATGCCTCCATGGTATTCTGTGTCAGTGCATGCTTGAAGTGTTGAACTGGGCTCCTGCCGCTTTGTTTGGAGCAGTCCAATCAAGCGTGCGGGATATGGAAACAAACTGACATCAAAGACAAGACACTGCCACCATTCAGAGTCATGGCCTACTTATCCCTGGCTAACTGTATCCCTGTCTCTGTACGTCTTTCATTCGCTGTCCCCCTTTTCCTCATGCAGCCTTTCTTCAAACACTTCATCTAACTGTGTCAGTGAAAACAGTGACAGTTAACCCAAACCTGCGTAAAGAGTTATTTTAATTTGTGCATTGGCATGATTCTTGTGCTCTATCGATAAAAGCAAACTTTAGGCTGCTCTCTTCTTGCAGTCGTCTGAATTTTCAGTGCACATCAGAAGGAGAGGATGGCCCTGCTGACCCATTGTGTCATAGTTGTGCAGCGGCACATGGCCAAGCCCCAGTAGACTCCACCCCCTACTGGTCTATGCCCCTGTCCTGACTGACTGGGTGAAAAAAGGAGAGGAATTACCCATGTACTGCTTTTACTGGAAGATTAACTGAGTGAAACCTGTATTGGGCCTATTTACATGCTTCTTTCTTGTGAACAAAAGTGTTAATTTTTATTTAGTAGAAAATACAGCACCACAAAACACTTTTATCCTCTTACTTGTGTATTCATTTTTATTTTTATAGCGCACTTAAGTGTTTCAGGCCACAAAATCAAATTTAACACCAGACAAAGATAACCAGATGAAGTATAAAGCAATTTTTAACTGATTACAATTTTTTTTTTTAGCTGAGGAGAGTTTTCCATACCGACCTGATCCAATGTTAAAAAAAAAAAAAAAGTGTTTGCCCCCTGGCTTGCAAAACCATAAATCAACTGTAATTGACCATGATTTTTGTTCAGTTTCAGTAGTCACACCCACCTCTGATTACTTTCAGACGGGTAGAATAAAAAAAAACATATTTAAACAAAACCTTGACGACATGAAGTAGACTAAAAAGACGAAATAAAATAAAACAACACCCACCACATCATGCTCTGCATCTGAATAAATTCAAGAACAGATGAGAAACTAAGTCACTGACATCTATCAGTCTGAAAAGGCTTTAGGACTCCATCAATCCACTGTGAGAGCCATTATTCACAAGTAGAGAAAACACTACACAATGCACACAAACAATGCCACAAAAGAGCCAAGACTAACATGTAAAACAATGCACGCCTCACTTGACTCAGTTAAGGTCAGTGTTCATAATTTATCAACAGAAAACAGACAAGGCAAAATGGCTTTTCATGGGAGACATCCGAGGCTCGACTCCTTACAAAAAGAACATAACTAACAATCTCACATTTGTCAGAAAACATCCTGATGATTGCCCAAGACCTTCAGATTTTTCTTTCTGTCGAACAACGAGACAAACATGGAACTTTTGGGAAGGTGTGTATCCTGCAACATCTGGTGTAAAACCAACACAGCAATTCAGAATATCCTGAACAAGAACATTCGTCCTTCACTTCTTGACCATGCTTGGGTGTTTGGAGGACAAGGGTCCAAACCACACCTGCAATGCAAAGCTTTTTGATTGCATTAACCAAAGCATCTGGACTTAAATATAATTGAGATGCTATTGCATAACAGGTAATCCAAACTCAAAAACTCTCTTTTGACCCTGAATTAAAATAGTTCAGCAAGGAAGAGCGCATGAAAAATCTTCCACAGCTATGCAAAAAATATATGCATATCACTTATTTTTAATATAGACTAATATGTAAAAAGCAGATTTATTAAAAGTTACTTACTGCAGCTTTAAGTAAATCAATAAAAGCTTTTCATTTGAGTGGTTTTCAGTGTTCACAAGTTTGTTTCTTTTTTTTTAATAGCTCAGGATACAGTCCTGTGTTTAATCGGTGGTCATAAGTTTTACCGATCAGTGACTAAATGGTAAAGTTTTGATCGATAGAGCTGCATGATAGTTGGTTCCTCTCGCATTAGGAAATGTCTTTTTTTAGGTCATAGCTTTAACAAGCTGATAAAAACAGATCTATAAATTAACTTTGGCCAAAGGCCATGCAAACACCAAAAGAGGGAGAAACTTCCTGTAACAGCCGTCAAAGCTATTAAAAAGGTTCTGTGGTCAAAAATACCTTGCAACGAATAAACTGTGGCTTGAGCCACTCATATTCGTGTCTAACCTTAAAGTGAAATGAAAAAACCTGTGATATGTGCTTAGAGGCATTAGAAAAACGTTGGTATTGGTTGGTGTCATTGCATGAACACGTATCATTAGGTGGTACAATGACTTTTCTTTTAATAAAGCTTAATGTTTTGATGAAGTGAAGATGGGGGTTCATATCAAAAGGAAAATAAGGAACAGAAACAGACATGAGAACTTCTTGTCGGTTGCTTAAATCATTCTTCCTTTTGTCATCCTGAGGAAAGGGAACTGGGTAAGAAACCGTTAATGAGTCTCCTAGCGATGAGTAAATAATCTGTATCACTCTGTCTGCGTCTGTCTCTCTCTGTGATGGTCGGCCCGTGGTGGAGTCATGCAGGCTGTTGCTCTCTGCACAGCGTTAGAGAGGAGGTGAGCAGGGCGACACACATACTCCCAGATTGCTCGGACTGCTCCCACAACAGGGCCGACATTGCACTGTTTATTTAACCATTAGCCGGGGGGGGGGGAGCCCAGAGCTGGCTCAGCGGAGGGAACATATTAGCAAATGTTTTACTTTAAACAGAAGCACTTCGGCAGACAGTAAAAAGTTGCGAAACGTGATGCTTTACCTGCAGATTATCAGGATGGGAAAAGAACTGTTATTAATAGTTAATTTACATATGACGTGGACAAAGAAGCACGCAAAATTATGTCGTAGTTGCATTAATAGCGACCCAAGGAAAACATGATCTGTGTTGACTTTCTTAAGGTCTCAGACTAACATGTCGATAATCAACGTTGACCTGTTATGTAGGTCTCCACCTGTTTCATTGTTGCTCAGGCTGGGTATATAGTTTACAGATGGTTCAGGTGAGAGTGAAAATAATAAAATTGTCATCCCAGACAGTATCACTATAGCATATGATAAAAGAAGGCATTTCAGTAATACTACCCTAAACTTGTGGAACCTAGTTACCCTAAAGCCTTAATCTCCAATAGGCTGTTGGTTTTTTCCCCAAAGAAACAACAGGATGCTGTCTCAACATATATATATATATATATATATATATATATATATATATATATATATATATATATATATATATATATATATGTTGAGACTTAAATATGTCATTAATTATGGGCTAAAATGACTTCTGATCCCAAAATTATACAGCTTACAGTACACAAAGAATAAGAGAAAAGTGACTGTAGAAAGTTAACCCAAGATAACCCAGGGAGCATGTGAAACAGAGTAAGCTTTTCAGGTTTTGAACTTTATAGCAACATAACCCAAACACACAATGCATTCAGCCTTCACACATTACCATGCTCTTCCTTTCAAGCAAACGTACAGATTGATTTAGTGAAGGAGCTACTTGCCGGTGCTCGTCCACCTTGCTATTCCTTCAAACCAAACCGAGCTCCAACACATGCAGTGAGGACTATACAGAAAGTTCTTCAGCTGAAAACAAGAAAACAAGACTATCTCTGACAACATCAAAGCCAATGGGGGGAAAGAAGAACGAAAGAACACTTGTTTTCTCAGATCAGCTCGTGATCTCTTCTAAATAATCTCTTTGTTATCTCTGACCTGCGACTTAGAGTCTTGTAAGGTCGGCGCTTTAAAGAAAAGCTTCTCTTGGAGGAATAAGTTGACTCATGTTATTCAGTATGTTATCTTTTGTTACTCTTGGCGGTTCTTTATATCCCATGTAAAACACTTTGAGCCTTTACTTAGAATGTTTAGGAAGAAGATCATGATGACGGCGAGAACTGGGAATTACAGAAAGTGTATAATCACACAGGCTGGGGGACATTAGAGAGCCACAGGCCAGCGCTGACAAACACATCATCAGCTGACACTATAAATCTATAGGATGTCTATGTGTCCCTCTCAGGCTAACTCCAAACACGTGCACTTAAAGCTAAGCATGTTTAAGGGTTTGAGCACTGCCACTGGGCTTTCTCAGGATGAATAATAACTCCTGGCCTGTCAAAGCAGAGTGTGAGCCATCCAAAAACCTGTCAACAGCCCACTTACCCTAAAACCCGTGCCACTACGGTCTGTGCTTACGGGATCTTTGCAGGCTGTCTTCCCGACACAGTTTAGCTGACACATGCTGCTACAGCTCCTGGAATCACACGCAGACCTCTATTTATTGTGATAACATAGTTTGTTTCACTATTTTCGTCAGAGTCTGTTGTTTAGTTTGGAGCTGAAACTGTGCAAGAACACACTTCCACAGTGGTGAATGCACTATTAGTGTAAATGTTGTCGATGTTATTGTTAAGATGTGTTGTGTGAGTTTGTGTTATCACCTATAGGAGGAAAATTACTTATTTTTCAGCCGGTCAAAAAACCACAAATTCTCATGAAGTTTTCTGGTCTCTGCCACAGTGACGTCTGTCGGCTCCTCCAGAAACACCTGGACTGTCAAAGAGCAGTGATTCCCTTCATTCATTAATGTAGAGACCTTTCTGAAAATTGAAAAATGTTTGATTTAAAACTTGTAGAGTATTCTGATTCATTTAAAATGCTACTTGGTTAATAGTTCATTGTCACTATTTCCATGCAGGAATCTAGAACAAGCAACACTTGTTGCCATGGCTGAGCAGAGTGACTTCTCCAGCTGCTCTACTTCTATGATAATATGATGGATCATAAATGTACCTTGTGACAAATTTAACAATAAGTTCACATTTAAAAAGTTGTGTGTTTTGAAACCACCTTGGGACTGATTGTTTTTCTTTCTGTCAGTAGCACAACATTACTGTAAGTTATGAATTTTGCTTAACCCTTGTTTGATAGGAACATTTAGGATCTCTATTATGATCTTTGTCAGAATATTTAGTCGAACATAAAAAAGCTCAGTGTTGTGAGTTTTATATTAATGTATCATATTTACCCCATGTACATATTTACCCCATGTAAATATGTATTTTATTTGAAGGAAACTAGTACAAATAGATAAACACTGGGTTAACGTTGAGCTTCTCAATAAATCAAACAAGAAGTGCTTTTTAAGTGTGGACGTTCAAAACGTCCACACTTACTATATGTTACATTTTATAAACTTTTGTTTTACTTTATTTTAGTCAGAGGAGTTGCAAGATTATTAATAAACCATGGCCTAATTCTGCTCTTAAAAGCTGCATTGTCAGGTCTAAACAGTACAGATGTTGCAAAGAAGTATATTACAAATTACAATTGGGAAAGCAAACTGTGTTAATTTAAGTTCCTTATAAGTTCAACAATAACAATATAACTATGTTTAACTATTTCCAAACCCATTTCCTCCTCCTCTTTTTCTATCTTTTGTTTTTTTTTCGCTTCACTATTGTCCCAGTGGCAACATTGAGGCCTCTTTGAAAATATGAACTGAGAGAAAAGTTAATCTCCTACACAACCACAGAGCAGTGCCTGTAACTCAATACAGTATACTTTGTGGGAGGCCAACTTGTCCTCATCTAAAAAAAAATTAAATACAACTTGTCCACTTATGAGGAATAAGATTAAAACCCAGTTATTAAACCTCGTAATGAACAGAGAGGCATGAAGGATCTCCATGCGCGGGCGCGAGAGGGTTCGAAGGCGAGGATGTGTGTCTGTTTGTGCCTGTGGTGTGCATTAGTCACAGTGTGTGTGTGTGTGTGTGTGTGTGTGTGTGTAGGGCGGGTGCTTAAGATTCCCAAGCAGGCCTTATTGGAGATGATTACTCTCATAAAACCTCTGCTCTCTAAATTACCTCCCTGCTTCCATTTGCAGTCTAAACACACTTAATCAAGCGCAGGTGTGTCTTGATGCATTTACAGACGCCTCGCTGTCAGACTGTCTTCAACAGCTACACAACAGGATGCGTTTCGCTCCCCTTTTCCATCCTTACTCTACAAGCAAATCTGGAGAATGACAGATATGAATGAAAAACATGCAAGTGAATAAATGTTTCACTTATTAGCTTTCTTTGACTTTCTCTCCTAATCTTCTCCTCATCATTCTCTCTCTTCCACCCCCCCATCCCCTCCTCCCACCCTTGGTCCAGCATCTTAGCACACCGGCTGAGCTGGAGATCCGTGGGTTAATACGGTTACCGAGGATAACAATCTCCTCCAGCATCGCTTCATGATAGATGGCCGCTCTGCGTGTACGCGCCGAGTGATTGAGCAAGTGGGTGAGTGAGTGAGAGATAAAGTAAGCGGGCGACTGTGTTAAAAAATGTGTGTGCGGTCCCCGAGCGGGAGTGTGAAAGCGAAGGGGAGCCATGGTATCCGTCAGAGGAGAACAATGGCTTTTAAATGAATCTGGGAGCTCGTAAATCACACAAAGAGAGAGCCCAAATGCAGTGCTGATTGCCTGGACGTCAGAGTCAGCGGACGACAGGAAGGAACGAATTAACAAGAGGCCCAGTGAGACACCTTGTTAACGCCTGAACAAAACGCCTCCATTAGGAGCCGATGGCCTACTTATGCAAATGAATCCACATAAGCACACATTCTTGTCTCAAAGTTCTGTCCTTGGGAGGCAGACTTAGTTAGTCAGTCAGGACAAATGTAAATAAATCAAAGGACACAGTCTCTTTTCATTATATATTGGCTGATTTGAGGTAAAGAGAATGTGAAGTGGGCCTTGTCAGGTATACCTGCACTGGCGTACTTCTGTTTCCCAACCCTGAAGTGGAAGACAAAGGTATTTCCTCACTTGCCTTTTGAGTGCGTGTTTTTGTCTTTATCGCATATGGCTTAATTGGTTTGATAACGATGTAATTTCGTCGTCTTTTGTCATGTCTGTAGCTGTTAGTGTATGTGTTAATGCTAAGCAGTTGTAAATCATTAGAGCCAGACTTCATTATGGTTTAACACAAGTGTTGCCACAGACAGAGAGATGAGTGGTAGGCAGTGTGTAATTACAGGTATGTGGGGGGGAAAACATGCAATTACAGATGTAGAGGCGGCCGTTTGCATTTTCTCCTCCAGCTCCTGGACTCTGAGTGCTTGCTTAGCTCGCCTCGCCTCCAGCGATGGAAACTTTCTGAGTATGTTCATGCGGCTGATTCAGTGGACAGATCAGTTTCTACTTTAAACTGATTTGTTTAAAGTAAATCAGTTTCTGCAACCAACAGAGGTTTAATCTAAGTATTTCTTGTGATTTTTTTTTTCCTTTAAATGTAGTGTGTCCCTAGCATGCTCAATGCTAAAAAGGAGTGAAATCCAAGCATTAAATTGTGTGCATCTCCCATACCACACTTACTTCATTTTGGTCCTTAAGACACCTTACAAGTTGTCTTGTAACATTTCACAGAGTTACAGAGACACTACCAAAGGTCACTATTTTTCTCACCTTTGTGCCTGCTGCTGGTGATCAGAGGGCCCCGTGAACTGAATGGAAGCCTCCTTTCTGCCGTTCTGCCCCAGGGCAGCTGTGGTTGCAATGTAGCTTACCACCACGAGTGTGTGAATTTGTGTATGAATGTGAGTGACTGATTGCAATGCAATGCGCTTTGGAGTCGTCAGATTTGATTAAACGCATTTTACAGGCCATTTACCGTTTCTATTTGTTTAGATCCATGTGGCAGATTTTAGTGTATTGACTCTGGCTCCACAGCAAGATCTCTTCCCAGAATAGCCAAAATATATGTGGTACATTTTCCATGACATGCAGCACTCACTATAAATGCCACATACGTATACTAAGTGGTGTCATTTGGATAGTTGCATGACATTCCTCATAAATACAATGCTGAAAGTGGTTTGCAACAATATAATTTTAAAACACAAACCACACACCAGTTATTAAGTGTCAAATCATATCTTTAGCCTGGATGCTAGCAAGTGCAAAAGGCGATGTAATTTTACTTATTTCAAGCATTTAGACAAAATCAGAAGTAGCCTACATAAAATGTGTTCATTTTATATGAAGTTCATTATTTTAAGTAGTCAAACCTTACAATGTCAATTTCCAGAAAAATATGTTGACAAATAATTTTAGATGTCTGTCGTCCTGCAGTACCGGATTTTATTTGCAACGGGTACTTTACATGATTAACGGATCACATCTTGAGCCTTTCCCAGGCTGTGTGTGTACTGTTGCAGGCAGAAACCAACTGGCAGTGACCACGGGTCACTGTTAGGCTTGAGGTCAGGTCAACACATTTGGCCACCCAGGGCAGATCAACTGATGAGTCAAGTTGCAGGTGAGAGGTCAAGAGTCAGGACGGTTAGCTCCTTCACTTTCACCTGTCTGTTGTGAGGGGCAAGAAACAACAGAAATAGAGATGAGAGAAAAGCTCTGTGTGAAAGCGAAGGCTCAGAATGAAGACACGGGTGTCTTTCTTTTTTTGTGATCTTAACTTTCTCTTGGATTCAGTGAGATTTTTAGCACAGCGCTGGCGACGGTTTCTGGAGTTCCAGAGTTTGTGTTCTGTCTTCTGTAATGTTTCTGCCCCTTCTCTCACCACTATAACAATAAAAGTGTTGGCTGATTGGGACTCTGACGACGTAACTCAGAGCAGCCACCCAGACAGTGAGGTTAGTTAGTCTGGTTTTTGCGGTCAGACTGTTTGGCTGGGGGCAGAAAAAAAGAAAAAAAAGAAACCTTTTTAGATAAACCTAGCTTTGCCGCAAGTGTTATTCCCACACACGCACAGTGTATCGACACACACATACACACACACACACCTGCTTTGAATAAACAATGGTGCAACAAGATTTCACAGGAAAATGAAACATGCATTTCTCTATCTGTTTCTTTTTCTTTTTTTTTTTTTTTTAGAGAAATCAGATAGATCTGGCTGGGATGTAGGAGGTCCCAAGACAAAAAAGAGGACAAGCTAGGAAACAAAAGAGCAGTCACTCCTGAACTTCATATTCCTGAGACATGTGTGACCCCCTAAAGCAGAGGTATGTAGCAGCTGTGCTCCCCCCCTCCCTACCCCCATTTGGAATGAAGAAAAAATGTAAAACAGAGACAAGGCGAATGTGGCCATCTCAGATTATAAAAAGGCAGGTGGACGTCTGAAGTTAGCAGGTTCGGTGTCACACAGAAGGCAATGACAACAGTTGGAGGACTCTTTAGAGCGCGGCTTCCCACAAAGCACCCGCTCTCTATATTTTTCTCTGACGCACAGTGCGCACATAAACACATACCTGTGCAAGGAGACACTCAAATACATAAACAAACACACGTTATTTACAATACTTAAAGTATTTGGTGAAAGGTTAGAGGAGGCGTGACTGACCTGCTCACTCATAATTAAGAGCCTAGGAGAGCAGAGCCTTTAGGCCAGCAGGGGCCCTGCCCAGACGCACTCCCTCAGACTGCGCTGTTTATGTTTCATTAGAGCACAATTATACTTCGCATCCCTCTCTCGTACAGCATCTCGCTCTCACACACTTTCCCTGATTCTCTCTTGTGGGGCTTTTTCGCTCTCGTCAGGAGGGAACAACATGTGCTTGGCGTCATTGAGCAATGAGCATATCCTTATCGCAGGTCAAACAAGCTGCTGAGAGGCCCTTCTCCACACACAGAGCAGGAGTGGACAGTGAGATTATAGAACAGAGAGAGAGAAAAAAAAGTTATGACAGACGGATAGTGGATGTAGGAATGTAGCAAAGGGGTTTTTGGACAAGGGAGGAAGAGAAAGGCGGAGAGTCTTCCAGGAAGAGGTGGTCAGCTCCCAAACTGCAACAGCACAAAGAAATTAGCAACATAGAAGTTGGAAGTAAAAATTGACAAAATGTTGTGATAAATATTACATACTGAAAAAAAATGAAAGTGCTAGTTATAATTGAGAGCTTTTATTTGCAATTTGCTTTTTTTTCCCGACTCAGCTTTTCAACTTCAGATTTTTTACAGCAAATTTTTTCACCTCAAAGAAAAAAAAAAACAATATAAAATTAAACTTTTCTAAAATTATACTTATCTAAAAAAGCAACATCACAAAAACATTTTAATCACATTGACATAGCTGGTGAAAACACGTATCCCTGCTATTTATGCGTGACTTTTGGAGGGACTGTAATGTTTTTTTTAGCATTCACAGGAAGCATGTTTTTTTTTTTTCTTGTTTGTTTTCTTGGAAAATACCAGCATTTTGAGGATCCTGGGTTGTACGAACATTTAAGAAGAATGCGAATATACACAATAAGTCAATCCGTCACACTTTCTGATGTTTTCGCTCAGAGTTGTGCCACAAATCCGTCTTACAAAGATCGACATGTTACAAGCTAATATGCAGGGGTGAACAATCGGTCCTGTTACCCTCAAATTAAGCTTTGAGAAGGAAAAAGTAGTGCTGTGCTCTGAGCAAAGTAACTACTAGGTTTATCCAATACATTTGTTTTATGTTTGCTTGTTTTATTGTAATATATAAGAAGTGACAATAACTGTTCTTAGCTTTTTCCTGTTTTGTATTCATAAATGATGGAGTTCAAGAGATTCATTTAAGGCCCTGTACAATAAGGGATCTTTTTTTTTTTCTAAAATGGGTCACATGGCTCCGTTTTCAGAAATAATTTCATCGACATGGAACGACAGCTGTTTTTACTTCCCTTCTGACCAATAAGTGGCGCTTAAACAAAAATTACAAAGAACAAACTGTGAGTGAAGTCTTTAATGAGATTCTGCAGCAACTGAAGCACAAACATAAATATATAATCCAGAATTGCTGTTGTGCCTCATTTCTCTTTCTTCTTTTTTTTTTTTTAGCGTATGTTAAGAACATATTCTTAGGTCAAAAATACACAAAACATTAAAAAGAGGTAGATAGTTGTGAGATCAGGGCACTCATGTTCTTGTTTTATTGCAGAATAGTTTTCTTAAATTGTCAACTATTTAAGTTTAGGTCACTTGTGGTTTTAAAAAGTACTGATAAGTCTGGTCTTATGGGACGATAGAAAAATAACAAGTGAAAAATCAAGGAACTGAACACAAGGAAAAGTCGAAATGTTAGATATCCGGACATAATGTGTCTGTTCTGAGAATTAATATCCTATAAATCAATATTTAATGATCACTGTTGTTTATTTTCCTCAGCTGTCATCAAACACGCGCAGGGATGCTCACACATTGGAGTCATTGGGTCTAGACAGCCAGTCACAGTGTTAACCCCCGTCCATGACCGGAGGGCAAAAGCTACATGCCACAGACCCACCCAACGTCACCGCAGTGGCAACACAACATGCAGCTGTAACAGAAAACACACACTCACACAGAAGATAAATAATTTCCATCCCTTCGAAGGTTGCCGTTAATTTGATCTCAGGATGATTGCGGGAAAAGCTGAGACTGTTGCCGCAAAATGACCACAATCCACTCTGAGGGTTCAGCCTGTGAGTCAACAACCACAGGTAGCAGAGTCAAAATGCAACAGCAGTGTTAGGGGCAGATTAGTTTGACAGTGGAAAGTATGTGCAAAAGAGTTAGTAAGTCTAGAGTTGTGCTCACCTTCTTTTGGATTATCTGAATAGCTAATAATTGTTTTTCTTTACTCATATCTCGCTCATTTCTCCTTATTTACCATAATATTCTTTTCTGTCTCAGTTATTGTCATTTTGTTTCTGCCTCTCCAACTCCTGGTCCCCCCCCCGTTTTTTTTCTCTCTCAAACATTTCCTGCGAGATCAGGAAAGCCCCTTCAGACAAACAGGCACAGTTTGTCCATCCAGTCCTCCCTGCCTCTCGCTTCACTCTATCTGCTTTGTCCAGCAGGCAATGTAAACACACAGGGCGGACTACAGCTGGTGTGGAGGCAGAGCAGCGTGTGCGTGTTGAATAGGTGTGTACATATTTATGCTAGTGCTACAGGAACCCTTTGTAAAATTAGAAATGACGAGACATTGACCAGATTATGTGTGGAGCAGAGATGTCTGAGCCATTAGAGACCAAAGGATTGAGACCCTGCTGAACATTTAGACTCTGGATCTTGTGGGCTATTGAATGGCTCATTAAGCGTGTGTGGGTGTGTGAGTGTGGCCTTGTATTTTCTACATTTAAGTCCCGTTTTTTTCAACAAATACTATGCTGTGGGGACAAAATGAATGCAAGTCAATGGAAAATAGAAAGACATACTGTATGTGTGTGTATGCGTGCGTGTGCATGTAGGCATGTGCAATGTGTGTGTGTGGGTGTACATGCACAGATCCAGCTGTCGCAGCCTCATGCAGTGCTGCACAGGAAATCAAAAGTTGGTGTGAGATCTCCACAATGAAAGCGTATTTTAAATCAAGGTTTTGCTGTTGACCTCTACCGTGTATTTTTAGCTCAATGTGTTGGATTCAATTTATGTATGCATATTTGCACGCCTGCGCTACGTAGCCCCCAGAAACCTTGTGTTTGCAGAAGGAAATACCTTGACAGGTTTCTGGAACACCCGTTTGGGTAGTCCTTCTCCATCTCCCACTTTCCTCCCTCTCCTTCTCTCCATCTCCTTCCTTCTTTCGGTAATGTTTTAGTGTTGTTTTACACTCACGCCCTTCCTCTGGCTCAGAGCAACACTCTCCCTCCCTATAATTGGTGTTATATGACTGCCATTCGGCAATCAAATTTTCTGGACCTGGATTAAGTGAAAACTGATTCCCTGATTCTGAGATTTTACTCTGAATCAGTAAAATCAGGTTTTTATAGCACTGGAAAAGGTATTAATAAAAGTCAAACATTAATGCTTAAGAAAGTAAAAGTGAAGTTTTGGCTTTCTTTAGAGAATATTGATATGTGCACAATTATTAGGCAGCTACTATTGTGTGGAAATTTTATGCGACTAAATGAAAAACACATTACTTTTCTGTTTTCATCTGTTTAAGTGAGAATCATAAACAACTTAAAACTTTTCTGACACTCAAAAGTATCAGAGATCAACATAGCCGCCCTTCTTTTCAATGTTGGTGATAACTCTTCCATTTCTGGAGTTTGTTAGCTTGTGCAGCAGCAATCACATCCTCCCATACTGTTCAGAGAAGTGGACACTTTTCCTTCTCCTGTTTCAGAACTACCCACTAGTTGTCAATTCGGTTCATGTTTGCTGAGGAACGGTTTCGTGTCATAAGCCTTTAAATCTTTAACGCCTTCACTGCATAAAGATCACTGTCTTTCTGAAAGATGCAGGCCTCTACCTGCACCACTGCTTAAAGAAAGTGTCTTAACATAAACTTTATAGTTTCTCAATGGAGTTTAGGTCAGATGGGTATGCTGACTGTTCAAGGTGGTCATTAAACATTTGGGAAGGCTGTGCCTCTGTCAGAAGATTAATTGTTTGAAATTCCAGCTTTCCCTGCCTGACTTTGATCTGTTCTTGGCAGGACATTTGCCCAAAGTTCCCTATCAGTGTATAAATGTGTGCAAGTCCTAGAGTGCAGCTAAGTTTGACAGTACTGTAAAGTGCTTTGAGTTTTTTGGTATGACTGGAAAAGGACTAAATAAGTTCTGTTCATTTTTATTTAAAACCAAGTATTGGCTTTGGCTGTGTGGGCAGATTCAAAATTCCTCTGGAAATAAAATCTGCATCAGCATAGAGCTTGGAAGCATGAAGTGCTGTAAGATTTCCTTGTAGTTGTCTATGCTGGCTTTGGACTTGATAGAAGACAGTGGACCAACACCAGCGGATGACTTGGTGCCCCAAATCATCACTGACTTCACGCTGACCCTCAAACAACTTGGACTCTGTACCTCTCCCATTTTCCTTTTGGACATTGTGACCTTGAGTTTCAAATTAAATTAAAATTTTTCTTCTCAGTGAATGTTGGACTGCTAAGGAACAAGTCAGACGTTTGTTTTAGCTTTCCGCTGATGTGGTTGGATACAGCACTTTGTGAACAGTCAGCTAATTTAACAATTAACTTTTGAGGCTTAACTTCTTTATACGAAATGTAACGTTCTGCTTTTCCATAATTGTGTTTGCCATAGCCTAGTATTTTTGTCTCAAAGTAATTTTTTTAGGCCTTGCAATATTGACATTTTAGAAGAAAAAAAGAAAAAAAAAGATTTTTTTCGTTTTCAATAATGATGTTCCATAATAATTTTTGTGCATTGCATTGATAATCTCCTTTTTAGATGCACTGTTTGAGGGACTGTGAGGTTTGTTGCAGAGCATATAGCTGTCTCTTGATTAGATTGTTTGTTTTGCTTGTTTATCATTTTTCCTGTTACTACTTCAAGAATCTATCTTGTCATTTTTATTCTACTTAACATGTGTTGCAGTAATAAAATATATAACACATACTGATATATAACCGGATAATTTCTTTTCTGTTTAATTTCTGTCTTTATTGTAGCATTGGGATTAAATTGTACTGTGGTTTAAAATGAATTTAATTTTTTTCCGATTTGTGAATATTTTAATTGAATTCAACAAACGTTTTGTAAAATTGTAAAATCATAAATTACTTGGCCATTTGACTGCTCAAATTCTTAACATTTTTGAAAAAACATTTATACTCTTACTGTGATTTGAAAAATGAAGTCTTTCATTTAGTAATGATTTTCTTTCATACCATGTCTTCAACGATTGGATAATACTTTTCCCTTGGTTTCACTTTTCCTTGTACTTCTTGTCTTCTTTTTTCTACACAGTCTCCGCCGCTGACAGTTTAACAGTAAACTGAAAAGCTCTCACATTTTTTCGCGTGACAGACATAAAGATGTGTCATAACGATGAAAGGTGGCCTTCCACAGAACTCAGAACCAGGGACCAGGAAGCTCAGCTCAAAGATCACAGGAAACAGGAAGCAACCAAGGATGAGCTTTAAAAGTCTGGGAAGCTGTCAGAAGGCGAGGTGGACACGCAGATCGGAAGAAAATGTTTTTGCCTTTTTAAATTACAGGCAAAATTAAGGTGAGGACAACATGCAGAAGGGGAGTGGAAGGAGCTGTAGTAACTAGTTTTTGTACTTGAAGGTCAAAGTCAGGCCTCTGATCTGAAATTAAAATGAAGTGTTGCTCCTCCACCGGTCACATCCCGCTCTGCCATGAAAAGAGGGAGCTGAAAAGGAATAACACCACCTGTGTACACACTTTGCCCTCATTTCTCGTTGATTTCTCATAAAAGTATGTTCATGTAAACATAGGAAATTTATATATTACGACATCTGAGGAAGTATCCACAGTGCAGAGCTTCTTTTGCGTTGATGGAAGTTAGTCACTCTACTTCTGAGGCATCGCCTTCATGAGCTCCATATGTTAAGGCAGCTGTATTTTCATGTGCTCTCTGATTGTTTTTGTAAATATCGCTCCATCATTGAAATAGCCCGTTCCAAATGTCTGTTGCAAAGAAAAGCGTAATTAACTGACCTGGTAATAAGTGACAGAGAAACTTTGTTTCTTGCATTGTTGGTGCTCACCAGTTTTAAAGATCCTCATTAGTCATGCATCTTTTTTAAAGTAAATTCATGTATTTTATTAGGCTAGAACCCAATATCAGGTGATCTGTGTTTCTATTAGCCACTATTAGCCAAAAGAGAAACTCAGGATAACCTAACCCCTTAGAAGGAGGCATTAGAGAACCAGGTGGAACCATCTTTCCACTTTGCTTTCCCCCCAGCTGGACAGAGTTATATGCTCTGCCGCTCCCTGCTCCCTCACTCGTTCAATGACTTGATGCTGCTGAATCTTGATGCTAGTTGAGAAACATGGGAGTTGACATGAGACAATCCTAGCAGGATCCTTGGAAATGGGAAAAATAATAATAAAAAAACTATTCTATTCTTTCTGGGATAAAGTTGACACTATTAAAAAAAAATAAAAAATAACAGTAAATAACACCTGGATTAGATGTGCAAGGCATTAGATGAAAGATTAAAGAAGATAAAGTGTACTATGGCCTTCCTATCATGACATTAAACCTTAAAAAAACAAATATACAAAAAAAAAAAAAAAACATTTCATTGCACATCTACAAGGTAGGACACAATTCAAATACAATTTTAATTTCTTACTATGCTTAACGTAGTCCTCTGTTAATTCAAACGCTGTTAAGGTCTTAATCATGCTTTGTTATTCAAGCAGACATAATAGTTGTGCAACTTCGGTCAAACTGAGTTTCCATAAAACTACATTTACATCAGGGAGCTACTTTTTTTTTTTTCGACACTAGAAATAATCCCAAACAGTCATGTTTGTTTTTATTTTCTTTAGTTTCACAATGCCTTCCTGACTTAACTCTGTGTTGTAATGAGTGAGTGTTTGTGGGACTGACAACTCAATAACTGGAAGAGAGCAACTAAAAAGCTGTTGAGAAGTGGATGAGCTCCAGCACTGGGTTAAATGGGGAAGCAGGTGAATGGCTTCCTGCCAACAGAAAGTGCCAGGTGCAGAATATAGGGCAGAAAGGTGTCCTTCCCCAGCTCCTCTGTGGAAGAAACCAGCCCATGCTTTATATCCACTGTCCCAGTACCCTCCACTGCAGCAGGACTACTTTTCCACCCCAAGGAATCCAGCTGCTTCAGGGATCCTGCCCTCAATTGCTCCCTGCCTCTATCACAGTAGAAAACAACCATGTTCCAAACAGAAGAAGGCGACTATGTCAATTAAATGGTATGAACTGTAAGCCACAAATCACGCACACATGTTTTGCACTCTCAGCTACCTCGTCTCTCTCTCTCTCTCTCTCTCCCTCACTCCCTTTGTGTCTATATGTTGGCTGGAGCCGTGCAGCTTTATGGTTTGTGTGTGCCGTGACAGTGTGAAAGGCACAGGAAGGAAAGGCCACACTTCCTCCGATGCTCCCGCTGCTGTGGACCAGAGGAGATAAGAACACACACATACACAGACACGCATGGATGCACACCCAGCCATTAACAAACAATCACAACACGGATCCATGCTGCCTGCATTAACACCCCCCCTCCCTTCTCCCTGCCTCCCCTGCAGATCGGCTTCCATGCGGTTTGGCCTTAACTCCCTGCACAGCCCCGCCTCCACCTTCATCCCACATTTTTTGGTTTGGTTTCATCCAGAAAATTATTTGCACACCAGAGACTGACTCAAAGTGTTCCAAGGGCTTTTTTATGGCTGTTAGTAAAGGTAAACAATCACTACATTAAGACTGATAGTAGTTATCCCAAAAACTCAAAGAAGTTCCTAGAAATTGGATATGTTGTGATTGTAAGGGTTGAGATTGATGCTGGGAGTGCTGCATCTCGCTGTTTTCTGCTGTGTATGTCCGCTGACGTAAGCCCCTCTATCTGATGATGCCCTTCTAATCCCCACAGTGATGTGTCATGAATATGGAGTTTAAGACTCAAATCCCCAGGGGATACATAGGCTATAGATAGCTCGTGCCGTCCTCACACCCATACACACACATGCGTGTGTGCACGATGTTAGCAGAAGTCCAACACCGGGACACGCTGCACCTGACCCGTTTGAAGTTGGAGAGGAAGAAGGCACTAAAAGGTGATTAGAAAACAAGGAACATGGTTAAAAGGAATTACTAGTTGGTGCAGAACATAAAGAATAGTGCTTTTGGAGAGGATGTTTGGCTGATCACCTTTGATGTTATTTGATGAACTTTGACATTTTAATCTCTATTTTTTTATTCCCATTGCTGTAAGTTATCCTGTATTTCATGTTTGGTAATAAAACTTGGCTTCGAATGGTACTTTTACTAAACGAGAGACAAAATTCAATGTTCTTACCATCAGCAATTCTTTCACTTATAGAAGAATATCTTGCTGGTGCAGAACTCCTTTTGCTCATAGATCAACACTGTGGAATGATATTGTCATCCTACAGTGGCCCCACAGGTTCAACAAAATGCAAAAGCCACAGTGCGACAACAAAAACCACAATAGAAGTATAGCATAAAAATGTTTAAGCACTTTGGAAGATTCATAGATCCCTGAACTTTCATGAGGCAAATGAAAAAAAGAAAACTTAAGGCCAAGACGCACTGGATCCGATTTGGCATCTCACCCAGTTGGATGGAATGATAGTCAGCAGTTAGAACAATTTAAAGTTAATGGGACGTCATAGACTGCTACCGATTCCCTGCGACTACGTCTTCGAATGTCCAACCAAGATGGACCTGGGGTGTATTTTGGTCGGAACTGCACAGTAATTTGATGGAAACTTCATGAGTGGTTCAGGGAGTGAGATACGGTGTCACATCCGCTTTGGGGAAAAATACAAAAGAATATCATTCAGCCCCCCCCTCACTCATCCCAATAAAACCTGAGCACGTTTCCGTGGTAGGAGCTCAAGAGTACAGAAAAAAATGAAAGAGCAAAACGGCAATCTTGTTTGAGCTTGTTCGACCAGCAACTTCAACTTTGAGTTTTCTGGCTTGTGTGTCTGCTGGCGGGCTTTCTGGTGCATATGTGAATACGCCGTCTCATGAGGCCAGTGGTTCATAGGCGGATTGTTAAGTTGGAGACTGGAAAAAAGTCGGACTCGGACACCAGCGGTGTCTCTTGGCCTTTATGCTATGAGGTCAAAACAGCTGTAAAGCAGTCTGAATTTAATCCTTTGTTTTATATCACACAAAGGTGCAAAAAGCGAAAAGCACATGTGGACATGACAGGAACTGATATTGTACAAAATACACTATCTTCGCTTTTAGACGCGTCAAACATGTTTTAGATGACGTGATATAAATATGCCAACATAGTCTTAGGTGTTCAATTTCAATTTAACATTAAGCAAACAGTTTTTGACTAACAACTGTGAGTGCAATAAGTATTGCATTCAAATTCAACGTGTCTGTTATAAAGTTTGAGGGCAGAGAAAACTGTTTCAAGATAATATTGCTATTGGAACCACATTGAAAACGGACACATGGTGAAACAAGAGGAAGTAGCCAAAGAAAGCTGTCAGGAGAGCAGCACGTGACAGATCACAGTCTTTTGAAACTCTGACAGACATAAATTTAGATTGTGGTTCACCAATATTTTTGAAAAAGTTGAACTTGCGACCAGCTGCACTGTAGTAAGTGTTTATGGGACTGTTGCGTGAAATTCCAATTAAACACATTGAAGCCGTTACGGGATTAAACGTAAAAATGTTCAACTACTTTAGGGATTTTTGCAGAGCACTGTAGCAGAACCACATTACGTTTGTATCTGAACGACTCTCAAGACACTCTGTTGAGCAGGTCTAGAGAGATATTAAATAAACAGTAATAACCATTTGCTGTCTATATCAAACTTGTGTTTAAAATGGCTTTAGATCTGTTCAACCATGGGAAAGAGAGGCACCTGAAAAAGTTGGTCCCCAGAGATTTAACATAGTTCTCAGCTAAAATATTGGCGCAAGACACCTAAACATTTAAGAGCTAAAGCCCAGAAAGAGAAGACCTAGCTTTGGTTGTATGAACAGCACACACATCATTTTAGACGGCCGTTTTTTTTAACGTCGACTCTTATCAAGGTGCAGTAAAGCCAACGCATACTTCAAATTAAATAAGCAAAACAGAAAAACTGTGAACAACTCACTTCTTTGGATAGCGAACAACAAGGCGTCAATCGTCAGTGTAGTGACAACTGTACTAGTGCAGCTGATATTAGTGATGGCCACAGCAAGGAAAGATCCCTGCTTCAGTAAATGCGAACTTCCCTTTGTTCTTAAAGCTATTGGAAAGCACTGAATGACACAATATTCTGACTGTGATTACTCTGAAGTTAATTAATTTCTGCTCAAATAGTCTTTCTTATTTCATGGCAATAGCTCTGCAGCATGTATTGCTCAGTGGGTTTAGATGAGCTTGAAGAGCTCTTTTATATTAATCCAGAATAACTTTCAGTTCCAGAGAGAAAGGTCATTGTGGTCTAGAACACTCAGATTCATATTGTATGTGACAAACTACATAATGTAAGTTTAATCACACTCCCCGACTTACCCTGACTTATCCAGACACGTGCACACACGCACACACTAATGTATCCCACCACACCCCATAAGCCTGCCAACCCATATGGCTTGGGGATAATAAACTGAACAGCCAGCAACATGTCTCCTTCACTCCAGAGCCAGGCAAGCCAAAGGAATGCACATCCCTCCAGTTAACCCCTGCTCTTTATCTGCCTCTTTTTTCCCTTCTTCCTCTGCTTGTTTGTCAGTATCTTTCTTTTCCTGCTTGTCTGTGAGACACCCGGCTAAAGACCCCTCCGTTGAAGTGAGAAGGTATGTGTCTGAGTGTGTGTTGGCACCCCAACATGTGATTGCGTGAACGATGTGTGCCAAGGAAACCAGTTGGACGAGTCTGCGAAGAGCTTGCCCTTGGGATGGAGGGAAAAGAAGGGAAGTGGGATGGAAAAACAGGGGGAGTCTAAGGATGAAATAAAAAGAAAAATAAACAGTGGAGTGAAGGAGAGAAGGAAAAAAGTGTTCTTCGAATAGGGAGAAGAGTTGCTCTCATAAAAGGTGTTTTGCAGGATCTCCTGCTTTCATTTCTTTTTCTAAAATGTCACATGTGGATACAGACCAAACACCTCTCCCTTGTCTTTTCCCTTTTCCACACCTGCCCCCACCCTCTGTCTTCTTCTGCTAGGCCCCCCACCGTCTCCTTGGTGCAGCGGGACAGCCAGCGAGGCCTGCGGCATAAGCGCTAAGCTTGGGACTGGATTTAGAGCGAGGTTGCTCTCGGTTGAGCGGGATCCAGGCCCCCCGAGGGCTCAAGGGTGGAAGCGGGGGGTGGAGAGTGGGGGTTGAGGGATTCGGGAGGGAAGGGAGGGGTGGTTTAGGGCAGAGAGGGAGGAGAGCAGAGGCAGCAACAGCAGCACAGTTCTGGATCACCTTCAAAGAGCTCTAGTCCCAGCGGAGAGACTGGATTCCTCTGTGGAGAGAGGGAGAGTAAAGGGGCAGAGTGTAGAGGGAGAGAAAGAGGCAAAGACATGGGAGACGAGACGAAAGTGTGAAAAGAGAGCCGATTGGGTTGTAACTTCTTTCCCACTCTTTCACTGTCTTCCTCCCTCCCTCTTTTTCTCTCTTCGGCATGCATGCACTTGCCCTTCATACAGAGGGATACACTCAGATGATCTATCTGTGTGCTGGAGCAGGGAGACATGGGAAATCTGGCTTACACAAAGGCATCCTTGTGCCTGCCTGGAGCTTCCTTTTGGGACCATCATCTGTATATCTGTGGCTACGTTTGTGTGCAGGAGTTTACCTTCACTGGCCTCACTATCTCTAAAAAAACGTTCCTCTGACATGCACATGTGTGCGCTTGCAGGTGTTCTGCAAAGGTCTAAGGACATGGCAGAGCATCATCAAGGTGAATCATTCCTCTTCAAGGGGAGGAAGATTTATACGATCTGACCATAATGTGTGCATGCCAATTCACAATCCCTCAGATTTATTCTAGTTGAGCTTTGCAAATTTGCTTTTTTGTGAATTTAAGGACCGGCAGCAGACTTTATAGTTAGTTGGGGAGAGTGTGTGTTTGTGTGTGCACATCATTGACAGACCTTCGAACTGAGTTTGGGTCAGCAGTTTACTTAGCATCAATTAGAGCCTCTGTGTTCCTCAATGCAAGCGTGAAGGGAGAATTAACGTGCAGTGGCACATTCCCATCAGCGTATTACTACACACAGCACATCAGCTGGAACACTACAATGTGTGTTTTTGTTGCTGCATTTTTCTTGGTGAGTGTGTGTGAGCGTGTGTGTGTGTGCATGCGCATTTATTCAAATGATCCAAATGAGAAAGTTCTTTAGTTTTATTTATTTATTTTCTTTTTGCCATCTCTGTCCTCCTCCCCTTGCTTTGGTCTCTCTTTCTCTTTCAAGGACTATGGCCTGACCACAGCCATTTCCCTCCGCCTCTGCTTTGCCTTGCAACACACAGCACATACTTTCCATAGAACATGCGTTTAATGGGAGAGAAAATATATAGATACTTGAGAAAGTCTCATGAAAGAGAACTTGGTGTCCTGGCGCACTAAGATTGAAAAACACATGTGCAGAGTCTTTCATGTTGATTCTTCTCATTAAATTTAGTCAATTTTCTATAGAAATACAGAGTTACATTTGACCCAATTTAATCAAAACTGACATTACAGACATGAAATAAAATATAGTTTCTATGTTTTTTTTTTGTTTTGTTTTGTTTTGTTTTTTGTTTGGCTGTTCAGTTGTGGTTGCTGTACAGTGGGAGGAAAAGTGTTTGCCCTCTCCCAGATTTCTAATGTTTTACTTTGTTGCCCCACTTCAGTGTTTCAGAGCAGAAAAAACAAATGTTGATGGAAATCATAATTTAGGAAAAGAAAATACAGTTTTGAAATTATGATTTTATCACAAAAAGATATTACAATCACATTGGAGTCTTTTCTAGCAAATTCAAAATCTACCTGACTAAGATCATGTCACAACATCTCAGTCAGACCTAGTTGTGTACCAGGTCACTCTAAGACCTTATTTTACTTTTTTTTTTTTTTTTACTTTGTGCAGTTCAGGGATTGAATTGTTGCTGTACTTTGTATCATTCTCCTTTGTGTGCTTGATCGTAAGGTACCTGTCTTTCCACCAGTTGAAGCAAGTCCTCCAAATCCTGAAGCACCAAAACATCCCCAGATCATCACACTACCACTACCATGCTTGACTGTTGATATACACCTGACCAAACAAACAAATCGAAGTGAGCCTTTGGCATTTCAACTCTGGAGATGGTCACCAACCTCCACATGATCTAAAATGGGACTAACTGGCAAAATATAAAAACTAATGGATGGAGAGTTTTCTATCATAATTGTTTCTCCTCAATGTGTAATAGTTGGAACAACTATTACTATTAGTGTTGCCTTCTTCTTATCCATATTTGCAATTCATAGTCTGGCTTTCAGAAAACTGCTTTAGGTATGCTTTCCATCTTTCCATTTTCCGTCTCTACTAAGTCCAGTTCCTAGTGATGCAATGGGATGGGAATATATCAGTCTAATGTGGGTCAAACACATAGACATACAAGACAAATATAAACACTTCATGTACACGCGCTCACACCCAGGCATAATTAGGGTAGCTAATTAAACTAATGTGCATGTATATATACCAGACGGGGAATGTTCAAACTCAAGGTAGAAATGGACAAGCTAAGATTCGTAACAATGTGCCAAATTTGTAAAACAACAAAAAAAAAGGTTGTGTGAGCCTCTTCTTACCCAGCATTCATTTCTTACTAAGCAAACACACATCTATCTTTAGATGTTTTTTTTTTTATTGAATATATTTTAATAATTTCCTCTGACCATAAAACAGCATTAAGATTTATGATGAAATTATGCCCAACCTTTGCATTAGTCTATTTGAACAGCTAACGTTAGTTATTTAAATCTTAAGAGGCATAAACTTCCGCAATGTTAAAGCCGTGTTTAACCAGCTGACTCCAAGGCAGGCTCAATGATTGGCTGTCTGCTTCTGCATTGTGAAGATCACCAATATTCTTGCTTTCTTTCAGTTTCATTACGAATGGTATATAAAATACAACAATCAGACACCTTTGTAAACAATATTAGCATTGTTTAAAAAGATTACATGTATTTGTTGAAAGTTCCCTGAATAAATAAAATGCACAATACCTCAAAGTTCATTCAAACAAAAGTCCGAACTGACTTTCAAGATACAATTCTGTGTAGTTCTCACAAAGACGGATAGATTTAACATAAGGTAAATGAGGAGGTCATAAAACAATTTTGAGGATTTGAACCAGTTTTGATCAGATATGATTTGCTCTAGATATGAAAATGAAAAATGAGCAATTTTATTCAAATCCAACAGGCAACTGCTTTCTAATTTCTTTCTCTGTGATGAGGAATTGAAAACTTAAGCCATACCTACTTGATTTGTTATGAAATAGTGGTGAATTGGTGCACTAACAGCAGACAAACAAGTTGAGGCCTGTTGTGCTCCGAGTTGTTCCTTGTTTGAGAATATTGAAAGAAAAGCTGAACAAGTTCTCAGGGTGAATTATGCGCATAATGCAACTGTATTTTAGCACTGAAAGATTCAGTAGGTGCAGTAATAAAAATTGTATTTTGACCAATCTTTAGATTCTCAAGGCTCTGGGCTAAAACTCCAAGTCATAAACATTTATCACGTTTTTATGACTTTTCCTTTTTTAATTGTCTCCAGGCCTTTATAATACAATACAACTCAATGTTTAAAAATAGAAAATAATATATAAAACCAGAAAAGAAAAAATGTGAAAGAAACAGAGCAACCACAAGGTAGCTGAGAATGTAGCCAAATGTCAATGAGCAAAGAAGTCTAGGCCTACAGTACAACCACAGGCATAATGCTAATGCCACAATGGAAAGGCTTTTAGTTTTGTTATCAGAAAGGTGTCCCATCAGAAGTATGGCATGCTAACTCTCTTGCGGTCTTAAGACGCCATAAATTTATTACTCTGTGCGTGGTCCCATGGAGTCACACTGACCTTATGTGCGCTTTTATACATTTTTTTTTTATTATTGTGGGATTTTGGAAACTGATGGTCTGATGGGACAATCCCCCGCCCCGGATTTCCTGCTGTCTGTCTGTGACATTTGTTCCTCCTGAGCGTTGCTCTAAGACCTCATGAGGGTTGACTGACAACCGCTTTTGAAGCTTAACAACATCGTTGTTGCTATGTTAGCCAAACAGCATGATTTCTGTCAAAATGTTTGGACATTACAGATAACATCCATCATTTCCCCTAAGTCAGGTACCGATAAATTAAACAGTGTTATAGTTTAGATCCAGGCTGCTACCATTTTTCCATGTTTTATTCAGTACTGTTGTTTTATTTTTTTTATGGATAAATTGTTGAATTGCCATCATGTCTTATTTCTTAAAACTGTAATCACGCAATCCAAAAAAAGGGCCAATAACTGGATGTGATGTGTGGCCCACACACTCAACTCTGCTACTTAATCCATAAATCCCTTTGACTGAAAAATGTGGCATCATTTCAGGTGAAACAAAATCATTATTTTCAACTATAAATGTAAATTTCTAAGAAGCCTTGTTGTAACAAAGAAATAATTGACAAAACACAGGCTTCCTTTCCATTTTGCTTCCACACTCATTGTTCCCAATACATAAGAGTCTTTGTTAGTCCTTAATGTCTTTGAGAAGTGCTTCCAAGAAAATATGCATCATTCATGTTTATTCCGCCTCATTATGTCATTATCTTAGAAGTGATTAGAACATGCCTAAACCTCATAGGGTTTATTTAATCAAATTCATGCCAGGAAATAAACCACACAGAATTACAAAAATGCCAGAATCCATTGGTTAGGCACTACTCATTTTTGCTTTAGTCCTTACTTTGAATACACTCCTTGCATAAATGTGGAATAGTGTTTCTGAAGACAGAAGGATGAGATGTCATCAGACCTCTGCCAGCAGAAAGCCTCCCCAGCTTTGCCAAGGTATACCCTCTGTGTGCCATGTGAAGCATGGCCCTGTACTCGCTTGTAAATAGCAAGATAAGTGTGGTTTACACGTAGACGGGGTGTAAGGTGCACTTAGCGCCGCCCTGACATGCCTGTGCCAAAAGCCCAACAGGGGTGTAATTACCTTAGACTGGGTCAGCACTTTATCCTAGATAAAAATACCTGCCTACTTATAGAAGGTGGAACTGAGAGGGCAACTCCATGCACAGGGCAGCCTGTCTTCACACATCCAGGAAAATTCTCCACTTTGATAGTCAATCCTGTGGTTGTTTCTTCACAACTGCGTTAGAAGAACTGTATGCTACAAAACGTTCAGATTTTAAAAAGCAAGGGTAATGCTACTCAAATGTTCAGTGCTTTGCAAAAATATTTATAGCCAATTAACTTTTTCCACATTTTGTCATTTTACAGCCGCAAACGTCAATTAATCTGTTTGAAATTTTATGTGATAGACTCAAAACAGTGCATATCTGAAGTGAATTAAAAGTAATATGAAACACATTGTTGCTACAAAAAGAAAAAAAAAAAATTGGCAAGCGCTATGTTGAACCCTTCACATAATAATCTGAAGAACCTTTGCTCCTAAGTCTTCTGGGGATGTTTCTTCTACCTTTGCACATCCAGAGATGGATTTTGCTGACCATTCTTTTTTTTTTTTCCAGAATAGCCCAGAATTATTCCAGTCTGGACTTTCTGTATGTTTAGGATTATTGATCCCATGATAAGACAACCCCTGCCTCTAATGGCCCTTGTCCACTCGCACCTCACAGCAGTTCGGGTGGTTTTCCATTAAAATTAAGCAACAGCTCCAGTAGGGAGGGGTTGTCATAACATGTGTCGCCCTAGAGTCCAAACTGTATGTCACTATGCTATAATCTGTATGTCGCATAAAAATCACAACAGTGGATACATGGAGGCTATGTAATGAAGAAAATACCCACTTCTTGCTAGGTTTGCACTTGTTTATGCATTTTATCTTTTCAGCTCATAGATGAAACAGTGCTCTGTGAGATGTTAAAATTTGGGAAATTGTTTTGTAACTTATCCTGTCTGATCAACATGATAATGTTTACAAGCCTCTGAGGCCTTCATAGAACAGCTGGAGATGCTGAGATTAAGTACAAGCGGACAAAAATAATAGACCATATTGATTCTACACTTTTTATTTTATTATTTTTTTTATCATTTAGTATGTACAGTTAACAGACTTAGCACTGCTTGGTCTGTCAACAGAGATCCTTATGGAATACATCATGATGGTAACAAGCTTTTCAGAATATTTTTAATGAAAAAAAAATTACTTTAAAGTTTTTAAGGTAAAAACTTTTTTAAAAAAAAGTTTAACATTTTTACCGAACAGGCTGAGGTGTTCACCCAGCCTCTAAAGTATCCAAAAACCAGCAAAATAGGCTCTGATGGGATCTGGGGAAAGCAAAACCCAATCCACAGCAAACCCACACCTCAAACCAACGTCTCCAAAGGATCTGTTGATCACAACCAGGTTCCCAGATATGCTGGGCTTCTGGACAGAGCCTGGTCAGAGTTGTCTTGTTGGCATAATTAGGACCTACTTATGGTATTCAAATGGTTATGGCTCGTTGGTGTAATAAAACTTTGTCATCAGGGCACTCACAAAACCTTTCCATCCTCAAGTCTGACCCACAAAACTCCCATCCAATATTCCAGTCTTTACCTCTAACCACAGCCGACTCTAAGCCCAGTACCTTTCCACACTCGCTGCGTGCACTGCCGCTCTGCTCCCCTTTCACACCACATCTGTCTGTCTACCCTCCGAGTCAAGGACGCAGAGGGCCAAGCAGACATGCAGACGACAGCCCTGCGCCAATCACGAGACACAGATAGCTTGTGTCAAATAAATGGTATGCGCTTATGCCGCTAATCACAGACACATGTTCCCCCCAGCTCGCTCCCTCCCACTCTGAGGCTGTTGCCACTCTTCTGCACCACCTATTACAGGGTAATCATCCTCATTACCTAATGAGACTCCACTGTACACAAAAAACTCTGCCTCTCCCTCTTACACATGTTGATGGAGAAAAGCCAACAGCTCAAACAAACAAAAAAAAAAAAGTGCACAAAATCTGAGCCTCTGCTACACTGTCAACAGTGTAGCTCCTAATGCCACAACAGTGTAAAGCCTCTAATGCCACTGTAATACTATTGTAATGTGCATTATCAACAGGACAGTGAGCACTGAATTAAGCTAGCAGCTGGGGAGGGGAGAAACCCCTCATTAGCTCCCCTCAATGTATCTACTTCTTTTAATCGTTTGCAATAACATAATCTCTTTAAAAGTGCTGGAGCTTAGGGCCAATCTGTCTAAAACCTTACACGTGACTGAGGTCAATCCCCAGTAAAACTAAAATGTGGGGTCCCAGGAACTCAAACCCCTCTAAGCCTCAGAATAGTAGGCATTATATTGTTGTGCACTCGGCAGAAAAAAAAAAAAAAGAAAGAAGTATGCTGAACATTATCTCCCTTCAAACTTTCAGTCAAGATGGAGCCAGGTCTGCCATCTGTGGAGGCCTCTGATCCCTGTGCAATTCGTAACCTTCTCAAAGCCTCTGTTTCTATCTAACCCCGGTAGCGTAACACCATTCTGCTTTTTATTTCTTGTTTTTCCATCATGTCTCTTGCCTGCAAACCACTTACAGATGTTGGCAATGGGGAATATCATGGCAACTCCAAACTCTCAACGAGGAAATCTAAATAGAGATCAGGGCCTGTAAAATAAAATAGAAAGCCCAGGCTGTGAAAAAATGAGGTGGAAAGCAAGACAGTAAATGTGACAATGAGATGAATAGAGTAGTGAAAAAACGTACATACAAATGAACATGTAAAACAGCTTATCGCTGATACCGAGCTAATCGTTCCAATTTGAGGCCTTTCTAAAATACTCAGTCCTGACTAACAACCAATGCTATATCCAAAGTTACATTAAATACCTTTTTCTTGTCATTCTGGTGCCGTTTTTGGTCTTCAGAAAGTAATTTTCACAACACTCAGATGCCTTAATGCATTGAGCTGCTACTATTTGCACCAAATAAACTGAACATTCGGTGTGTTCGTCCAAACTTAAGTTGAATTTGTCAAAATTATATTAAGAAGAAGAAATGTTTATATCCAAATATGATGCAAAATGACAAATTAGAGGTTTGCACATAACAGTCAGGCATGACTGTTATGTGTAGTCTTTTTTTATTTAAACATTTGGGAATTATGAAAGGATAATGAAGAAAGTGTAAAATTTGTAAAAATAATGAAGTTTTGAAAAGACTTCTGAAAAACGTTGTGATCATCAGACAGGAAATGGTTACATAATCTTTTATTAAAAAAAAATTAGATTGCAGCAGTGCAGAGTAATAGTGTAGCTGAAGGAAGTTCAGTTTTTTCTTGGAAATTCATCTTTTTCAAGTTGGAAAGACAACTCGAGTTGAACTTCAGGCATTTGAACAGCCAACATGGCTACTGCGATATCGGCTATGATACTGTAATGTTTGCAAGAATTTAACATTTTATTACATTTCCAATGATTTGTATCACATGAAACCAATGAAGGAGTACTGTGCAGCCTCTACTCCCTTCATGGTTGATTGCACTAGCACCTAGTGCAGACAGAAGAAAAAAAAAACTTGAGTTTGGAAAAAAACATGTTTTGTAAGACTTGAAATTTAAAACTATTGTTAGTCTTCATCAGGAGGAATTCTCCAGCAAAGCTTGCTTTAAAGTTAATTCAGATGTAGTTTTTAATGTTAAACAAAGGGCTACAGGGCTCCAACTTTGTCCACAGTTGTCAAACCGCACATGAAAAACACACAATGCTGGACGAACCATTTGGTATTTTATCAATTTTGTTTGCTTGGTTTCATTTATTCCAGGATTTGTGTTAAAATGTGTCATATTTAAGTACTAACAAAGAGAGTTTTAAATGGTTTCTACTCCAAAACCTCACTGCACGTTCTCAGCTAAGTGCTGCTGCTTTCTAGAAGTTGATAATGACCCCGCTTTACATTCTATACTCTCCAAAACCGCAATGTCATAAGCGCCTTCTCAGTTAGAGCTCCCTTGGCAGGGTCTATATTAAATTTGCCAGCTATGGCATATAGAAATAACATTTGCCAGCTGGAATTTACCGGGTCCTAGTGGAAAACAGGTTGACTGAGGTGAAAGTAGACTAATCTGTGGAGGTAGTTCAACGTTGCCTCCCTCCACCTGTTTTACAGGAAGTGGCTCGGTCCCAGCGGATCAGAGGGGAAATATGTTGAAGTGCCACTTCCTGCTCCAACCCCAGAGTCACAGTTCAGCACAGCTAATGCTTATAATGCCCAGACACCTCCTTGGGAGAAAAGAAAACACACAGAGGGGGGAGTTTAGAGTGTGTTTGCAATCATGCCACTCCCTTCTTGGTGATTGTAAAGATGAGTGACCTGTCCCTCGCAGCTCTTCACAGTCTCCCCCTCTCTTCCTCTTACCCCCCCCTGTCCCCCCCCTGCACTTTATTTATTAATGGATCCATTCAATTATTTACCTCACGTCTTAGGGCGACAACAGACTAGAGTGCAAAGCACAGAGTTGGGATGAAGGGGTACACATGCAAACAGACAGTTCTAACGAAAGACAGCTTGGAGGCCTTGGTCTCGAAGGTTCGATTCCCAGCCTGGTGACCTTTGCCACATGTCTTCCCCCTTCGTTCATTACCCACTTTCTTGTCAGTTCACTATCAAATAAAGGCCACTAGAGCCAGTTAAACCTTTATTTAAAAACAAGTTGCAAGCAACATATCAGAGGAAGGACGAGACCAAAGTGCACATCTTCTCGTCTCAAAACTTCCGTAGTATTTTCTGAGTGCCACTTGTCATGTTGGCAATGATATTATTTAATTTCTGTATAAATAACCAATTCAAGTGTGACAATAAGTTGGGAGTTCTTAAAAACGCACTTTTATAAAACATTTAGCCATTTCCTGAGATCAGAGACGTTTGAGATAGCAGAGATCTTGGTAGTGAGCGAACCAAACTAATTTGGTTTTACACTAAATTAGGATGCCAAAAGTGAGATCCTAGAGGTAACATAAGGTGCCTTGGAAGAGACAAACAAACGTTAATGCATTTTACTGGGAGTTTATGTAATAGACCAAACCAAAGCAGCAAACAATTAATAGGCAAACGGAAATTGAAAGGTTAGTTTTCAATAGTTGTTCACACATGGAAATCTGAAGAGTTTGAACTGTATTTGTGTTCAGTTTATTTTATACCCCTAAATAAAATCCAGTGCAACCATTTCCTTTCAATAGTGACATAATTAACTATGACAAAGAAGCACACCACACAGGTTATCAGTTTACTGTAGTTGTAAATATATATATATTTGAAGCTGATTGGGTTATAAAACAGTATCTGAGCATGGAGCACTGTTAAACGCATGGCCCTAGAATAGAAAGAAAATATTCTCTTGTCAGGTGAGACCAAGATTTTACATTCTGTCATTCATGCAAAACTCTAGATTTCTTGGAGAATTAATAATGTGACAATGCTTTTCTTCAGCAGGGCCAAGGAATCCATTCACTGTCAATAAGATGTATGGAGGGAAATACAGATCAGTGCTGAAAGAAAACTTGTTAGACGATGTAAAAGTCTTGAGACTGTGGAAGAAATTCATGTTCCTGAAGTACAACCCTAAACATAACAGTCATAGTTGCAATGTGGTAGTTTAGATCAAATCACACTCATATTCATGTGTTACGATGATGCCGTTAAAATTCAGAGCTAATTGAGAATCTGGGGCAAGACTCGGCAGTCACAGATCCGACGGCAGGGATAGAGCTGTTTTTGCAAAGACAAGGTGCCAAAAACATTTAGGATCTAGATGTGCAATCTGGTAGACCCCAAGATTTTTGCAGCTGAAATTATGCTACATTTCTTTTGGGAAACTTTTTCAAAAGCCATGCTTTTTGCCAATAAAATCCCAGTAAAAAATGATGAAAGTTTGTTGTAACATTATAAATTTTCATGTAAACTAGCATCTAAACATGATTTTAAGTCACTCTGTTAAATGCTTATATTCTTTTAACACAGTGTCACTTCAAAAGTCCCGAACAACCCTTTATTGTTTTTACATTATTACGGTAGGAATACAGCGATTTGCACTTTTTCCGATTAAATGACTAAGAACATCTGTGGCCAGTTATGCACTGGTTTTCTTTAAATATCTCACATTCACTATACCTTTCTGCTGTCTGCGGTAGAAGTTGATGGTTCGACTGTATCGCTGACCACTCAGCGCCTTCTCTTATCTTCTCCTTCTGGTCTTATCCCCTCTGTGGCCAGACGAGGATCAATCCCACCCGGAATTGGGTTTCACATCCTGGAAGCAGAGGCGTACACACGGGTCACTTTCATCAAACTTGCTGTGACCATGGTCAGTGCTAGACAAGGCCATTGACCGACTGTGACCACGAGGATACATTATAAAGAGGTGTGGGCGGTGGAATTAAGTGACTGTATTTTGTAGAAATTAAGCTTGTTTTTGTTGGTCATGGAACTGAGATGTGGTTAAAAAAATATAATTGCAGAATGATTAGCATGTATTTTTCAAACTTTTTCTGTCAGATTTTACTCAGTCTCTATCATATTGGGACTAAATGTGTACTTTGACTATTGTGTATATAGGTACATTTTTATAAATGCACCACCATGTAGAATTTCATGATATTTTTGTTTATTAAAGAATGTGTTTTTCTACTTATGCATGTGTGCTTTGGCAGACTGTAGATGAAGACCAGATGCTGCCATGATCTGAACTCTCAACGCTTGGCTGTTCTCATTGAGGGATTGAAGGAGATAAATAGAAAGATGGGGAGCAACGTGAGTGAAGAGAGGAAGAAAGTGAAGATCTATTGCCACCAAATCACATTCAGTGAATTGCATTGTATCAACAGATTCCCTCAGTCACGATGAAAGCAAGAACATTTTAAAAAAATTGCACAGAATTACAAAAGCATTCACAAAAATGTTTCCAATTTCTGACGTTATAATCACAAACTTCAGTGCACTTTGTTTGGATTTTCATGAGAAAGATGGACAAACTAGTAGATAATTGTGAAATGAAAGACAATGAATGTTTCACAAAAAAAGAGCATTATTCTTCTAGAATTGTCCTGTATTTAGCTCCTTTCTTCTACCCATAAATTATGTTGAGCTTCCCTGCTGCTGCTGGAGAATTCCCACAGCATGATGCACTGTCATGTTTAGCAGTGAACTGTTGACGTCCAGTGTTGGTTGAACTAAAAAAGTTTCATTTTGACCTCATCTGAGCAGACCGTCTTCTTCTTCGTGGCTTAAATCAACCTGCTAAATGGATTTCTTTTGTTTTTCTTTCAGCAGTGCCTTTCTTGCTGCTGCTCTTCTATAATGGTTGGAGTGCTCAACTAATTTTCCTCTCAAACCTGAGCTATGGAGCTGCAGATCCTCCACAGACACTGTTCATTCTGGCTATTAATGTTCTCCTTGTTCAGCTAGATCGCTATGTCTAAGTAGGTTTGACTTTGCATCATACACTGAAAAAAATAACTCTTTGGATTAACATAAAAAAATCATGGAAAGATTTTCCACCTGATTACTTTGCTTTATTTCAGCACTATGTAATTTTGTTACTCCAATTTAAAGCAAATGTGTTGGTTCAACTTAATTTATTAAGGTTATTCCAATTTAAAGCAAATGTGTTGGTTCAACTTAATTTATTAAGGTTATTCCAATCTAAAGGAAATGTGTTGGTTCAACTTAATTTATTAAGGTTATTCCAATTTAAAGCAAATGTGTTGGTTCAACTTAATTTATTAAGGTTATTCCAATTTAAAGCAAATGTGTTGGTTCAACTTAATTTTTGTGGTTGATTCAACTTATTTACTTTAGTTGGACCCAATGTAATTTAATAGAGCCAGCCTAACTAATTTTACACTGATAACTTCACACTACTTAATTAAGTTGATCCAACTCATGAAAATTAAGTTAGCTGAACAAACATGCTTCATGCTGAAAGAAAGCTATATAATCGTGTGGAAAATCTTTCCATGATTGAATTATGTTAAATCAAAGACATTTTCTTAAGTGCTATTAAATTAAGTGTTTTAAGACCACACTGAAAGAAGAAAGAACACTCAACAATGAGAAAAAGTACAACATGAACTGTATTTTCAAAATTGTTATCCATTTTCTTTTTACACAGCACAAAAAACAGCTGAGTTGAAAGTTGAAATAAACAACAAAAGGTCAGTTTTGTTTTTCCAGAAAAAAACTGGGCTGTGTTTAGCATAGATCAAATTCTTAACAACATAAAAAGTGTCAGTAAATTCGCTCAACTTTGCGAACTGTAACAGTTAAAATTTAGTTTTCGACTGCGGTCTTTGGAAAAACATGTAAAGATAGATTGCCCAAGTTGTTCATCACTTCCACCCCGTCCAGGACAATCCCAACATCCTCAATGGCATCGCCAGGCTCTGCACTCTCCGGTCGGATAACAGATTCCACAGACGGTCTCGGCCATTTGTGCACCTTGATGATGGGAACATGGGTGGGGTATTGCGGGGGAGAGATTTCACATCTCATTAAATAAAATAATAACTTTACACTTATTTGGCTGACTCAACAACAGCTAAGGTCCATCAAAGACCTGTCTGTGTTAATTGTGAGTCCAGTGGTAAGATTTCCCATTTAGAAAAGGTACCATATTTTCTACATTTTCACAAAAATCGTCTTATAATCCGGTGCACCTTGTGGTGCGGAAAATACGGTATATTGTCTCATATGGAAAAACATGAAGAGAAGGGATGAATCCCAAATAGGCCCCATATTCCATGGCCTGTTCTCCTCAATTGAAATGACAGTCTGAGGATCCACCACACAGACTGTCATTCTAAACCAGTCCAATTTATGTGCAAGTACAAAGCCCTGACACTGTACACAAACCAAACATCTTATACATGAAGAACCTGTCTTATTTCCTGGATGGAGGAAATGTCATGACTATGTGTGGTAGTTATTTCCAAATAGATCAGTACTAACATCTTAGGTAAAGTTACTTAATATTTTTGTCTGCATATGAAACAATGCTGTTAGAAAAAAAGGTTCCTCTGACTCAAATTTAATACTTTTTATTATTAATAAATTAAGAATCTGTGTTACGATAGAAAGCCACAAAAGTGTGTGTGCATCCAATGTCCACTCTGCATTTACCTACATAATAACAGTACTGAAATTAAATAATAATAATAATAAAAAAACATTTAAATAGACTTATGTTTGGCCCCAGTGTTTAAAATCCACTAAACCTCAGACTTCAGAGTTTGTATGGCACCAGATGCTGAATTTACATCAGTCCAACTTTTTTCCAGGGAGTTTTAACAACCTGAGGAGGAGCAAAACTGTGACATTTATGGGGTCCGTTTTTTGTCTTGACAGCAGCTTTGTGACCCTTACACTGCTTCATGTGATGTTAGCATGATTTGAGTACATCAATTACATAGAAACGTGACCGAACATAGAAAAAAATGTTTTTTTTAAAAGTCTGATGATATTAATTTGCATCTTTTTATTTCGATTTTTATTTTGATTTAGACGGATGAAAATAGACTGAATCTTACCTTTTTCAAATTAAGCAGATCCAAATCAGGAATCTTCCCGCTTCTCTTGAAAGAACAGTTTGAAGTTTTCCCAGACACAAGATCTCGCGTGATCTCGCTAGCATCTCGCGTGATCTTCCGTAATTTCGCTAGCATCTCGCGTGATCTTCCATAATTTCGCTAGCATCTCGCGTGATCTTCCGTAATCTCGCCAGTGTCTCGCGTGATCTCCGGGTCTCGCTAGACCCTCTTCGGCGGGAGATTAGTCTGACTACATTGAATCACGTTGTCTCAACTTGAATACATTTTATTAACGCTAGGTTGTTGAATTTTATGTTTATTTGACGTGATTTTGTCATATTTGCCTTTGAAATATAAAATAATTCTGTTAAACATGTTATTTTTCATAAATGCAATAACCACTTCAATTCAGTTGTGCTTTGACACAAGCATGGAGCAAGCAGGAAATGGTGCAAATGTTAGAAAAACGCTGATTAATTACCAGCTAACCATCACTTCATGTGATGTTAACACATGTTAGCCACTGACATGAGTACATCAATTACATAGTGTGAAGGTATCACTGTTAAATAAGTTGGTTTCAACTAAATTTGCATTCATCTTAATCAAGTAAAGTCAATTATTTGGTCCAAAACATTGCAAATTAGTTGGTCTGGTTCTATTAAATTACATTGGGTCCAACTAAAGTAAATAAGTTGAATCAACCACAAAAGTTAAGTTGAGCCAACACATTTGCTTTAAATTGAAGTAACAGAATTACATAGTGCTGAAATAAAGCAAAGTAATCAGGTGGAAAATCTTTCCATGATTTTTTTTATGTTAATCCAAAGAGTTATTTCTTTCAGTGTACATAGCAACACTGATATGTGCACAATCCTGCCAGGAAAATTTAGTATTCTCTAAACTGCAGCTGGCGTTTTCCTGGCACGAAAAACAATCATCTCGCAGGGCCTCGTGTGATTTCCCATGATCTCGCGGGATCTGCCGTGATCTCGCTCGTCGCCTCCAGCACAAGATCAGTCTGGCTATAATGAATCGTGTTATCTCAACATGATTCAATTTCATAAACGTTAAGTTGATGAATTTCTTGTTTGTTCAACATGATTTTATCACGTTTTTGTTTAAAACATGAAATTATTGTGTTAAAAGTACATGATATTCTTTTATTAATCTAATAACCCCCTAAGTTCATTTTTTTGAGTGTATACTTTCCATTTTCAGATGATGCGTTGAATGTTGCTCAGTTAAATGTGCAACGGTTGAGGTATTGTTTTATCACTTAACTCAGCTTTAAAACTACCCACAACTGTATCCCTGGTCAATCTGATTTATTCTTTAGTCTTCATGACGCTGTTTGTTCGCTGATGTTCTCTAAGCTATAGCCTTCACAGAACAGCTACATTCAAATTGAGAATAAATATGAAAGTAAAAGTCATTTGGATGAAAACTAAAGTATGGACTGTCTATAAAGTGGAGAAAATGCTTAGTTTGTTAAGTTGTTTAATGTGATAATTTGTATCTTCGTGACTTGTACTAGTCACCAACTTGTATTAGATGACTAGTAGAAGTTGCTAAACTGAATTTTATTTGGGGGTAACAGAATAAATGGGACTGAAATGCAAATGCATGCCCCGCTTTTGCAGATGTTTTTGTTATAAAATTATTTGAAAATCATACATCATTTCAACTCACACAACAATGCAACAAAAAAGTGAAAAAGGTCCGAGAGGATGGATACTTTTTTTTATGCCATGAGAAATAAAGTGACCAAGCTAACCAAGCTAAAGTAATAAATATAAACAGAGTAGAACTCAACTTTATCTGTCTTTTTAGACTTTGAAATAGACTTTCTCTAAACGGATTACATTTTCTTCTGTGCATGAGTGTCTCTCTTGAGGAAATTCTGCTTTAATTTCTCAGAAAATCATTGTACTTTAGTGGAACAGGGGATCAAAGTAAATGGAGAGTTGGTATTCTCTTCATGTCCAATAATATTAAAAGGAACATTTTATAAAACTGTGTGTAAATCAACAACAGATAAAACAGAGCTGTTAGACCTGAGAGTGAAATAAACAACTGATGTTCTTTCAATTTATGCATCAATGCAAATTAGTTTGTGGTTTGTCGGATCTGATGTTAGAGAGGAGCCAGAAGTGTACTCACTTCAGAGACTTTGAAACACCTGCAGCAGGGCTGAGGCAGAAGCTTTAAGAGGGTCTGGCTGCAGGGACCGACTATAGATCTCAGGTCCAGGCAGTGAACAGAAACAGGCCAGGTTTGAAGCCGCTGCCTGAGGAGTCTTTGCATCTGCTGAAGCAGCTGACAGTGGAGGCTGGCAGAGCTGAATGCAGATAGGATCTCCATGGGTGATGTGGGGGGGATGTGAACGTGTGATTGGAGACTAAAATCATTACAGTACGCCTGGTCACTGTGTCCTTGGCTCTTCCGTTGTGCTGAGGCTTTCTTATAGGTTCACCGTCTGCCTTTCTGCTCTCTCACTTCTTAACTCTTTGCAAATGTCTGCTCTCGGTAAAAAGAAAACCTTCCTTTCCGGACAAAATCTACAGGCCGAAGCCACCAAAAAGTTGTTTCCACCTAGTTTTGCCCAAAGCCAGTGCAAGGTTGTATGAGATCCTATGCATAATTTCATTCAGGATCCCACTTCTAGCAAAACCCTACTGTGATTATTCCAGACTGGGTTGAGTTGTGGAGATGAACATTTTCAGATGACCACAAAGGGGAACACAGTGTGAATGTGACCCCACCTGTACATACAAATATTACATTAACATCAAAGTATAACTCATATTAAGTATGAAGAATGTCTGAATCGTGTATCTATACGTTTTAATAAGTTAGAATATCATCAAAAAAAAAAGGTAATTTAGTTCAAAAAGTGAAACATAGTCTGTAATTAGATTCCTTACACACACAGCCTTATTCCAAATTGTGTTGGATTAATCACTTTCCCCAAAATTCTGCATAGAAACACTCCATTACAATTTAGAAAATGTTTTTGAGATTTTTGTTAAATCACACTTACTGAAGTTTGACATGAAGCTCAAAATTGAGCCGTTTCCACAGATTATCCTTGAGATGTTTCTACAACTTAAGCAGAGTTCACCTGTGTCTAATTCAGTTAATTGGACATGATTTGGAAAGGCACACAGTTGTCTATATTAGGTCCAACAGTTGACAGTGCAGGTCAAAGGTCAAGAACAAAATTTAAAAAAAATGTATCTGTAGACCTCTGAGACACGATTGTCTTCGGGTACGAATGGAAAAGGATACAGAAACATTTCTGGTGCTTTGAAAGTTCCAATGAGGTTTTTCTGGTTGGAACCAGCAGGATTTTTCCAAGAGCTGGATGACTGAATAAACTGAGAGAATAGGGGGTAGCCTAGCCACTCTCCTATGCAACCTGATGAAGGCTGAGGAGTACTGCAAAGTAAAATTGGTAAAACTGCATAAAAATAGGTATTCTAAGCTTGTGGCATCATATTTCAAAAAAGACCTTAGGCTGTAGTTGCTGCCAACAGTAGATAATCAAAGCATTATGAAAGGTGTGTGAATACTTGTGTAAATAAGACTTCTTGGTTTTCTATCATTAGATTTGGAAGAAGTCTAGCCTTTTTTTCCATATTGTAATAATGAGGTAATGGTGGTGTTGTGCACAATTTTAAGGAAAGACTTTAAATTAATCTACTTTGGAATAAGCATGTAGCATCATAAAATGTGGAAAATGTGAAATTATATGATTTCTTATCAAATGCATAAGTTTTTGTCAAATCAAGTTTTTGTTATTACATTGATGAATCTGGCTTCAGGCTACAGACCCATAATCCAGTTTTTAATAGATTTAGAAAATGACATAAGATAAAAAAAAAAGTACTTTTTATATAAACACATTTGCAAACTAAAAAGTACATCCATGCAGAATAAGCTCTTAGTACTTGGTCCTGGCTGCTTTTGTGTGAAGGTGATCAGTTGGTGGCACTGCTCAGGTCTTGTGGAAGCCCACATTGTTTTAATAATGGCCTTCAGCTCATCTGCATGCATATGCTTCTTAACAATACTCCAGACTCTCCATGGAGCTTAGGTAATGAAGGTTTCCTGGCCTACCAAGCAGTGATACCAAGGCCAATAAAGCAAGCATTGGTGCTTTTGGCAGTGTGGGCAGATGCTTTACAACTGAAGGTTTTCTTAGACTGACTTTGGACTTGATAAAGCTCAGTGGACCAACAGCAACAGATGGCATGGCTCCCCAAATCATCGATGACTGTGGAAATGTCACATTGAACCTCAAGCAGCCTGGATTCTGTGCCTCACGCTTCCTCAAGATACTTGGACCTTCATTTCAAATGAAATGCATCATTTCAGTAACTTAATTGAAAAGGTGAAACTTTCACAGTTTATTAAACACAAAGAGAGACATTTCAAATGGAGTCTTGACTGAAGTTAAGGCTGGAAGACTCTTTTGGCGCACCTGGCCCTGCAATCAGTGCCTCCCTCTCCGCAACCCGGACCTATCAACGCAGGTCCAAGCCTCACTCCAGCCAATCATCGTCCAGGCTCTGGTTCAAAAGGACCTTCACTCCTAGCCTCCTCCGCTTACCAGCCCCGATCAACCCACCGCCACCCCACCTCCACCTTCAGCTCCCGGCTCTCAGGCCTCATCATCCTCTGACCACTGCCACCAGCACAGGCCCCGGGGGGTTTACATTCCCTCGCTGCATCAGGAATGTTCATCGAGCTTATCGAAGTCCAGCTCGACGTCCCCGGCCGGGGCCTGATCGCCAAAGAACTTTGTGTTTATTTTCACATTATTTTGTCATTAAACCCTTTTAACTGCTTCCCTCTCTCCGTCCGAGTCTCTCCAGATTGAAGTGCTAATATTTGTTAAACATATTGATTATGGTTTACATTTGTAGAGATGCAAAATTCTGTTTCACTAAAAATGTGTAATATTACAAAAGAACAGCAAAAAAAAGGCAGATTGATTTTAAAATAAATTGCATGATTTTGAAAACAGTCAAAACAGTCCACTGGACAACTGTGCTAAGAGCCTGTCCTTATCTGAATAGAACTAGATATTCAACAACTTTAGCTCATCTACTGGATACATCTGTGCATGGTGGCATAATTTTTCCTTCCGCTCAACTTTCCAATGATATACTTGAATACTGCCCTCTTTGACTTATACCCTCATAGTGGAGGGCGTCTACTATCTACAGGACTGTCAGGCCAATAATCTTCCTCATGATTGTGTAAGCCATGGCATTTCTGTATGTATTATGCAAATGAACTGAAGTCTGGGATTCCATAAGCACGTAAAAATAGACACTTAAAAGATATTGCTATTTGAGTCGTAATGTTGAGTTCCACAAAGAATGACTGAAATACGTTAGCGTTCCAATTGTGTTTTAATTTCTAAAGGTGCGCCTGTATCTTGTGTTTTAGTATCAATCAAACTGCATTCAGAAACATAAGACTATTTTTATCCCGAATGGTTTCTGGACACAGGGGAAAGAATCGGGGTTTGCACCAAGGCGAAGCGCTTCTTCTCATGTTAAATTCCTCTTTTCTACACCCAGCTGACATTTCACTTTAGTTGACATCTTAAGCCATAACACGCCGTATTACACTGCACAAACGCACACATCTCTGTCCTCCATCCATACATCTTCCTTTTTCGCTCCAGCCTCTCTTCGAGGAAAAAAAAAAAAGTCTGAACTTGCTCACCTTAAAACACTTGTTTTTTTGTTATTTCGGGTTATTATCGCTGCCCGGGGCCTCTCTTTGCTGCTTCACCCCAGCTGCACTCCTGCCCTCGGGCTGCGGTGGCTGTCCGGAGGGAAGGGAGAGAGAAAGTAAACTAGGCTCACCATGCTTAGGTCTCATTGGCTGACTCTCTGCCTGGCAGATTTTGTCCTTGAGAATGTGCAGACACGGAGCAGATAATGTTCTGACACCAGAAACTCTAGAGCGGGACCAGATCGACACTTACTCCCTGCTTCTCCTGCTTCCACTGTAACACAATCGGGGTTATGCGGATTGAGGAGCGACATACGCGGTTTTTTATTTTTTATTTTATTGGACGGCTTTCATTTCTAGTGTAGCACCTGTGTTGTTTTAAGTCAAATTATGAAGATTATTTTTATGAGCGTGTCTGGGAGCGGGGATTGGATTGGTAATGTTAAAGACACTTGTCAGTATTAGTCTCACTAAATGAAAAAAGAAAAAGAAAAAATCACACCGAGTGCGCACATGAGGAGTTATTGTGAAGCCGCATGGTCGGACTCTTTAGACCAAAAAAAAAAAAAAAAAAGTCAAAATTGTGCAAGAAGCAGCTGAACTTTGTCTATAAGTGTATCCAAATGCATGCACGGCGAAGGTGAAAATTATTTTCCTGCTTTAATGTAAATCTGAGGTTTGCTTCCCTTTCTCCGGTGTGTTGCAAGGTCAAAGATCTCCTTTTACCGAGCGCGCCTGCGACGACGGGCTTTCTGTAGGAGTCAGCAGCATGCAGGCGGAGCGGCAGGTATAGGAATCTCCCTGCAGCAGCGGCCCATAGCATGAACTGACAGACCCCGGTGATCCAATCCCTGCAGACCAGCGGGCTTCGAGCCAAAGTTTGCACATCACTGTCACACCAGGAGATGCAATATAAAGCAAAGATAAACATGGAACAAAAACAGTTTAGAAGATGCTACAAATGAGCTCAGCCGGCAGGTTCCTTTTTTTTTTTTTTAATGTGGTTTATCATGAACATGATTGGAAAAGTATTCTAATTTATCATTGGTCGGATTTGTTGCAGTCGAGAGACATTCTCCGTGAATGTATCTGTTGGCAGACGAGACAAAAAAAAAAAGTCTGAGATCGTAATTGCCATTTCAATGACTTTAATAAGCAAAATATGAAACTTTTATTTTTCCAAAAACAACAACAAAAGGACAAAACAGAAACCAGCCTGAATGCAACAGTTCAAATTTTTTTAAGTGTTACTTATTATTCATATATAAACAGGATTGAAAATTGATCCCCTCCCCCACGTCATCGCTAGAAGTAGGTATACATGGAATCGGTGAAAAACAGAACAAAACAACATCCCGCTGCTGCTGCAGTTTCAGTTCGATTTCAACACAGTTGAATCAACAAACCAAAAATATTTTTTTTTAAATGCAATGACTTTTCAACATGTTTTCAATGCAAGCACCATGCTCAAATCGATATGATCTCACACACTTTAATTTAAATCATTAAAAATAAAGACTTTTTTTAATAACTACGCATCTGGCCAGCAGAACCAGAATCATCAAATAATAATAAAAACAGACATAAACACACAAACAAAAAAAACATATTACATAACATAAACACTGTTTTCATTTTGAAAATTTGCACAACCTGAGTCCCCTTTTTTTTACTGACCGGCAGAAAAAAAATTCAGGAAAACATAGAGCATTAAACTTTGTATCAAAACATGTGTTATCTAAATATTAGCTCTACTTTAAAACTTTTAGCAAGCATGATTTCTAAGTAGTTAAAATACAAATCATTAATCTTAGGCCCAGTGAGAGAGAGCAACAGGTGGCTGCGCGTCGGAATGAGGGATTACGTTCATGCAGAAGAAAACATAATCAAACAGAATTTAAATGAACAACAACAACAAAAAAACAATATTTAATAATTTGTATTTCTGTCATCGTGACTCAGAAGTCAGTATGCCAACATGCGCCCAAATAAAACTGTTACAACTGGGCCCCTTTCTATTTTTTTTTTCTTAAATAATGTAACACCATAACATGTATGTCTTCCTGTAGGGAGGTTTGGGCAAAGTTCAAAATGAAAACTTTTTAAACCATCATCTAAAAGTGCACTTGAAACACAGTTTGGTGTATTTAAATGCAGTTAGATTAAAAAAAAAAGCACTCTTCCTTTATTTTCGACACAACTCGCTACAAATAACAGAAAATAATTCGTAACAAACAATAAATGAAGGTAACACAAAAGAAAAGAAGTTCATCCAGCCTCCTCAGTCTTGTTGTGCAGTTGCGTAATATTTACAAGCCCCCCCAACCCCCCCAACCCCCACCCCCCAAAAAATAAAATTCAATCATGAAATCCCCTCACCAAAAATGGTACTGCACCGGCAGTCCTGTGTTATCTTAAAAAAAGAGAAAGAAATACAAGAAAAAAAAATGGAGAAGCGCAGATCAACGACATGCTCTTAATATACAGGAGAAGATGTAAGTACAAAATAGAAATTATTACCATACATGTCCAGCATGCAGGATTAATATTTAATGCAGATTTTTTTTTTCTTTCTACATATATTCGAATATAACCAAGCAGGCAATAAATCAATGAAATGTTGCATAAAATGTCACCCCCTTATCACCCAGACCCCCTCCCCATCCCCTCCCTGGTAGACAGGAGCTGAATTTGCATAAAGTGGAGTCACGCTTGTTTGATTTTGTTTTTTTCTTTTTTTTTTTCTTTTTTTTTCTTTTTTGGAGAAAAATTTCGGGGCCCAAGTTACAGACTGTGATGCTTGCGAGGCCAGGCCTACTTGTTTTTGTGTTCATAAACAGTGTCATGAATTTGCAGAAGAAAAACAACAAAAAAAATACAACAACTTGTCAACAAAAGACATCTGCCTTGATCCCATGTCTCACTCTTAATTACAGGTTAGTTTAAAAAGCTGCAGCCTTGGCGGAGAAGAACAATGTTCATGTGAGAGTCCTCCTTTCCCCCCTCCACGAAGAGTCTCTTCACTACAAGCAACTAATCTACAAAAGATGCAGCGACTGATCGGACTCTACTTCGCTTGTTGCGTCTCTGTTGACACGTGGAGAGGCATTGGTGGATCGTTATATATGAGAATAGTAGCTATCTGATGGATTATTCTTCTAATATGAATATAATTTCACTGTTATTAGTAACAATCAAACAGTAGGCGTGGGGATGTGTGGATTATTACTGTCTGTTCATGAGGAGAGTCGGTCGAGGTGTGGTGGAGGAAGGGAGGGAGGAGGGGGAGAGTTTGTAGTGGAAAGGCTGACGGGGGGACGACTCACATGAAAAACTCTGGCGATGACGGGTTGTCGCTGGTCGAGCCGGTCTCGCGGAATCCGCTCCCGGCTCCCGACCCCGTCAGCTTCTCGCACTTGAGTTTGTAGGCGTCCCTCTCCCGCGCCAGCCGGCTGATCTCCGCCTTCAGCTGCTCCACCTGGTTCATCAGTTGCGTCTTCTCGTTCTCCAGCACGTGCTTCTGCTGCACGCGCTTGAACCTGCAGGACTGCGCGTAGCCGCGGTTCTTCAGGGTCCTCCTCTTCTGCTTGAGACGGATCACCTCGTCCTTGGTGAAGCCCCGCAGGTGTCTGTTGAGCTCCCGCACCGACATGGACACGAGCTGCTCGTCCGAGAAGCGGTCCTCCACGTTGAGCCCGCCACCGCCGGCGCCGTGGTGCGCGCCCGTCTGGCTTAGGTGGCCGTGCGGGTGGTGGTGGTGATGGTGGCGGTGGTGGTGGAGCGGCTGGTGGGACTCTGGGGAGACTGGAGACGGGCTGTCGGGGTCCTGGCTGTGGTGGTGGTGGTGCTGGCTGTGTGGATGGTTGTGTCCCCCCGGGTGTCCGGAGAGTTCCTCGGCGTGGTGCGGGAGGCTCCCCGCGTACGGGTGATGATGCTGCTGTTGGCCGTGGCCGTGATGGCTGTGGTGGTGGTGCGGGCCCCTGTAGCCCTCGAAAGCGCCCTGCTGCTGCTGCAACTGCTGCTGGACGTGCGGAGCCTGCGGGTGACCGTGAGCCGTGGCTCCAATCAGGGCCTCCACAGCGTCCTCCGGGGTCAGGCTCAGCGTCTGCGGGTCTATCTGCTGGTGGTACCCGCTGTTCGGCATCCAGTACAGCTCCTCCAAGTGGTGCTTCTGTTCCGTGGGGCTGAAGCTGGGCGAGGAGGGCACCGAGCTGCAGGGCGTGCTGATTGGGGTGGATGACACGGAGCCCTGGGGTTGGAGGCGGTTACACTGGCGCACCCCGTTGCGATCCAGCCCGACCAGGCCTTCCTTCTTCACGTCAAACTTCATCAGGTCAAAATCATTGACATATTCCAGAGCCAGAGGGCTGCTGGGCAGCTCCGGGCCCATGCTCAGCTCTGCGCTCATGTTGCTGTCGCGACTCTTCTGCAGATACGCAAAGGTGTTGGCGAGTGTCGCAAACACGGACTTATTAATCAAAGTCTCTTCTCTTCTTTCTTGTTTCATGCAATAGTTCTTTTGGCTCCTCCACAAATCTGCGCTGACTTGCTGTAGCATGAAACACCGTGTGATTGGTGGTGGTGGGGGGGCGAAAGAAAAAGGAGAAAAAAAAAGTTGTGGAGAAAAACTTTGAGACTAATGCTCAGCACGCTGTTTGCGTCATTTAGCCTACTTCTGCTGGAGTAATCTGGCAGAACCCGGGCAAGAGGTAGAAAACAGTGCTGCCTCAGTGCAAAAGTAAAAAAAAAAAACTCAGTCCTTTCAGCAGAAGGGTATTCACGGATAAAAATATAGAGATAAATAATAATAGAAGAAATACCAGGTTTGCGCGCTGAGACGGGCACCAGTCCACGTCGCACCTTCTCGGTAATAAGTCCCTTTTTTTCTCCAGGAAAAATAAAAAAAGGAGCCAGGAAGCGAAGTAAACAGGACGTCTGTTTTCCCTTTCTTCTTTTTTTTCTTTCTCGCCGAGAAGCTGCTTTTTCAGCTCTGCACCGCAGAGGTTTAAAGGCTCGCCTCTCTCTCTCACTCTCTCTTTCTACTCTCTGGTATCCAGCAGACTGCGCTCGGAGCCAGCCGACGCTTTATCAATCTTGCGCACTGTGACGTCGTGCTGGAAGGCAGGATCTATGGCGACCAGCGCTCCAATGGGGGAGAGAAGCAAAGGATGAAAAAGGAGGTGGAGGGACACGGCACAGGAAAGGGAGAGAGAGAGAGAGAGAGGGAGAGAGAAAGAAAAAGGAGGTGGAGGCGGCGCTCAGTTGAGGCTTGACAGCCAGAGACAGTCAGCTGACCGACTTCCCTAAAAGCAGAAGGTGGGAGGACAGAGGAAGAGAGACATGCCTTCACTTCATGGAGTCTCTTCTTCACTGGTTCTTTAATTCATGCCAGGGAGTTACAAGCTTCAGTCGATCAAAAAAAAAAAAAAAAAAAGCCGAATGTTAAGTGTTTCTCCTCCAAACTGAGAGACTGTTGTTCTTGTGTTATTGACCAATTGTAACTGCAAAATAAACAGTTGTGACATATTTACCTTCCAACGTGTCTCGACATTTTTGTGCCTTGAGAACGTTTTTTCTTGAGTTTCATCCACACCATAGTTATTGCATCTATCTCAACATTTTTGAAAAAGTTTTTTTCCATCAATAAAGATGATCGAGACTGCAACACATTAAAATGCTTGCATGCCAAATCCTGAATTCTCTCTCTCTCTCTCTCTCTCTCTCTCTCTCTCTCTCTCTCTCAAACAGACGCACATCTTTATGGAGGTTTTTCCCGTCTTCAGCAATGTAGCCACACAAAGTAGCTTTGCTTTCACAATTAGGAGACCAGAAACAATGCAATAAGAAACATTATAAACTGCAATAAAACATCACACATTTGTTAAACCGCGTTTTCAAACTCTCCCCCCCCCCCCAATAAAAAAAAAAAGATGTTATTGCTTCAAAATGCTGCTGGGTTGGCCCGTGATTTTCACACAGAGATGAATCAAACTAAATGCAAAGGAAACAGGCTCAAGGCTGCCGCTGCGTGGACAACACAAGCAGGAACGAAGCTGCGCGGGAAGATGCTGCTGCTGCTGCTGAGGATGGAGATTTCCTCACATATTTTTTTATTTTTTTATCTCAGTGTCTCTTAAAGGTCACATTCTTCCTTTAAAACTGCTAACGATCAATCTCGGTCATTTGAAATTCAATCTAAAATGATTTTTTTCAATGCCGCTTCTACAGCTTAACAGGTTGTTTGCAAAAAAAATAAAAAAAATAAGAGTTTATATTAGATGATAAGTTTTTATTTTTCTTAAGATTTGATTTAAAAAATCACTTCGACTAATATACTAAAAAAACCAAACAAACAAAAAAACAAAAAAACATAAGCAGAAATGTGGGAAAGCGTTTGACTTCCTTGCCAAAACAAAAAGCAAGTGTGAGTAAATGAGCCAATTTAAAGGATCAATAGGATTTATAATTTCGTTTCCAGCCCATATTCACGGCTGAGCACGGCGATCAGATGGTATTGATCAGAGAGGGTGCAGGAGGAGGCTGCCAATGATCAGAGCCGATAATGAAGGGCTCATTTGTTCAGTTTAAATTCTTAATCGTTTTGAAGTAGTGAAACTACTCGGGACTCCACAGTCACACCCAAGGTTTTTTGTTCAGCCTTAATTCAGGACTGATTTAGACACTAAAAGTAGATAAGATAAATATCAAATTACAAAATGTAATAGTAAAATCCGAATAATAATAATAATAATAATAATAATAATAATAATAATAATAATAATAAATAATGTTTTTATCAGTCATAACTATTAATTAACTTCACAACCGCCATTATTTTTAGCTGTTGAGAGTTATTTCCATCCATTCTCAGACATATTCTTGGCCTCTGATCATTTGTGACAGTCACTTCTTGTAATATTTCACTAACATAGAATCCATGTCATCATCGTCAAGCTCAACTACGCATTTTTGTCTCTTCCTTTCATTTTTTCCCCCCAGTATTAAAAAGCCTCCTCCAATCTCCCTCCGTCTGCAGGCGAGCTTTCCAGCTTTCAGCACCAACCTGAGAAGCGCCCAGAGCGGAGCGAGTTCTGCCGCCTTCTCCCTACGAGGCCGACCCGGCGGCAGCCCCATTAGGTCATAATGCTCTCTAATATAACCGGTGTCCGCCGTCTAATAGACCCAGGCAGGCCTGCCGGCGGCTCTCTCTTTCTCTCCCCCCAGCCCCTCCTCGGTAATCACAAGCTGTAATGGAGAGACGAGATGTAAAAAAAAGCGTCCATGTCAGCAGCATATCGGTGGTTAATGATCTATTAAGTGATCCGTGTGCTTATGGACAGCGAAAAAAAGTGTTGATGCTTGCTTATTCGGCCCCTAATGAGAGTCCCATCCTACGGATTTTAGGAATGAATAACAGAAATAAAATCAACCTTTGAAATGTTACATTTAACAGTTGACGCACGGAAGCTGGAGAGGCAGCTCCCCACAGCTCACACGTCTCACACCTGCAACGGGCCCCGCTGGAGTCACGCAGGAGGCCCGCAGTCCTGTCCGTCTGAGCCGGTCGAACACAGGAAGGCGACATTTGTTCTTCATATGCGAGGATATTTTTTTTCTCCATTCCGTTTAAGGACTAATCCAAACCTGGCTACCTGCATGCCATGGATCTGAACTCAAACTTTGTTGAAGGACAAACTTCACAAAGGAATTATTTTTGGGGCCAGACTGAGATGGATTTTTTTTTCTTTCTGTTTATAGCTTTTGGCCGTTTCGGAGTAATAATCGACCTTAACTGTTCCACCCCGAAGGTTCCTGGAAATGCTACAGAACAAAACGGTGGTGGATGGTAGCCGCCGAGAGGCCCGTAAGAAGGGAGGGTGAGGAATGGCGATGGAGCCTCGTTGTGCCGCTTTGATGCGCTTTGACGCAGGAGGGAGTGGAGAGATGCGCAGAGCAGAAGCGCTCTTCCAAAAGCGCAGTGACTACTTTCAGCAATGTGTGTGTGCGTGAGCGTGTGTGTGTGTGTGTGTGTGTTTAAGCTGGGAAAAGTTATAAATCAAGTGTTACTGATGGAACTTTGTGCTTTTAGTTCGTAGGTTGCGTTTTGGTTTATTGTAAATAAATAAGGTTTCCCCGCATTAGTTTCTGCTCATTAATTATTTATGGCGAATAACTATCCAGTTACTCCTAAAGACATTGTATCCCAGTTCCGTGATCCAAGAGAATCGCAGCAGAATCAGGAATAATTCAATAATAATTATTATTTGCAAAGCGTTAAAAGCTCGTGATTTTTTTCTCTCGAAAATAAAATATGCACGAGTAAGCATCAGTATGCTGCATTTACAAACCGAGTTACTTAAATAGACTCCCCGCTAAATAATTGTCTCTTGAAGCATATATTATTAAGACGTGCTGTGTGCTTAAACAGGCAGAGTCTCTGTTGAAGGTTTAACAACCTCACCATGGGTAACGGGGAGAATAAGTCGTGATAAAACTGAGATAAATTGCATTTTTTTAATGTATATTTTGTTTGTTCCTGTTAAAGAGCATCAATTTAACACTCTGAGCATTTAAGTTTTCTTTAAATCCTCACGTTTCAGCTGTTTTTCTTAGGCACGGGGCTCTGTTTGATTCTGGGACTTCTTTGCATAGGTGGGGGTAGTCCCACTCTTACCATCCAATCTGCAAAAAAAAAAAAAAAAAAAAAAGGTAACTGCATGTGTTAGCAAGGAAAATAGTGGGTTTCTTTTCTTGTAACAGGGCGCCTCTTGTGGCGCTCCCACTTAATGCGCAAAGTTTGATGTAGGTCTTATTCAGTGACATGCAGCGATACGGTTCCAACCTCTGAACAGGATGTTTTTATTTATTTAATTAATTATTTTTATTTTAGTCCTGAAATGCTAACAGACACAAGGAATATATAAAGTTGATTGGAAGGCCAGGGCATAATTGTAGGCCCTTTTCTTAGATTAGATGTCCCTGATTGACATGTAGTAAATATAACAACAAATAAATGTCAGTGTGCACTGTACTGGCTTAATCCCAGAAGAAAAAGGACAATAAATCTGCCTTTTGCTGTGGTCATTTCATTAATGTAAATTGCAATGCTATGTATGATAGTTTGGCTCCCTTCCAGCTGGCTCTTTGCTCAGGCTTGTGCATGATATTAGGTTTTATTATGAACTGGCACAGTGTGGCCACAAAATGTAGGCGACACCACAAGAACCAAATATCAGAGTGCAGGCATAACATAATTAAAGGCCATATTCTCGGTCATAACCACAATTTATATCTGTGTTTCCCTAAGCCAAGGATTGGCTTCTGGAACTCAAAAGAAACTTATGATGTACTGAAAACGTAATTAGAATCAATTTCTACTCACACTTTCATGTTACCGTTAAGGAAACGGTAACCCTGCGGCATTCTCCCCCAAATCCCTGTGACCTGTCACCATTTGTGGACATTTTCTGTGCATGAATCTGTCAGGCCATATCTCTGGGTTACATTAAAGAGGGTTCGATGAATATTCTGGAAAATATGCGTCACCCGCAGCAGAGCCCATACAGCACCTGGATGTTATTAAGCTAAAAGTAAAGAGAGAGATTTAATAGGCTTCAAATGGCTCTGTTCAATATCTGAAGATACTTCTTTGCTGTCTAGCATGCGACACATTAATGTTTATGACTGGAATTACTTTGTTCTCACTGTCTGCTGTGAATGCAGGAAGAAAGCTGCTCATGCAAAATCTATAGCAGAAACTATGGCTTCTGCATGAGCAACCCTTGTTTACAAAACACTATCGGTCTCCCAAAAGCCATTTTTAGGTGGTATAATTCTGGGTTTTAAGATCGCTTTTATTGAAGAGGGTAACGGATAATACAAGGGTATAATACATGTTTTTAAAATAAAATAGAACAGAAATATCTGTTACTGTCCCACAATGGGGACATTTCTGTGCAACAGCAGCAAAGTGACGGGCAATAAAAGCAAGTAGATTCACGCAAAGATAGAAATGATAGATATGTATATACATATAAAGATTAAAAATACTGTAGAGTAAGCATAAAATGTCAACAAAAAAAATTGGCCAGCAGCAATAGGATTGAAAAAGATCCCTTACTTTTGGAAACACATGCTGTTGTTCACCTTTCTTTTGGGAACCAGGTTAGTTTAGTTAGAAATTTCAAATCTACGTTCAGGACATCTTTTAGAAAACAAACCCGTCTACCAACCAGGTGGTTGTTTTTAGGATGGACCAGTGACACTCGATACTCATCGGCACTGGAGGTTTGGATGTCCAGAAGCTTCTTAATTTGGAATCCAAACTGGTTGGCATGTGTAGAAAAGGTTATTGAAGGCTTAAACACGATAAGCTTGGTGTGACACAAAATGCAAACAAAACATATTATTGCAACTGTTTTTATTATTAATCAGAGGGAGTGACTAAATCAATGGTTCATTTTGGCTAAAACATAACACGTAGCTGGACAGCTGAAGTGGGTATGGTTATAAGAGCAGAATTTTTGCATAAAGGTCAAAATCATTAGGTGTGTTGGTATGCAAATAACATACTATCTTTATGGAATAGACCATTCATGCATTAAACACCAACCAATTCTATTTTTGTCTCTTAAACACGGAAGAAAAAACAGATTATTTCCTGAAAAAAAAATCATTCAGAAAACTACATGTGCACTAATGATTGCAGCTCTAGAAGCATGTCCTAATTAGTGTGCTTTATTTGATATTTGACTTCAAGAACTAAGATTTTGAATAGAGAAATATTAAATACATTTTGTTATCCTTTTCTTGTGAACTCCTTAATCCTCCCATGAAGGAGTGATGGTGAATCACAAACCATATTTTGTAAGTGTAAAATATTTCCTGCCGTCTTCAAAGTTTAAGCTAATGAAGCAAATACAACCTTCCTCATTATTCTGCGTGATTAAACGAAATAATTACAGTAAAATAATCTTAAAATTTAGTAAGAATTTAACTCATTTTGCTAAACAAGTACATTTTAATTGTTGGTTAGAGTTTTGTTAACTTTCTTTAAGTGTTAGCTGTCTTCTTACTTAATTTACTCTAAGAAATATTGAGTAAGATCTAAGCTGTATAAAATGCATGTAACACGTTACACCGGTTTTCTAGGCTCAGTTTATTATGTCAATGCATTAACAAACAATGTTCTTATTACTTTTCTTTTTCCTCTTCATGTTTTTCTATCTTTCCTTCTGCCTTCACTCTCCTTTCTTGATGACCTCCTCGCCTCTCGTCTCCCTCACCCTTCTCCTCTGGTCCTGGCCCTGGCCCTGCCCACCCCGGGTCATTTATCATGGGCCAGGAGGGGAGCCCCCAGGCCTGCAGGCCTCTGTCAGCCCCTGCAATCGCCTCATTGTGACTCCCAGCAAACAAGTGTCGGATCAGCAAAAGTCTATTAAAGCCTGGTGGGCCTTTCTCAGCCAATTGGGTTCGGGTCACTGAGCTGCTCTCCTTGCTGCTCCGAGAGCTCTTTGTGTCGCCGCTGTTCGCTGACACAGATCCCCACAAGATTAATGATTTTTAGCAGCCATTTGGATTTCATTCACAGGGTCCTTCTCTCTGTCTCTTTTTCTTTGCTATCTTTCCTTTTTCTCCACTTCTTCTCTCCTTTTTGCTTCAACCTGTTGTTTCTTCTGTTCTCCCCTGCTCCCCAAGTTCCTACTCCTTCCCCTCCCGTTATGTTGCCTGCCAATGTTGAGTGGCCTTTTTTAAATTGTCATTTCACTATCGATACGGCTGGGATTTTCTACTAATTTGTCTCATTTTATCTCAATGTTGCCCTTTATTTATGAAAAATTTACCTTTAGGTCGATTGTTAAAAAGTGAACTCCTGTCTCATAAATCAAGAGGACTTTTAGGAACTAAATCAACACTCTGCATTACTCCACTGGCTTGTTTCCCCGCACTGTCCCTCAAGAGGCTCAGAGTAATTTGAAATCCTAGAGCCACTTCCACAACTTCCATGTTGCCATGTTCTCAGTGTAGTTTCCAGTAATTACTGCAGGTTAAGTGCACATCCCGGAGCTCAGTGGAAGCAGCTCTATCCCTCACCTGGGACATGACTCAGCAGAGTTCAGGTCATCTGGCCATTTCCCTGACCACTGGACCACACCCCAGCCTACTTTAAACCCACAGGACAAGCACTATTTATGAGCGGCGCGCATTTACTTCCATCACGTAATGTAATGGTAGTTTTATTTACTGGCTCACTGTTTGCACAAACAGAGGCCCAGACTGATGCGTATTTTATCAGAACATTACACGTTGACGTGCTCTGCACAGTCTCTGCACAGTAGATCTTAACAGTTTCTCTTCAAGAGATGATTCAGATTGTGATAAAGATGTTATAAAGGTTTAAAATGTTGTTGTTTGCTGTAATTATTTTTTTCTTGTCTGTTCTAGAGGACTCTAATTGGGGATAGACATGAAAAACAAACTCTATGGTTTTAATGAATGTGAATGATGGAATATTATTATGAACTACTTTATTGTGCGGTCAGTTGTACTTTCTCTAATGTGAAGAATTTTGATGTTATGAAAACAAGTACAAAGGTTTGAAAAATGAATGTGTTTTTGAGTTCTAACACTTGCAGTACAGCCAAGAAACAATGCATTTTTTTTCTCCAGACCATTACTTTTCTTCAATTACTTTGTAAAACTAATTTCATAACAGCCTTTTAGGTTTATGAAATAAATCCTCCTATTACAGATTGAACCAGGTTTCCATTATTTTTAACTTTCCGTCAAACTTCTAATATTGAGAGCAGGCTTGTTTAAACAGAGGCGTCTGTCAGGAGTCTAATCCCATTGACCGCAACAAAGCATACAGTGCTATGCTAAAGTATTTACAACCCCTGGACCTTTTCCACTTTTTGTCTTTATACTACAACAAAGTTTCATAAGTTTTACATGTTTATTTGTAACTCATTATTGTGAAAGAATACACAGGGCATGAAGTAGACAAATGGTGTATTGGATTACCGCTATTGGTGTATTGCATGCAATCCTAATAAAAAAAAAAAATACACTAAACCTTGTTGTGGCAAAATATCTAAAGTTTCAAGGGGGAAATAAATACAACATTGACTTTTCAAGACAGTTTTTCTATTAAAGTGAATTTTTGGCAGATTAAATTATATATGGTAGCAAAAACATGGTAACTATTTAACTAAGTGCAGCTGCAGCGAATATAAGGGGTCAGTCTTCAAAAAATAACACTAAACATCTCTATTCAATGTAATAACAAAACTATGAAAAAACTATTTTTAAAGAAATTTTACTTTAAACTTTGGTTTTGTTTTGATTAATTAACAATGCAGATTTTTAGAAAAGTATGTTCTTTCAGAAATGACAGTGTGTATTCTTGTTTCAACAATAAAATAAAAATAAAATATATCTATTTGTCGATGTTATCATCAGTGGAGCTACATCACACTCCCAGTGTGTTTGCAGCATGTCTGTTTTAACACTGGATGGATGAACCCTGCCAGCCACTGTGTCCATCCACCTGCCCTGTTTCCTGCCTGATTAATGTTCTGCGTGTGTGTGTTTGTTTGTATGTGCGGCTCTGTGTAAATGGTTATAGATGGGACAACACCACCACACTGGCAGTCTGGATCATTACTCACACAGATAGGGAGAGACTCAGGGCCAAGAAACCCCTAACACATCCTGCACCTTCCTGTGCAGACACGCACGTGCCCCCCATACATGTTTCCTTTGGGTTATTCATTTTTAAGCATAGTACCTGGAATTTCACTGCTTCTTCCACTCGTTATTAGGATCCTGAACGCTTGGGTTGATTCGTAGGGATAGATAAGGAAAATACTTTTTTTTTTTGGAAAAAAAAAATAAAAAATAAAATAATAATAATAATAATAATAATAATAATAATAATAATAATAATAATAATAATAATAAAAAATTGAGAAAGAAACCATTCAATCTTTCTGAAGTCAAGTGATGCTAATAACACAGTTGAATTTTTTTTGGGAAAAGCCCATTTAACAATGGCATAGCTTTGCAAGCTTCTGTTAGGTTAATTCACAACATTTGAGTTCATGGAGGCACACATGTGGATATATTTTAACGAATCACTGAAATGTCTCTATAGCCACTTTGAACGTCAAGAGACGTTTAACCGTATTTAAGTCTAGACTCTGACTGGGACACTCCTTAGAGATCTTAGCCTTGTTGCTGAAAAATGAACTGTTGCCCCAGTCCAACTGTCTTTGTATCTGGGATCTGGATTACAGATCCCAGATAAAATCTAGGTTAGGGTTATCTGAGATCTGTATCCCAGATTGTATTGGCATGACTAAGGTAGAAATTATTTTGAATTTGGTCCCAACAAGATCCTGTATATTTGGATTTGGATTAGATTTCTTTGTCTTTAAGTGTTTTAAGATAACATCTTTTGTGAATTGGCTAACTCTAACTACACTAACAACTTCACTATACTGACATACTTTAATATTAATTGAACTGAATTTAATTGATATTAATTCAGTTCAATGGACTGAACTAAGTTAAATTATACTGAATTGAAATCACTTAGACTGAACTGAATTTGATGAAAATGAGCTGAATTGAATTAAGATGCGTATGCGTACTCAAAAACTTTCATGTTTTTTTGTATAGCTTTCTCTGTTGTGTCTCTACATTTGGATTACCACTGTTTACTTCATGCCCTGTGGTTTGTCTTACTGCTTGAATAGGCTGGGGTTGAGTGCCTGCTGGTTAAGATGGGTAGACATGTCAGTGGATGGACAGACGGATGGACACTTATACCAATATGTGGACAGTATTACTCACCAATGATAAAAAGTATGAAAATAAAACTGACCCCAATGAGAATGAAAGTCTTAGTCTTACTACATCCCCAACCCATGAGGCTGTAAGCCAATTAGGGATCCATACATGGTGAAGATTTGAATTTGTGAAGTTAAAACCAAGCATTCAATAACAAGAAAACATAGATCCATCTTGCTTTTTCGTAATTATGTGGGGATGTTTAGCTGAAGGGGCTGGGCCTCTTAGTACCAACTGAGCATTATTGAAACACCACAGCCTACCTAATTATTTTCAATGTGTCTATTTGGATGGAATCATCAAGAAGTCCTGATGGTTTCACTCAACGAGATAAAGCAACATTTCAGGGAGCCTGAATAATCGTATGCTAATTTCCTGAGCACAACAATGGGTTCACTTCACAGTGGTCTTCACAGGGACCAGTTCTCACCGGAGCACCACATGGATGTGGAATGGCAAGATTCGTGTCATGGATGTGGGGTGAGAAATTGTACAGAAACTGTATGATGCTTTCATGTCAATATGAACCATAATTTCAGACAAAACAAATAAATGCCATGAAGATCTAAGACAGTTTTAAAGGCAAAAGGTGGGCCAGCCCCCTTTTGCCTGTCTGGCGAGTGTACGCAGTGCATCTTTCTACACTAGAACCTTAACAAAAAAAAACAAAAAAAAAGGTAGGTAATCTGAGCATTATTTCTAGACCTGAGTGAACAATTCATGCAGGTGTGTTTATCAAAGGCAATATCAGCCAAATAATTTTTGACTGTTGCACATATAACTTGATATATTTACAAAAATTAGATAGGACAAATTGTTTCCCCGTAGCCTGTTTCCTATTGTGTGTTGCCTTTAGTGTAAGGAAGAGCGATTGTAGCCCCATCAAGACTGGACTGTAAAGTTAAATGGGCTAGTTAAACATAAAATTGTTGAGTTCAAATTGTTTGTTCAAAGCACAAAAAAAAAAAAAATGAGAGTAGTTCAGCATGGAGTTAAAAATAAATGCATGTGCAGTTGGTCATATGTTTTGTCCGTGTTCATACATTTGATATCACATGGGTTGTGTTTGTGGTTTCCTAGTGCTCGAGCATGTCTGTTTATGTGCATGAGGCTACAGTGTGTGTGCGTGTGTGTGTGTGAGTGCATAGCAGTATGTATGCCTGAGCTGGAAGGGGGTTTATATGAACAGGAAGAGAGCCTGTAAATAAATCTGTTTGGGGACTGGGGGTGTGGGGATGAAATATGGTCCCAGGGATGTGGAGCAATGTGAAAAACTCGGCAACGCCAGGGAATAACAAATCTCCCGATGTCGCCTCGCCACAAAATAAATACACTCCCCTGTACAAGTCATCCATCTGGGCTATGAGTCGCAACAAAGACGGCCCCAATACATCCCCAGTGTGCACACAAACATGCACAATAACGCACAGTAACACACACGCACACACAACCAACACCAATCACCACAGCAGCCATGTTCATTTACACATTTGTTTGTTTGTTTGTTTGTTGATGCGCTGTTTTATGAATGAAACATGAACTTTCGCTCTCTACCTGCATCCGTTATGGGCTTCTTGTCTTAAGAGAGGGTTGGAGGGGCTGGTGATGAAAACCAGGAGTTTATTGGGCGTTTTAACTAATGATCAATCAGGCAGGATTCAATAATTACATTTCTGCTTGACGATTTAAAAGTCTTCCTCACACAACAGCAGACGGGAAGATGAACGATTCCACCTGCAGCAATGTATCAGAAGCATTCAGTGTCCAATATATTACACAGGGGGTGTTTAATGTAAGGGTGTGCTCCTTTTAGATTATATGCATGATGCATATACACAAACACTCTATTCCAGACATATAGGCCACGATGAATACATTCAACTATCCACCCAGCGCCACCAGATTCATCTTCACTTTGTTTATCTGGGCCTCCTCTGCCAGACACCATATTACTGCCACTGCTGCAGCTCTAAAAGGTTGTATAAAGGAAAGTATGCTTCTGTGTTTAGAGAGAGAAAAGCTGTACAACAGAAGCACAAAGGGAGCCATTTTTTGCAATATCGGACTAGCATGTATTCTTTGTTGTTCTTTGGGTAAGGAATTTAGTTTTATTTTTTCCAATTAGGCTCTATTCTCTTGGTTTAATTAGGTTATGGTGAGATGATTTGTGTGTGTTTTTTGTGTGTGTTGGAAAGAGAGAGACATAGAGGGTCATTCTGTCCTTCCCAGGAATAAATATTAGCCCATGTTGTTTGCAAATAGGTGATGTATGGTGGCCATATCTCTCGGTGATGAATGTTTTTTAGAAATTTCCTCTCCTTTATCAATTGACTAACAAACCCATGTATCACTGCCACTCTCTCCCACTTCTCATATAAATTAAATAACCGTCTCTCTCCCCCCCCCCCTTAGACGTTTCTACCATCTCCACCTCCCAGTTTCCCAACTCCCTTTTCATTACACCTTTAAGCTCTATTACCTTTAATCTGTTTTGGCTACTTTACCTCATTTCACACCAGTGGAACTTGCAGCAGTCAGAGGCTGCAATTGTGGAAAAGTTGCAGTGTTGTTAGACATTTTAATCTTTATTTTCTCTGTGATATCAAAGTGGCAGTGTTAGATGCCTCTCACCCCTGTCTTCCAGTGTCGTATTTGATTTACTCATCTTGAGATCATCATCAATGACAGAAAAAGTGGGCCTGGGGTAGCTTTTTTAAATATTTCAACCCTACATTTCATAGATATTTATTAGAGAGTATTAATGAGCAAACAGCATCTTGAAGAAAAAGGCACACAGCAGACAAGTCTATAGTAAAGTTGCAAATGAAAAATATCAGTGGCATGCTGTGAGGATGCTTTTCTTCAGCATTGCGATGGAAGCTGATCATGTTTAACAAAATGATGAATATAGCTGAAACAGAGCAATGATCCTAAAGAGACTGCAAATTCAACATATTAATGTTTTAGTTAATTAAAAAATCCCTCTGTATGGAGGGCATTTTTCACAGATTTTTACTTTTTTTAGTATATTTGATCAACTATGAGTCTGCTGATCTATTACATAAAACATGGCAGCAACATGACACAAAAAGCATAAAAAAGAAGTTCAAGGTCTAGAAATATTTTCGGAGGACGCTGGATTCTCACATGGAACATACAGAAGCCGAGTGCAAATCTGGAACACCGATAATACCAGTTTAATCTCTTAATTTCTCCATAATGTCATGGTGACAGTGAAGGTGCATCTTACCGATTAGCATTTTGCCTTCCAGCATGTTTTTTGACAAACACATAATAGGCTCATTTTCTGTAAAGGTACATCTACATGTCCCTGTTAATAACTGTGACGCTCTCTCAATCTGCTGCCTTTCAAGCGAACAGAGAATAAAAGAGCTACAGGCTGGAGCTGGGTGGGTTGCTTTCTGTCACCGGATGATGACAGGAGGCCGATTATGCAGGAGCAACATATTGTAAACTACTCATCATTAGCAAAGCCATCCCAGCTAACGACCGAGCTGGAGATAAACAGGAGTGAGGTGGAGAAGCATCTTCATCAGGAGGGCTGTTTAAAAGTGGGGCTCTCTCATTAAGCACAGCTGTATCGCACTATGAAATGGGAGTTACTGAGTTGTGAAGCTGCACCATGAAACTGGTTGCCATCCCAGCCCCGAGCTCTGCAGGGATCCTCTGCGCGTCTGATTGGCCGTTTATTCCCGAAATGATCAGGAATAGGAAGATAAGTACCCAAAGAAAAAAGTCAAGCAACATTAAATGATTACCAGAGCTCCAGGCAAGGAATCCCAGAGACACTCTTAACTTCCTTTTGCAGGATGAGAGGTTAGATGAGTTGAATGTGTGGTTTATGTGACTTGTACTCCCTCGCTCCTTCTGTCTCTGTTGTGCTTATACACAAAACTCCCCTTTTCTCCTGGTCTCCCTTTTCAAAATCAGGGAGAAACAAATGCATTTGTAATAATTTAGAGTGATGCTCCTCCGAGAGGAGCGCAACCACCAAACATAACAACTCCCAGGAGGATTGCTTGTCTTTCCAGGTCAAGAATCTTGTTTTTCATGCAAACATATCTAGAAGGTAGTCATTTTTCTCTTGGAACAAAACTAGTTTAGGAGTAAAATGTTTTACTAGGAAGCTTTTGGGGCTGTGTAGGGACTTCTAGGGACACATTAAAATTTGTTTTATGCACATCAACAGTAAGAGATCTTTCTTAAGAACCTGAATCTGCAGTAAAGTCTTCACTTTGCAAATGAATCCAGGTTCACTGATTTACATTAATGTTATCAATTAAAAATAACAAATTTAACTATACATAGAAAACTTATGTGGACTAATCTTAACAAATCCTGTCTTATACAATTTAAGCAAGTTCTTATTATTATGAAAAGTTTAACTTTTTTTAAAACAAATAAAGGATGTAGTGGAATAAATCAAGCTGTGTTGTTGAGGGAAGCTTCCAGACAATTTTTGAAGCATTGCCACCTTGGAGCCATCAATAATCTTATCAGGATTGGCAATTTGTGCATTTTTTTATTATTATCTAGAGATGCTGAAGTTGACTTTCTGAAGTCTGTACCAACAAATTGGCCATATTTAAGTTTAATTAAATATGGCATGGCTGTGGTTTAAAGAATTCACTTCTTGTAGGATTTTCACCAACAACTATCACTCAAGTTTACAGAAAAAACATCCAGTTAGTGGGTTTTGTGTGGAAGAAAATGTCTCCTTGTTGTCTGGCCTCAGGAAATTTGTTTCCTCTCAGATAGCACCATTGCTGTTGCCATCTTTGCTTCAAACTTTGAAGTTTTAGATTTCAACACATTTATATCTGTCCTCTTCCCCTTACACCTTTAGTTTATCTCACTCCTTCTCTTTCTGCGTCAGTGTCAAACATCTCACTCCATCTAATACTTGTTCCTAATAATTCCCTCCCATGTCCCACGGATGGACAGGCCTGAGTCGTCTGGACAGGCCACGGCTCCCCCACCAAAAGCTTGAACAATTGGAGGTAAATACATTGGAGACAGCCCATTTGTTTTAGGCCAGTGGTGATGCATGCTTTTGCAGTGAGCAGCACATTTTTACTACGCAGCCCAAAGCAGCTGTGAGTAATGGACTGCTCTGGCCTGTCCACTCACACTGCTATTTTTATTATTGTCTCCCTTATAGTTTTCATTTTTCATATGGAGGGAAGGAAGGAAAGAGAGTCTGCTATTCCCTTTCCTAAAAGAGATTTAAGCAAGCCAGTTTCCCCCGCCACTCAGTTTAGCAACTCTAATCAGCCGTCGCTTGGGCTTTTTATGGTTATATTTTGTTATTTATTGGAGAAAATTAATGTACATGCAATACCATTTTCAGCTTTGAACATCTTTTCCATGTTGATTAATTCAGCCTCGGATGTTCAAGAGGATTATCTGCTCCGAGCTGGAAGACAAGAGGAAGAATAGAGAAAATTAAACCGACCTGAGGATAGCATAGGACATGGAGGTGCAGTTTATGTGCAGCCAACGAGCTGATGATGCCTGAGTCTAACTTTGAAGATGATTCACTAAGCAGCTAAAATTATATGCTGCCGCCGGCCCCAGGGAGAACCCTGGTATTTTGCATGAGGCACTTGTATGGGCACCTATAATAGGTGCCTCTTAATTCTACTGACAGCTTTACAGGACCTGAGTTATGAAGCCACTGCTGAGCCGCTTGTTAGGCCATGGCCAGGATTTATACAGGGTTACACTAATACAACCCCACCTCCCGCCGCCCCCACCACCACCTCCTCCATCACACATAAGCATAAAATCATTAGCAAATTCAGTCCTGATGGACTTGCACTCGTCAATAATGTAACAAAAACCAAATAATTATTATTTGGTCTTCATTCTTTATTTTCTTTCTGTTTCTTCCCTCATCCTCTTTTTCCTTCTAAAATTGCCCCTACCCCCACCCCACCCCTAGCTTTACTCCGCCCTTTTCCTCCGCTCACAGTACCGGAGCTTGGCCCTGCTTGGTGATCCATCTCTGTCAACCTGCTAAAATGATAATGCCAATTAAAGCCGAGGAGTAATTGCCCTCTGTTGCCTCTGATCCCTGCAGACCCTCAACAGGAGCAAATATGAATGAGACCCCAGAGCCCCTGGAGGCCACTGCCTGGGTGAGGGTGAGGACAGTCTGAGAGGGGAGGGGATGGGGAAGGCGGACAGGAGGGCAGAGGAGGGGGGAGGAAGGGTGATTTGTAACTTTTAACCTCCACTGATCACCAATGGCCTTGACAGGAAAGGAGCGCGAGCGGGGGGGGAAGAGTGAAGAGATATCGCAGACAAACACACGGCCAAAGATGCTGGTAATTGTTGCACATGGATGAACACACTTGTTCAAGGTCGCTGTCACAGGACTTATGGCCCTTGCCACGGCGCGCAGACTCTCAGTGTTGGGAGCGTAATAGGAAGTGAAAGGACTACAGCATCTGGCAGTGGACTGTAACACCACTGATCAGAGGTGACGCAGATGCACTTTTGGGTCATCTGGGCAGCCATTACTACCAACAACAGCCCAATCACAAATTCAGGGTTATTGTTTTCTGGTAATATACACCACATTTAAGATCCCTACATTATAAAAGGTGAATTCTTGTCTTCTCAGAAGGAATGATGACAGTATGAAAGAATTCAATGAAGTGTTCACTCTCGAATCTTTTTTGCGTCTTGTAACATTGCAGCTACAAACTTCATAATAATTCAATAGTGTCTTTTTAATTATTAGACCAATACAAAAGAGTGCTTAATTGTGAAGTGTAATGAACAGGACACATGGTTTTCAAATTCTGTGCCATGCACTTGTATTCAGTGCTATGTTACATCTAAATCATACTTAATGCACGCAATTGTCCACCTATTTATTAAACAACTGTTCAAAAATCAATGCTGGACATAATCCTGAACACATCCTCCACATGTTGAAACATGGTGGAGGATGCTATGACTCGGCAGGGTCAGAGGAGCAAGTCATAGTTGATGGAAAAAGAGTGGAACTACGGTAAATATAAGCCGATCCTGGAAGAAGACGTGTTGGAGGCAATCGGAGCTAAATCAAAGCATTCTCTTGTGTTGGAACGGCTCAGTCAAAGTCCAGACATAAATCCATTTGAGGATCTGGTGGAGGGTTTGCTCCAGATTCAGATTCACTCCAGGATCTTGCTAGTTTGCCAAGAAGAACAGACAACATTTCTTTCAATGTAATCTTTAGATTTGCAAAGGTAGACGTATACCCCAAAATACTTTCAGATGTGACTGCATTAATGTGTTCTTTTTCTTAAAGAACATCTTAAAGACTTAACTCAGGGAGGCTAAATACAAATACATGCCACGCTTAGACTTTTCTTTGTATCACTGATCTAAAACATAGCGTGCCTTTCCTACTTGATCACAAGTGTCCTCTACTCTCGCTAGCCAGTAAAGAGATATTTAGAACATGTTTAATGCCACATATATGCTTTTTGTTTTAAAAGATAGAAACCAGCTTTAGCTTTATCCTAAAAAAAAAAAAAAAAAAAAAAAAAAGAGTCAGCCCATTAATTATATCAGCAGAGCTGCTAACGATCAAGAGTCAAAGTTGACACACCATCATCATGACTGAACAAACTCACCACCAACCAGCCATGGCCACGACAGCCCATGCATCAAAGTGTGCTTATGGCAGCTCTTGCGGTGAACATATGTGTTTGAGAATATTATTACTGTTCAACTCCAAATGTGCGTGGGTGGACAGCTGGACGGAGGACAGAGTGTGTAGGCGGCTGTTAGTACAAGCCCCACCACTCGTTGTGACCTGGTGACCTCAGCACAGACCAGTGGGAGAGTGCAACAGTAGGGTAGCCGAAAGCTAACAGAAGACTGTTGCCTCTCTACGATCCGTGAACAGAGACAGGCCCACTCTGACACAAGAACGTCAGCGAAGCAGCTGACAAGACACTCGGCGAACTCCAGCGTAAGAGTAATGATCATCGGCGCCTCAATGCGACAATAATCTCTTCTAACTTCATCAGGACAATTCGTACCAGCATGCTTTCAATATGTTCTGCATCATAATGCCCCCCACCCCCCTCACTCAAACTCAGTTAACAATGATAAAAAAAAAGCAGAGGCTCTCTCCAATCCTGCAGATCCTGCAACTCTGCTCTGTGCCTCAACACCTTAGCGCCACAGAGTGTGAGCAAGATGCTAACATTGACTTATTACAAGAGAGTGTAACGCCAAATGTATAATTACGCTCCTTTTGTTGCGCCTGTTGTTGTTGAAAATGTAATTATGAAAGATGAAACACAGCCTTCAATGAGATGGCTGTAAAATAGCATAATTAATATGGGCTTTTGCGAGAACAATCCCCACTTTACAGGAGCCCCACGTTGGCCGCGAAATTAATTAAGTGTGCCAGGATTTATGGCCTGCGCTTGGAAATGAACGGAATTAATCGCAGTCCAAAGATGGATGGTTGCTGGAAAATGATGATGCCCGGGACCATGTGGGGGGAGGTGTCTAACTGCTTTAGGGGGGCACACTTGGAACAGAGTAGAGGGTTTTGACACAATTATACACCCCCAGACAACAGCTGGACCAGCGATGTGTTAGAGAAGTTTTTGGGGGCAGCTTGAAATTATAAGCTGTTTTAAAACACTTTAAACCCACATGCACACCCAACAAAGCTCCACTGTGGCTTCAACGTTGGCAAAGTGGGTATTTCTTGGACAGCAACAAAACTGCGCTTGAGTTGTCGACTGTCGTGGATGAGTAATGTCTCATTTTCCATGTCCTTCTCTATCTACTCTCCTTTCAGGCAGATGAACAGTAACCATGTAATTGGACACAATTACCACAATTATAGTATAAACACAATTATTGCAGCAACCAATCCAAAACTAACAGCATGTGACAAGCAGACAATTATTGAGTACACCACTGCTAATCTGGCTCATAATTTTTTTCAGTATTCATTTGGGTTCCTCTTTAAGCTTGGTAACCTCGTCTTGTCAGATATTTGAGGCTTAATTAAAGAGAAGCAACATTTATTTCATTAAATGGCGTGTCTTGTGCACTATTGATGGACGTTGTCACAAATGTAAATAAAATAAAAAAGATTTTGTCTAATTATTGGTCCATAAATTTTTGATGTCCAAAATAAAAAAATAAAAATAAATAAAATAAAATAAAATAAAATAAAGTAAATAAATAAAACGACTCCAAACCTTCTAGGTAATCATTATGTTTGATCCCAGTTCCCAGATCCCAGGTTTAAGTCCAGCCACATTTTTGAAGTCAGTGCAACTGTGACAACATCCTGTTGTCAAAGTTGAACAGGTTCTAATTATCATTTAAAATGTATCTGTCCATAAGCTACTTTCTTAATTCATGATTTCTCAGTTTCAGCAGCTGTTCCTTGTGGTGTCCAATGTCAATCCTAAATACTCTGGTCTTCTGAAATACTCTGCCTTCTGGATTGGCATTCACAAAGACCAACTTTTTCTTTCAGTGAAATGCCTAATTGTTTAACAAAATGTGAAAGATTGGTTCTCACTGAACTTTCTTAACCTTTATGAAAACAAGACTGAAATAATGCACTTGGAAGCAACACTCCCTATAGGATGAACTGATTTATACCATTGGCCTCCTTGACTTCTAATCTTCACTGAAAGTAAGAAACCTGGGAGCTTTCAAGATGGTTATGTTGTGCTTGAGAAGCAAGTGAACACAGTTGTCCAGCTAAATCTTATCTTTTTTTCCAAAATACATTAAAAACTCATTCATCTCTTCATTATGTCTAGGCTGGACTAGCTTTTGAAGTTACAGTTGTTTTTCCTTGTAAAACACTGATGGCAACTATTAAACAAAACTCTGACATTAATGAAAAAGAGAACCATTGTTGATAAATGGCAATAGGTAAACATTCGACTATTAAGAGCGGCCCATTTATTTACACACCTAGGATACAGCTGCCAACATCAGTTGGGTTGAAGGAATAAAGAAAATATCTCGTCATTCCATGTCAGTCCCACCATTGGCTCAGCTGTTTACTAATTTACACGTCTTTAACTCTGACCTCCTACAGTGTCCTCAGACCCAAAACAAGTCCTGCAGCCCGATTTCCTCCTACTGCTTTGCCGCTCAGTGAGTGTGTATGTGTTGCAATAATGGAAAGCTAATTACCCACCTCCCCTGTCCCTGGACAGCGCCACAAAGTCTGGGTTAGGTCTCTGTGTGGGATGGTTCATGGTGGTAATTAGCTTGATACACACACATATGAACGCTCACCGACAAGATAAATGAAGGCTGGGTGGGTGTCTGTTGTTGGACACTTGATTGGGCAGGTACTCAGGGAGTGTTTTGGGCCTCCAGAGCATGTCCGCTCTGATAATTATGTGCAACCTTGTGTCTATGTGTGTGCACTGGTGCTTCTGTGGCTGCGTGCGCTTCCCTGCTGAAAAGGAGCTCTCAGCCCCAAATTGCTGTCTCTTGTCTCATTGTCAGAGTGATTATGAAATATTGTTTAATTTACTGGGTGGTAGAGACTTTCGTGATTTTGATGAATCAAACCTTTTATTTCTTCATTCCCTTTATTGTCTAGTGGTTAGGTTAGGTGTCTCATGTTCATGCGCTCAAGTGTTCTGCTTTTTCCCATGCGAATAGAGCACAGCGTACAGTTTTAGAATAACAGAAGCAGTTTACTTTTGTACTGAGATATTATTTCAGGGAATATCATTCACATCTCCCAAAAAACATCCACGATTCTGTCTAATTAATTATTTAAAGAGTAGGTAAGTGCCAAAAGTATATGGAAAAAAGTGGAGGAACTCAATAAAAAAAAAAAAAGCTTGCTTTTTAATACCCTATACAAGTTGATTTGGTGAGTTATGTTAAAAGATTCGCCTCCTATTCATTTCCTTATGAAAGTTGTTAAAGTAAAAGACAATCCTCACTGTGAACACTGACAGTGACAGCATCCTTCTTTGGGGATACTTTACTTCATCATTGAAGACAGCAAAGGACTAAAGAATAATGTTGGTGGTTGACACTCTGAAAAAACCAAAACATACAGCCAGAGCTGCAATGGGAAGGTTAAATCAAAGCATTTTCATCTCTTACAATGGTCCAGTCAAACTCCAGAACTTATCCTGACACATTTCATCTAGTCTTACAAAGCTTGAAGTATTTTCCAAGATAGAACGTTGATCAGCTAGCAGCGCCTACGCCTGCTCAAGACAATCCAGACAATTTTCATGTGTTGCTCTACGATGGTGGAACGACCGACCAAGCAATTCCAGAGCCGTCCCTGTCTATCCGCCCTAGAGCTTCCTGCACCCTTTATTTCCCACACCTCCCTCAGTGCCTCCACTCCGACTGCCTCCTCTGACAGAACTTGACTGGTGGACTTGTACCTAATTAGCTTATTATTAGCTTTTATGGTAACTGGATAGCTGTATTCTCATTTCGTTCAGAATGGGGGTGAGAAAAAACAAATCACCCTACACTTCACAGACTTGAACTTTTAAAGTTGAAAACGTGCATCAGCTTCCTTCCACTTCAGAATTATGGACTACTTTTTATTGGTCCATCATTAAACTTTGGTTGAAACATGACAAAATGCTTAAAAGTTCAAGTGCAATATTTTTACTAGGAACAATATAATTCATGTCCTGATTGTTTTTCATTTTTAGCAAAGGATGCTTGCCTCTTTCCTTGCCACATGCCAAGTCTGCATGGACACTTTTGCAAGACTCCGAATGTTAGTTTCAAAGAAATGCAAAATTTTCTGGCTCAAACGTAAACCACACTAGACCATAAATTTTAAAATGGGCATCTGTCTTGTGTGAGAAAAGCCTTTGATAGTGAAGAGGTTTTAGTATAAACAGGGCGTGCTGCAGGCACTATTGGTTCTCAGTGTTGCTTGATATGCAGTTCTCATTTTACTATTCCTTTTTGATCAAACCATAAAAAATGTGAATGAGTGAAGTCCCACTTTGATTCTTTCCATTCATTGCACTGTCTCAGCCTGTTATTATGATTGATTTGGGTCTGGAACGTATATTGCTTGGCAGGCCCGTTCTGCCTGTACTTCATCACCGAGCGTTGCTAAATGCTTTAAAAGCATTGATTTGCCTGAATTACAACATGGCATCAGACCTCTCACCTGTCTGCTCGAAGCACCATCTGAGCATGCATGTGTGTGAGTCGGCATGAGAGAGAGTAAGTACAGACAGATTGCACCTCCACATATCATAACACTAGACTCCCCCGCACCTCTTTACCCACACCAGCAGCACACCCCTCATCATCTCCGTCTCATCGATTTGTCCCATAAAAGGTGTTTAATTCAATCAAGAGGAAAGTGAGTGCCTGTTTTTCTGGGTCCCTGTCGATGGCGGTATAATCAGCTTGAGTGGGCCTTCACCTCCCCTCCGCTCACACTTGTGTAGTTTCTAAAAACTAGTGTATGCATGTGTCTATTTTTGCACTGCTTGTCTTTCATGACTGATTCATCATCTTAAATATGTGCACATTCCTTTAGATGCATAAGAGGAAGAAACATTCTTGGAACATTAGAATAGCTCAAGTTAGAAAAAAAAATACACATATATATACATGCCTTCACTTTAGACGTATTTTCCAATTAAATATTTGTGGGAAATGAGAAGAGAAAACAATACAGTCATGTAGAAAGTACATTTAGTTAATAATTGTCATCCTTCTTCAAAACTAAATCCAAATTTGATGTGAGAAAACTTGCACTTTTGCACAACCTCTGGGATGAAATAATTAAGCCAATTTATAAGACAGTTATCCAAATGACCACATGTAGCTGCTCCCATTGCCAAGTCATTGCTCAAAAAGCTCCACAGTAAAACGTTCACATAGATATAAAAACATCACAGCTTGGTAGAAAAAAACGAAAAATAAAAATTTGATAGGTTATTTCTACAGACCCATTCCCAATCAGACCATCTCATTTTTTCCCCTAACAAAGCCAGAAATGTTGACTTTTGACTGCCCAACACTAAATGTTGGTTAAGCTCTTAGTCCCGCTGAAAACCAAAACAAACAAACAAAAAAAATTACAGCTTCATTTAAAATATGAACTTTGTCAACAGTTTTTAATTCCTGATTCTAATTTTAAAGTCATGTGAATTTTATTTGTTTGAGTTGTATGTGGAATCACTTTTACTACCTTTGATTCTTCAGTGTTGTAAATATTATTGTGAAGTGATTTGCTCTGTAAATAATAAATTATGGCTGTAAAACAAGGGCGATGAGAAACCATGGTTCATTTATCATGTTATGAATGTGTTAATGAAATTTGCTTTACATCAGTCAAAATAAATAATAGTTTACAAGTTAATTATTTTTATTATGTAGGGTTTTTTTTTAATTAATGTTACTTATTATAGTTTTTGCTATTCTTATCTGCAAAATATTTCCAATCCACTCAAATAGGATGGCAAGTTTCTATGAATATCAGTATTCAAATCTTGTCACAGGTTGTAAATTGGAGTCAAGTCTGACATACTTAGCAGCGACAGATCTAAAATATTTGATACTCTGGCCCTCGAGGAATGGAGTGGATTTTTCCCCCAGATAAATCAGTTCTTTGTATGTTAAGGTGTGTGTTAAAGGCTGTTGTCCCATAGGAAGGTAAGCTTCTGATGCAGTGTCAAGTCTTTCACAGCCTGCAACAGTAATAGCAAGTTCCTCCAGTTCCCACATGTAGTTTATATATCGCCATCCATCTAAAAATCTATTCTTATCTGCTTCCCCGGCAATGCTGATGAAAACATCCCAACATCATGATGCTGCCACTGCTATGTGTCATGGTATGGGTTGTCTGTTGTTATTTGTTCTAGTCACTCTTAGCTTTTTGCATGCATGACCAAAGAAAATATTTGTATTTCTCGTGACGTGAGAACCTTTCAGATTTGTTCCTGTGTGTCCTTTTCGGCTTGTGGCACACTAACAACAGGACTTCTAGTAGCTTTCTTTAAATAACATTAGTCTTCTAGTTAACAGTTATGCACTGTCCTGTGTTTATCATTCAAAATTCTCCCACTCCGCCAAAAACAAACAAAAAAATCTGACACAATAAGTTTGTGACTGTAATGTGGCAAGTTGTAAAAGTTCAAGGTTTCTGAATACATTTGCAAGATTTCGTGTGCTACGTGTTACTACTCCAGCTCACTTTGCTCTGTAAGGCAGCAAGAGAAAACATACTTGACTGATGTTGGGAATTAGTAGCACTGCTCCCCTTCCACCATGACAACAGATCCAAGTGACATCATGCCCATAAAGCTGAAGTAATCAATACAAACCAGGAGGTTGATAATGTAAAAAATTCTGATGGTCTCTAATTAGTGTACGCAGGAACCCACTCCTTGAATTTTAGTTAGAATATTCGGACCAAAACATAATGACCTCATTCGGCCACAGGGACATTCCCGGCCCACCACCGCTCCAATAAGCTCCTCATCCCAGATGCAGGGTCCACTATGACCACATTAGTCACCAGCAGCGCCCTATCAATGACCCCCCACAAACCACGATGAAGACTACGTAGTCTGGCCTGACCAATCATCTCCACTGTCAACACCAACCAAACCAATTAAAGTGTCTAATGAGCGTCTTGTATAACACTAACATTGCCATTAAAGAGCGTTTAAAGAGAGCACAGGGGTATCGGGTGGAGGGCTGCGGGTTAGCGTGTCATGGCTTATTAGTATTCAAGCAGCGTTTGGTTTCCATTAAAGCAGCATTCATGAGTGCCTCGGGTGTCCATGAATACAATTCCGTGCGATCTGATGATTCACGCGTCCGAGGATTTATAAACAGCTTTCACTCAGATGAGAACAATCTGAGCTCATAAAAAAACACACCTCAGCTTTCACTTGCAAATACAGAGATATGCAGGAGCAGAAGGAATAAATGAATTGTGTGTGAGATGTTTGAGAAAACAGTGACTTGACAGTATTACACAGGCACTCAGTTTAATACCCAGCCATAATATTGCTGAGGGAACAGGCCCAAGGCGCTACTCTCTTTTATTAGTCATTCACTGGGATTATGGACACATTGCTTCCATTACCTAAAGAGAGGAGCAGGAGGCCTGTCCCCCCTGGGGATGGCCAGATAACTCACACACAAACATTAACATACACTCTATAGCTTAATCCGATTTAAGCCTTGGAAGGTAGGTGTTCCTCCAAACACACTACATCATTAAAATGAACATGAGCTTCCACCTCCTTTACTAGCTACATAATAGAATCAATATTTCAAGAAAATAAACAGAGACTAAGCAGATCAAAGATATCATAGCACAATAAAAACCTAAATATTTCTGTTTCTGCTCCTGTGTACTTCACTAACAGCCAAAGCATTAGGAAATTGCACAGAATAACTCCACAACTGCATTCAAACTTGCAGCCATAAAAGCGTGCACACTGCTGTCAGCAGTGATGAAATGAGGCTGATAGATTGCGGCAGAAAGAGAAAAGATGGACAGAGGAATTAGATTTGTCTTGATGCAGTCAACGTGGAGCAGCCTCACACCGATCAATCATGTCTTCAGCTGCAGTAGACAATTGGTTAATAATTCAGGAAAATTAATACATAAATATATATTTCAATTAGTAAAGATTAGACTGTGTTGGCTACTTGCAATATGCTCAAAAGACAAGGACCTTTTAATTAAGTTCATATGCATTTCATCCAACTAGATTATTAACTCTTCATCGCAACCATTAAAAGCCTTAAACATGCCATCCAGTTGTTGGCAGTGGTTATCAAAAACATTAACGTTCTGTGTTTGCTAACCCCTCCTGGGACATTAACTAGAAATGCCTCTTATGGTCAAATGAGATCAACAATGAACTTTTTAGCAACAAACACAGGTAAGCGCAGTATGAAACAAGTGATAAATATGTTGCGAAACAGCTCATTTCCACTGCTCCGTGGTGTTTCTGTGATGCTATGGTCCCATTTTTCTCTCAAAGGCCCTGGAAACACTGTTAGAGTGCATGGCATCAAGACCTATTTGAAATGTCAAGATAGGTAAAAATCTGGGGGGACTTTACCAGGGCTTCATGTTGTAACTGTTGCCTTGCAACAGGAAAGGTCAAGAGGCCTTTCTACATGGATACTGAACATTCACCCAATGAAATTATTGGTTCTCTCTGGGTAATGTAGCGTCCTCCTTAGGTGAAAAACATATATGTTAGGTTAATCAACCTCTATAATCTCTCTTTAAGAGTGAACGCGTTCATGTAAGGATGTTTCTTCTCTTTGAATCCATGTTGAGCTGTGATGAACTGGCAGCTTATCTAGAAATTATCCCACATTTCACCTGTTGACTGCTGTCGTCGGGTATCAATACACCCGGTTCACCAGGCATAAAATTGACCTTCTTCCATGGTGATAACATTCCTCAGACCCAAATCCTAAATTTGCGATGGGGAGAGGAAGAGCTCATAGGAAAAGTTACAGCACCCTTGATGGTTGATAGAGAGAGAAAAAGGAGGAGAGCTGAAGATCCCTTTTTATAAACATGAGGACACCCGGTACAGTACCAGTCAATGCCATGATGCCAATAATTGTTCTTTCAGTCATTCAGTTATTTTTGATGTAGAATTATCCCCCCACTAAATATATGTATGGCTTTTAATGTGGTAATAAGAAGGTTCAATGAAGACTTTTTAGAGGTGCCAGTAAATGTGGCAGGCACTATTACTAATGGGATCAATTTTTTAATTTACACTACCTTTGAAACACGTTGGTACATGAAGAAGAACATGTATTTTGACGAGTAAAGATGTTTACATTGCAACTCCTGTATCGTGACTGTTGCGACATATCAACATTTTGTACACAAAATTAAGAAGTGCCCTTAAAATCTAAAAGAACAATGTTCTCTTTTTTCTTTCTTCGGTCCACTGACATCATGAACTGAATTTCATGTTTAAACATTTCTCAATTAGTGGAGTCAAGATGCATGACTGTAAAAAAAGCATGAGCAGGTGAAAGCGGCTGCCTATTGACATCAATTCAGAGGATTAATGTGTCCTAACAAATCTTGATGTTTTATTTTCCGTCAGTGCCTCGGTTATGAGCTTTCAGTCATTAAGGCTGATACTTAATAATGGACATCCTGTTAGAGTGCACCTCCAGTGCTTCGCTCATCATGACCTGCTCTCATGTACAGTTTGGAAATGCACATGTGCTTGTATGTGCACACACATATTAATATTTACTGTCTTAAACATGCAGACCCACAGCCCAGCACCCCCCAAAGTGGGCATAAATTTCTCCAGCTGTGACCCAAAAGACAAATAGCCTATAAAAGTGCCAGTTGTGTTCACACATGCGTTCCTGGCACAATCAAATCAATTTCCTCTAAGTAGCCATAAACATGTTCTCTTTTAAAAGGTGAGGAAGGGGTCCCATTATCCCCAGGCCCCCTGGCATTCTCCTCCACCCAAGGGGTTCCTCTGAAAGGGTGAGAATCAGGGCCTGATCCATCTCAGGACTATCTGTAGCCCTGAGACACAGCGAGATCAGGACCTCAGCCGTGTCTCACTCTTCTGATCACAACCAACATCCATTAATCAGTAGCAGGCAGCATGGTGACAAAGAGCCCGCCTGGCAGGGGTTACCGTCCGGGGGCTACTCTTCTACTGCTGAGGAGCTCAGCCTGAGCTCCAGGCTTGCACAAGAGACACTGCTGTAGTCAGTGGTATTAATCAGTATCTGTTATGAATGAGCACCAATTTTGAAAAAAAAAAGAGAGAGAGAATGAAATCTTCGAATCTCCAAGATGTATATTCACATCACATCTGTCTTCATCAGTCTTGCAGCACTGTATCTTCTATTGTAATGCGCTAAGTCGTGTAGCTTCAAGGGTGGTACTAAGGCTACAATTACCCTGGTTGTCCTTCCCGTAGTGAATGATTGTAATTGTAATTGACTAAATCTTCCGTTTGCACATAAGACATATGTAACTCACTGCACCCCCACCTTGCAAGCGCTTCCATTTTTGGTCCCACCTTGTCGTCTGATAAACCTTGGGCCTCCAGCTCATGCTCATGGGAGTTGACACTTGGCTTGTACAAATCCAGTTAATATTCAGTGGGTCATTAAAGATTGATTGTGAGCTGTAAAGTGGGGAAAGAGAAAAAAAAAAATCACACATATATAATGACACAAAATCTTTGCCTGCAATGTGTAATTATGCTTTATGGAGGATCCTTTGTCCTGCTGCTCCCCTGTTCCTTGTTAGTGAATGTTAGGGATGCGCAGGTCTGGAAGGTGGAGATGCGTGTCCAGCCCAGGCTGACCTGGGCCGGACCCAGGCTATTAAAGCTGGGTCCGTGCAATCAGGCAGAGGATTGCCCCCCTGAGAGAGGAGTTCATTTTTGTCGATGAAATATTTAGGAGCCTGAGCATGCCCTAAGAGACAGGAAGTAGAAGTCCTTGACAGACTTTGGTATTTATGCTGGAGGAAGTAATCCCTACATATCCCAATCCAGTTGAGGTGATGTTTGTTAATGCTGGAAAAGAAATATGCTCTGTGTTATTGTATATGTGCATCTTGTTGGAATTTAATACCTTTGTTTGTGTTTTGTTAGTTTGGGTTTTATTTTTCTCACTTTCTTTCTTTCATTCTTTCTTCCTCTCTTGCTTTCTTCCTGTCTTTCTTTCCTTTTTTTTCTTCTCTTACCCCTTTTCTCTCTCTATCTGGCCTGCCTGACCCTGCCTGTTTCCCAGGAGTCCCCAACCAAGGCGACGCAACAAACACAATTTTGGTAATGTCATTTGCAGCATGGATGAAGGAGAGAAAGTCCTGGCTGTCAGAACCACCTCAACGCAGCAGCAAAGAAAACACAAACCGACACATGACGGATTCTTCGGTTTGTACGAATGGACAGCTCCACTGCTTCTCTCACCTCTTTTCTCCTCCGTTCTCGACCCTGACACGTTTTCTTTAATTTCCAAATATCTCCCTCTCTCTCTAAACCACTTTCTGAACATCTTGTCCTCTCCCTCTGCCCCGAGGGATGTCAATTTTTCATTTTCACCAGCCAAAATGGGCAGGAATTACTGCATTAATAAGCGAGTGTGTGGCCAAGTCACCTCATCAGATCTTATTAGATCAAACTGTCACTTGAATTCCTCTCTTTCATGCAGATGATCCACAAACTGAGGAAATTCCTTCTAAAATGGATACAGGCCTCAGACACTAGTTATCAAATTTAAGCACAAAGTCTTTTCATGCTAATGATAGATATGAGTTAAAAATGCCAAAAGAGAAAAAATCAAATGTGAGCGTTTGACAAAAAAAAAAAATCAGCTGATTGTTAGCAACTTTCCAGCAACTAGCCGGAGAACATACCATGCATTGTTCTTAATAACTTACTGTTTGGTGCAAAATCCAAATCTTTATCCCATTCTTGGCAGACTGATGAACTACAGCAGACCTGGCGGTTGAGGCTTAAACGATGTTAATTCCTCATAGAAGCAAAGATGGTTTCAGGTGACCAAAACATCACCAAATTTAACCATTTATTGCGAAACTGTAGACTGTTAATATCTGCTAACATAGCGGTTAAATCCCAGTGATGCAAACATTTTCATTTTCAGTTGCTTTAAATTGTTTATTTATGGAGTTTGGCTTGACTAGATTTATTTTCTTTTCAACAGCATAAGGGAACTACCGAAAATAAACTCAGAGAACAACACCCTGATAAATGCAAGCCAATCCTTTTTAGTGCTGAACAAAAATCACAAAAGCAAAGTGCTAAGAGTGACAAGGATTTGGCGTTCATTGTCTAATATTGGATCACATTTCATTTTTTTTTCTTTTTATGAACAAATCACATAAATCTGTTTCGTTTGTTTTGTAGCTACTTATCAAAACACAGCAGATGAAGTTATGTGCAGATTTCTAATATTTGCTCAGTATTTTTCCCCTTTCTTTCAAGGCTTATTTACCTCAACCCCCAGCTCCTTCTGTTGCTCCATAAAAAAGGTGGGACCCTCTCCATCATTGCCTCAATCAATGAAGATGATTGGACCAGTGAACAGGAACACATTGGGTTATAACACTTCCAACCTGCACTGCACCTGATGTGACCCTCAGACACCCAAAGTCTGTTCACATCCCATTTGTCACGGCAGGTCTTTCCAAAAACGGGTGGGGGGGACAAGATTGAACGTGTCAACAAGGAAATACGATCTCCAGCACTCACTGTTAACTCACCGGGGGCGGCTTTTGCCAAATTCTATCAAAAGAAGGAACTGTGTATTAAATGACTATCAAAAGAAGCTCCATCATTTTTCATGGCATAATCACGATGTCCCCAGAACTAACCTCTGCTATTGATCCACTGTGAAAATGTGTCAGCAGTGGATGCAATTGTGCCATCGAAGAAGTAAGGCCTTTAGGTTTATGAAGTCAAAGAGCGCTGTATGGCGCGTGCAGAGGGCTGGGTTAATATAGCCACTCGCTCCATGTACAGATGGAGAAGGGACCTCAGAGTCACTCTTCTTCCCACGCTGTTGGCAAAACTTTGTCGCCTTGTTCCAGTGATCCGTATTGATGCAGCTGGGTGAGGGCTGGTGAGTGGGCGAGAGGGTTCCCAGTGGGCGTCGGGTCATGGATCCTGGGTTGACGAAACATTTAGATCTCCCACAGCAGAGAATGATGTGTTCAGTGTGTAGGAAGATAGCTGGTTAAACTTTAACCAGCCCCATCCTGTTCCTCATAACCCTCCGTCAGGCTGCCGGAGTGAGGACCAGCCCCGTGGCCTCCCTCCACCCTCCCTGACCCTCACTCTGTTAGGGACAGAAGTGATGGATCGCCCCTCCCATTGTGTTTTGTGAGAGAGCCACTGCAATCAGAAACTCCTAGTTTCTCTGACCTTCTGAGCCAGAGTGGACAACGCAACACATTATGACAACCCGCTATTCAGAAAGGCAGGAAAAAAAACCAAACATAGCATGTAGCTTAACTCATCCGCCTACATGATCCACAGCTCCCTCTTTATTTATGCTTCCTTATTTTCTCCCACAGTCCGTGTAAATCGTGTCCAGAAAGCGTCAGGAGCTGCCAAGGGGTGTAAGAAGGACAGAGAAATTTGGGAAGAAAGAGAAAAATGAGAGGTGCAGGAGAGGGACGGAGAGCAGCTGTGAGGAGTGACAGGACGTAGTGGGGATGACAAATGGCGCTGGGTGAACTCGGGATATTGATGAGTGATCAGTCATGTACCCATGCCATCTCTGCCCCAAACCATGTGTTCAGTAGCACACAATATTGTAGAGTTGCAGCTGTCTTGAAGGTTCAAAGCAGCCTGACATTTTCTTTAGTACATTCTAAAAAATGTGGTTATGGATAAAGATAATAATATTTACCATAACAGCAGCACAGAAATAGCTTAATTTATGTATATCTCGCTACTTCTGACTAAACATATTTAACCTCACACTGAAAAACATTAAATGCATAATGAATTCATCTAATTTTGGCAGTAGTTTGCATTTCAATTTATTTGGGGAAATTAGTGGTTGAACACAAGCACATATTGTTCACAATTTTATTATGAAAACTATTTAAAATCAGTGGAAACATCCAAATAGCTGATCACTAATTATAAAAGAAATTTGTGTGGTGCTCTGAAAATACAGATTTTTCTAATAGTTATTGAGAATGGTATAGATAATTTTAGACAATTTTAATTTGATCAAATTAAAAAAAAATCAAAATTGACACTCACTTTAAATTGTTTTATTTTTATCTTTGATAAATGCTTGCCTCATTTTAATATCAACAACAAACTGCTTAGCTGGATAAAAATAATTTTATGGGTGGTGCAGGGGTTAAGCACAACCCACATATGGAGGCCCTTGGTCCTCGACGCAGTCGTCGCAGGTTCGATTCCCAGCCTGGCAACCTTTGCCGCATGTCTCCCCTTTCTCTCATTACCCACTTTCCTGTCAGTTAACTATCAAATAAAGGCCACTTGAGCCAATAAAACCTTTAAAAATATATATTATTTTAAAACTAAATTTACCAGATGAGTGAATAATTTTGGCTTAACTGCAGACTAACGAGAATGTCAATAATCTTTTGTAAACTCAAAAACCTACTATCAATCCAATAAAATGTCACAAGTAGACCTAAATAAATCACTTAAAACTGTTATGTTAAAGGTTGAATCTGCCCCAAACCATATTTTGCCCAAACTACTTGGACAAAATATTGTAAGTCAAAAGAAGATGCATCTTTTCTTCCATAAATGAATAACTTGTAGCTATAGCTTAAGAAACTTCTCCTTAGCAATGCAAACCTGGTATTCTATAAAAAACAGGTTAACTAATACACATTTGTTTCATTGTTATAGAATGTCACTTGTTCTGATGAAACACAGTCTTTAAATTTCAAAGCATCGTTTAGAAATTTTCTGTCTGAACAAAAAAATGTATCTTAATTTATTGCTGAAGAAATATGTAACAATAGGCAATGGTTGTAATAAATTACAAGCGATATTAATACTGGTCATGGCAATTACAATAACAAATTCATGCTAATTTATAATGGTCCTCCCTTCTATTAGTCCATGTCTCCCTCAGGCTGAACTGGAAGAGCTCATTTTGCCGGTTGGTTGCAATGACAGGATTTCAAACAGATTGATGCAAAGTACGTTGGTCAAGTTTACCAAATTTAGAAAAATACAAGCAAAATCTTAGCACTTGTTTGAGACAGTGGGGTCAATGTTCCACCCATCGCGGTCTAAACGGGAGACGGCGGGTGTCAGGCAGGTGACGGAGAGGACGCTGCCTTAGTCCGTGGACATAATCGTGGATTGACATGCATGTGTGGGCTGACAGAGGGTGACACACACACACACACGCTCCACCTCTCTCAGCTGACTCTGAGAATATGTTTGCGTGGGACAAGTCCACCAAGACCCATCCATCACCCGGGTCCAAATACGCCCTGCGCCACAGTTGACATGGGGTTAACAACTTGACACTGACGAAGGTGGGCGAGGCCCGTGGCAGAATGGAAACCGAGACAGAAAGAGAGATGGATTGGACTGTGATCGACATTCAATTTGAATTGTTATAAATATTTTCATTTAGCAGAAAAATAAGAACATGATCAAGTGTCCATACCCCTTGAAGTGAGTGTGATTGCATCCGTTCACGGTAACTGTTCGGAGCTGCACACAGGAAAACAAGCGGTGATGTATCTGTCCATGACCTTGTCCGTAGTTCAGAGTATTGCTTTTGCACTAAAAAGACAAGCTTGTCAACCCAGCAGCCAGAGATGAGTTATGTTGGACCTGTTCATGCAGACATTAAGCTTCCTTTCTCTCAGTAATCACTATGCATTATTACACATTAAACATGCACTAATGTACAAGTGATCAATTCTGTGGCAAGACAAGAACCAGAAAGTGATTAAAAACTTTTAGGGAGCATTGATTTAAAAACTACTTTGTGGAGAAAAAAAAAAAAAAAAGGTAACACAAGCAGCAAATACAGTTGTAAATCAGCGGCTGATGAACGGCTCGGTCTTTGTCCATCCCAGGCCGGGGATGTAAAGTAAATCTCTGAGTGGCTGTGGCAGGAATGCAGGTGGATGGAAAGCGCAGGGGAAATGTAGCGTAATCTCAGCCTCAGCCACGTTATCGGCCGGGCTTTTTAACACAGGGGCCAATTTAATTGCACTTAAAGCAGAATGGCAGAACATCAATCTTGATGAGTGGATCTGCATCACAGCGCTCCCAGGCCAATCTATCACTATCTGTGCCTCTGGGTAGAAACCCCCCCTCGCCCCTCACCACCGCCGCCTCATCCACCCAAAAAACTCCAACGCTCTCATGCGTACCCATGTTACTTGGATGTCTTATCCGAACTACAGCTACGCATTTCTGAATCTTTTGTTCAGCAATCCACAATAACTAATTTAATAAACACAGATTTGTAAACCATAGCATGTAATCCAACTCAATACATTTGGGAACACTGCAAATTCTGAATACATTTTTCATAAATGTTTACCATAGGTTATGCATCTGGAGGGTTCATGGCTATAATAAAATAAGTCACAACCTCTTATCTCTGTGACCTGTTGAGTTGATGAGTAAACTAGTGTCTTAAGTTTTTTTTAACATTTTGTATCACCAAAATCACACATTTTACTCCTTTATTGTGATTTAGGCAACAGACAAACACATGAAGTATCATGTGATTGTGAAATGGAAGGAAAATGATACACGGTTTTCAGTTTTATTTCAAAGAAAAATGCGAAAACTGTGGTGTTGCAACTGCTATCAGGTTGGATGGATAGTATTTGAGATCATAGATTTTCAAGTCTGGCCACAGATTGTCAGTCGTAGTTTTTGGTTTGTGCTTTGACTTGACCAATCTAGCAGGTTAAAATCATTGTGTGTTTGGGGTTGTTGCACTTCTAGAAGATAAATTCTTCTTTCAGTCTCATACTTTTGTAAGATTTAATAGGTGTTCTTCCAGCATTGCTCTGTATAAATTCCCATCATCCTGCTTCCACTCTTACCAGCTTCCCCATCCCATCTTAAGAAAAGCATCCCAACAGCATGCTGTTGTCATCACCATGTTTCACAGTGTTAAATGTTATTTAGTGTCTTTATTCTAGTCACAATTTCAGAGGCCAGATTGTCTAAGTGAATAATTCTTAAGAGATGTTCACACCTGAGCTGTGGACTTCTACAGCTCCTCCAGAGTAACCATGGGCCTCTTGTGGTTTTCTCTGCTACATTCTCTCTTTAGCTCAGCAGCATGGATGTCTTGGTTCCAATTTGTTATGTAACATAACCCTGCTTTAAACTTTTCAACAAATGTATCTTTGACCTTCCTGATGCTGCTGTTTATTTGCACTGAATTTTACTTAGGGGTATCATCCTGCTTCCACTCTGTAAATACAGATCCACACCACATTTTTTACTTTTATTTGTAGTTCACATGAAAACTCTGTCTCAGTTTATTCTACTTCATTATTATAGTCCACTTTGAATTGCTCCGTCACATAAAATCTCTATAAAATACATTGAGGTTTGTGGTTATAATGTGATGAAATGTGAAAAATGTCGAATGGATATGAATACTTTTACAGGGAACTCTTATGCTTCACATATGCAGACAGTAAGTTTTGTACAAGTTCCATTAAATATGGAACCAAATATGCCCTTTCGTATGAGCTGTGTATGCCTGACTGTTTGTCTCTGTGCTGCCCTGTGATGGACTGGAGACCTGTCCAGAGTGGACCCCACCTCTCGCCCAATGGCCGCTGAAGATCGACACCCCGTCAACCACCACATCAGATTTTCACAACTAATGCATGTACATGCTGGGGTTACTTTGTTTTTTTTTAATTGTCAGTAAACAGCACTAAACAATGTCCTCACAATGTCCAGACAATCCACTTAGACTGCTACAGTAAAGACTGTTCAACTTTACTGTAATTGTATAGAAAACAAATCAGAGAGAAGCTTCAAGACTCAAGCCAATAGTTTTGTGGTTACAGAATGGTAACTACCTCCTGTGCCAGAAGCATCTTGAACTCTTAGTGGGCATGAAACACTTAAATACAGAAAGCTTCACCAAGCCCATAAAGTGTACGGGGAGATTTTTCCAGTTTTGAAAGGAAGGGACAGAGCCTATAGTAAGAGCAGTAATGATCCCTTAATGTGGTGGCTCCCTCAACCACTCGCACTCTCTCCATCTCCCCCCGCCTCCCCCCCACCTCATGTCAATTCCAGCTGCTACATTAGCAGGGATAATAAATGAGACTCCAGCATCACAAGCATAAACTTTTTATGACCCACCTAACCAGCCTTATCAATTGTGGATGTGATTACTCCGCCAGGTGACAGATGGAGAGATGGATGGACAGTGGCTGATGGAGGGGATGGAGACCAAAGGATGCTTTCCTGGTGGAATCAAAGAATTATTTAATATAATGTTCATCAAGGAATGATGAGTGTGAAAAAGCCAGAGGAGGAAGTGTTAGGGGGAAAAAAAGTGGGGTAAAAGAAAAATGAGTGTAGAATGAAGGAGTTGAGTAGTGGGGAAGATGGGAGTGTCGAGTGCTGCTCTGGGTAGCTGCTATGAATGGGCTGGTAAGATGGAGTGGACAGGCTGTAAGGCCCCAGTGAAAAGGGCTTTTCTCTTTTACATGATAACTTTGATCCCTCCTGTTTCCACATACTAGTCAGCAATATTGTTAAACAGCAGTGGGTTAATACTTTAACTTGGTCCTTATGTGTGGAGGAAGGTTGGAAGTGCCTCCCCCCCTCCCCATTCTTTACTGGCGGGTGTCTCCAGAGAGTTTTGCAAAGAGTGGCTGGAAGGGGGACGTTGGGTATTGTCTGGTTTCTCTGTCTCTCATGGTAAAATAACCTTGTGAAAAAGAAACACTTTTTGTCAGTGCTTGTATTTTTATTTTATTTTATTTATCTTTTTGATTCATTAGTTTCTGTCTTTACTTTTAATTTCTCTTCTTTTAGTTGTTGTTTATTGTTTAGGCTAACTCATGTCTGTTGTTTACTCCTTGCATAGCTATACATTATTCATGTTCTATCTGTTTCCCTGTTTATCAATTCTGCCTTGCTTCTCTATGCCATCTCTCTCTCCCTCTCTCTGTTTCTCTCTCTCTCTCTCTTTCTTTCTGTCCTTCAGCCTACCTTCTACTCTCTCCTCACAGCTGCATCCTGTTTCTAATTGGCACTAGTACATTGTTTAGCAATCAAGCTCCCAGTATTTAACCTGCTCTCCTACTAACTCATGCTGGTTCTTTCCGTTGCCTAATGCCACCCGGTCTCTGTCTTTTCCCTGACTCTCAGTGTGTTGTTTTGCATTTTCTTTAACAAACTTCAGTTATTATCCACCTGCACTGCTGCTTCCATGATGCTCCAAATCTAATCATATAAATCATGACAATCCCAGTAATCCAAACATTTAACATGAACTAACTGATGTTAAAACAAACAAACAAACAAACAAAAAAAAATCAGCAATTATTACTTTGCTGCCTCTGAAATAATGCTGTTGTCTGTGATGTTTATTTATTGTTGTTGTTCCGAATGTTAATGCATTCAAGTTGTTTTTTTATTGGAAAAGTGAAAAAATAAATGCTCCTTTAATCACAAGTAGATGCAATTAGACAGCAGTCCATCAACTAGAAAAAACTTAAACCTTAGGTTATTTTGAAACTTAAGTGGCAGAAGACAAAATCAAAAATATGAAATAAACATTTGTAAGTAGTGGAAGGATTTAAATAAATGTGTTAAGGCAAGAAAATCCTCTGACATTTTATGAAAACAAGAGTGGCAATGTGCTGATCAAATTTGAAAAGTAAAACATAAGTTTAAAAATACTTCAGTTATATTTATTTATAGGGAATGTATGGGGTATTTTTTTCACTTCATCCATATAATTAAATTTTGGATTTAAAACAAGAAAGTTTAGCACATTTCTTTATCAGTGGATCAAATGAAGAGGGTGTTATAATTTAAGTAATTAATGACATAATAGATTCTTTTTTTTGGTGGCCTGTACTTTTTTTTCTTTTAAATATTGTTTAAAAATGATGACATTCAGTTTTAATTTCGAACACATTAAACAGAGAGTTTCACAGTGACAAAATTAATTTAATGCAGAAATATTTTCTAGCTGCAATGTCTAAACAAACACATGAACATCTATCTCACAGTAGTGGCTGATCTTCTTCTTTAGCTTGTTCTTTTGCATTTCTACTGAGAACCCATGATGCCAGTGAACACTTTGTCACGTTAACTGAGTGACTGATCACGTGGGTCCATGGTAAACATGTTTGACATGTAATGGCTGAAGTATGAGATCAGATTAAAGGTAATTAAAATGACAAAAAACCCACCATTATTTCTAACGCTGCTGTAATGACAGCCCGGGTGCAGCTTAATTCTGGTTCCCTCCTCTGTTCTTTTTCACTCTGCTCATCCTTCTCTGCAGCTCAGCTGTGGCCACTGAATCATTAACCTGCGCTGTGAGTAGGATCTGCTGACAGAACATTCTGCTATTGTGCCTCCTGTCATCTTCAGGAAATCGGGCTTTTCCTTTGCTGTCGAGGTAACGGACCACCGGGTGATGACTGACAGTCCCTCTTTGCATTCTGCTATTTATTTTGATCCCTAATTTCTACCTTTATAACTTATCACTCCTAGCTTTCATACTCATTTTCTGTTTAAAGAAGTTTAGCAAAAATATATATAGAATCTTGAAGAAAAAGTTGAATAAAAAACTTCTCATATTGTTAACATCCTGTGTAGCACGGTATGTTTCAGAGCAACACACTGCGTAAAAGTATCCCCGCTCCACAGTGCTGTATGAACATTCAGGGATTTTCGTATGTTTCTCAGCTAATGTGTACATCCATCTGTGTGCATATATCCTGAAGGAGGTGATGGAGTGGAATGACTCTGTCAAGAGCTGCGCAGACCTGACGCTTCCTTTACATGGCAGCTGAAAGGCTCCAGTGATGTATCAAGAGTCAGCAGAAGCATTGATCAGAACCGGGGTTAATCATTGCTCCGGGAACCCAGAAGAGACAGAGGCTGCCTGGGGAGAGGTAAGCAGAGCGAGTGGGCGGCGTCTCCACGGGAGGCTGCGAGGAAATGGAGAGGTTTTCTGTGCATCTCACTGTTGCACGGAATCCTGAAAATATTCAACATTTTGATCCAATTTTCTGTGTACATGGCTGCGGAAAAGTTTGATTTAGGATCTGAATGCCTTACCCTGACTGATGGAACCATGTTCTCTGATTTCCACCAGTAAAACCTGAAAGAGAATACTCAGCTATGATTTTGAGGCCTTTCTCTCATGCACACTTTGGTCATGCAAGAGAAACATCTGAGACACAACCACAAGTCCATCTCTGGACTGCTCAAAAAAACAAAACTATAAGAAGGTTTTGGAGTGGACTAGTTAAAGTCTGCTATGCAAAGGTGCTGTAGCATTCATGCTCAACTTTCCAAATAGCATGAATTTTTGAAATTCAGCTAAGAATGGGGAAAAAATTAAACTATAACAACAAAGATTCTCAAACGTAGGGCAATAAATAAGTCCTGTTTCCTTCATGGTAATAGTCATCAATTTGTGTGACTACATGGATTCAAAAATGCCACTTCTAAAATATGGGCAGCTAGAAGCTTGGTCTGTTCAGTGTCTACTCAGCAGTACCCATTCACACCACTGAATCCAAAAGTTAATAATTCAAAGCAAGCTGAGGAAACGGGCTACAAGCCTGAGTGACAACAGAGAACACCAGAGGAAGATAGACACCAAGGAGAGGATAGAAACAGGGAGCGTAAAGTCCTTCAAGAGAGTCTCTTTACTGGAGAAAAAAATACAGAAAAATTGTAATTTATTCTTGGGTTTACTAAATAAACCCAAATCAGTAGAACCAGTTAGAAATCTCTAATGAATTTGGTTCTCAAATTTAAATTAAGGAAATCAGCTTAAACATCAAAGTCCCACACACTGAAAACAGGAAGTCATTTTGCTTCACTTGGAAAGGTCCATCTATGATCCTGTTCACCTAATCAACATAAAGTTGAGTAAGAAGTCAGATAAGTTGGTCTCACTTGTTTTCAATGTTGCACAGACTCATATTCTGCTGTTAAATACCGAGCTTGTCCTTTCTTATCTGCTTAAGTCTACCTAAGTATTTTCTTTCATTTATGTTGTTTCACGTGCTTTCCACTAATTACGGAAAGTTCTGTTTAGAAAAGATCACAAGGTTTGGAGAAGGAATGTTAAAAATGAGAAGAATGGTAGAATGAGGGGCAGTGGGAATACAATGCAAAGACGTTCAGCTCAGGAGAGGAGAAGAAAACCAAGGCTTCACATCAGGCCAAGAATCTGCTGATTGCACACATACATATAAGCAAGTTGGGAGAGACAAAAGAGAATCTGTCATTCACATAAGGCCATCACTTCTCCTTTTCATCTCTGGTTTTGTCCAGAGGTGTCCCCCTTTCACCTCTCCGCCGCCCTGCCAACACTTGACAGGCGAGTAAGTCATTAATGTTTAGCTGGGCAGTGATGACAGCACTGACAGAGCCCATCTGTCTAAAAGGACAAGATGAGAGATGGGGACAGACCATCAAAGGATGCCACTTAGGGAGTGAGAAGGAGAAATGATACGGCAGAGTGGGGTGGGGTTGCTGCTGGACGATCAGAAGAAGGACCCATCTTATGTATAATGATGCTATTGTCATCTCTGTCCTCCCCTCAGTTTCTATTTTTCCGTCCATCCACCTACGGCCCCTCCAACCCCCCACCCCCCACTTTCTTCTTCACGTGCTTGTCAGCAGTTTGATTCAGTACCTGCAGCTTAGTTACTCATTGAGCTAAAGAGGAACCAGAGCCGGTGGAGGTGTATGAACAGCAGACACCGCTTAACTGTGGGGTGGGGGTGTGGTTTGACTGACAGATCTGCCTGCATCATCCATTCCCTTCTGTAAAGACACAAGGTACAAAGCACAGGAAGTGGAGGGAGGTAAATAGATCTGAGAACAACTGTTACACTACAGGGGCGGTTAATAATTGGGAAGTTTTGGACTATCAATCTATGAGACAGACGATGCTCTGCTTTGTTTCACGTGTTGCTCTAGCTCTGATTTTCTAATTGACAAAAGAACCACTGTGGTCAAAACATTAAAAAAAAAAAAAAAAAAACTACAAAAAAAAAACAGCCACATGTTTTGATCAGTTTTAATAAGAAAAATCTGCTTGGCTTACTTCACCTGTTGATAACATTTTTGTGCAAACCTACAAAAATAAACCTTTCTGGATTTGTGTTGATCTAGACAATATTTCCCTCCATCTTTCCAGATACGTCACAAGTTAATTGAGAAGGTGCTTTGACTGCCGTGACAAGTTAAGTAGAGGGAGCGCCGCCATTGTCTTTCAAATCAGCTGTCAGTGTGTTTCTGCTGTCAGCAGTTTCACTCACTACCTGCCTGGTTAATCATCGAACAAATCCAGCCCGCACGCTGCTGGAGATGTATGCCCACCATCACGCCGACACCAGCGCAGCCACCCTCCACCCCCAACCCCAACGCCTCCGTCACTGCCACAACAGGACAACATCTGATTGACAGATAAGCACGCGCTGGCGCTTTTTCAAAGAAACACCGAGGAAAACTGGGTGGAGATGAGGGACTGGAGTTGAAGGGGACCCTCGCAAAGGAAGTGGGAGGTCGAGGGGAGGTGTGTGTTTGTGTGTGTGTAGGTAAGTTGGAGGAATTTGAGACACATAAATTCCCTTGAACATGTGCTGAGAGGAAGCTGTGGTAGGAACTTAAAGATGTCCATAGTTTTTGCGTGGACTTCATGTGATACGGCAACACAAAATAGTGAAATAGTGAAACAAAAAGGATGAATATATTTAACTCAATGCGTAAACAGACTTTACATTCCTAAACTGCTTTAAACTAGGGGTGCACCGATTTATCGATTTTCTTAATTTCGGGAGATAAGCGATCGGCCGATACTTACATGTGAAACCAATGTTATCCATCGATCTTTTCTGTCTCAGGAAAGGTAAAAAAAAATGAGTCACTGTCCTCTTCTGCTCTGCTGTGAAAGAGGTTTGACTGATAGACCGGCCCACCTGGTCACCTCTGCACGTTTGCAGTTAACAATAGTCACTCCACTGCTGCCAACTCAGCAAATTTCTTGCTAAGTTTTGTGACACTTCCAATAAAAAAAAACTGATTATCGGCCAAAATTGGAATCGGTACCTGCCAATCGGCCAGAAAAAACTGCAATCGGTGCACGCCTGCTTTAAACGTGTCACCCACTGTGTCCCTTTCTTTGGTTTTCATTATGCTGTTTGTTCACCTGCAAACCACCGAAGCCTTCACTTTGCCTAGAAATTTTGTGACCAATGCAGGCAAATAGTTGCACAAAATTTTGTCAGAGTAAAGGGAATGAATAATACAACACACTTTTAAAGCTTTTATAAATAAAAATTTATAAAAAAATAAATAAATAATGTTGGAAACCATATATGTTCTTCCTCTCACTACATAACTTTGCATTACTTCATGTTGGTCTATCACATAAAATTCCAATACGAAGACATGGAAGTTTGCATCATGACATGAACAAATGTAAAAAAAAAAAAAAAGTCTACAGGGTATGAATAATTTGTAAGGCACTGTTCATGACCATGTGAAGTGAAAATCTAACTGTAGTTGTCCTTTTTTTTGCATGCAAAAAGAGGAAGCTATGAAAAAGTCTTGGCAAGTAAGCAAGCACTCTTGTGAAAGTCAAATTGCCTCCCCTATTGGACATTACTGCAGCTACAACAAACAGTCATCCCACCTTCCGGATGAGGTTATCCCCTCGCCAGTTCTTTGCCCCTCCTTTTATCCCCTCATGCATGCCCACTGAGGTTTGATTTCAAATGGAAAAATTAATGGGAGAATAATAGCCCTAGGCGTCGCTTCCCTCCATGCACATCTCTGTAGGTCTACAGGGGCATGGGGAACGGGGAATAAAATTAAGATGGAATCGCCTCACTTGGCCTGCGATTCTTCTGTGACACATTCTCACACGAATGCATAAATGCGCCTGAGACCATCGTAACCCCACCCACTGTTACACCCCAAAGGGCCGAACTTTTAAATATTAGCACAGGGGCTGTAAGGATTTAAAATAAATAAATAATGAGCAATTCTCCTGATAGTTCTGTCAATTCATATTCAGTTTTACTTCAAGGAGAAATCTTCTCTCTTTTTTCTTATGTCAAGACGGTGAGTTTTGGAATTTTGCAACAGCTCACAAATGACTTAAAAAAAAACAAACAGATTCATCAACAATTCTTGTTCTCTTTAGAACAATTAGAATTGCCAGATAAGTATGCTGACGAATCTTAAGATTATTATAGTTCTTGAAGTCATAATATTGGAGATTTTAAAGGGAACAAACTTCTGCACACTCACACAAGACGTACAAGACTCAGTTCAGCTGATACAGAGCCAGGCTGGTTGCAGGCGATACTAAATCAAAGTTAAGAGTCGATGCTCTCAGGCAAGCAACGCAAGGAGTATGCATGCGTGGCTAGTGTCGGTGGGGGGTGGGGGGGTGCGCTTGTTAAGAGTTTAAAAGCGGAAGATGAGTTGGTGTAGAACTCGCATTGATGTTGGGGAAGCCCCCCTGGCACTTTCTGTGCAAACATTTGAAAGGACAGACCTGCCGAGCTGCAGCAGCCTGGATCAGGATCCCCGCTCCTCCCGTTTCTCCTGACTTTGAGGAATTTTTCGGTGAACAAACTCCCAGTGCTCTCATCTTACACTCCCCGCATCTCATCCCAGAAATCTGCCTCAGCAAAACTTGAGAAATGGACTAACAGATTGAACTTTCCAGGGCTTCTCTCTCTCTCTCTTACTCAAGACAAGAGAGAGAGTCAGAAGCACCTTGTCTGCCCTATGACCAAGTTCTGACATGAGTCTGGTGGAATATTTAATAATTCCTCTTAACTGAAATGTTAGGACTAATTTTTTTCTTGGCATATACCAGACTTTGATTCATATCCCATGCATTTTATTTTACACTTGAGGTCAAGGTCATTCCTGAAGAGCTTAACAAAACAAATTGTGATGTGTTTAAGTTTATTGAGGTAGTATTCCTTCATTATTTAAAATATTTTGATCATTGCACCTCTGTCGTACAATTATTCTTGACTCTAATGTTAAAAATATATGCATACTGAGCATATGAGGCAAGTCAGTGCCTTAAATTAGCTCTGAAAAGAAGGATTTAAATTATTCAGCCCAAATTATGCCAGCACCAAATTTGCGGCTACAAAGAATTTGTGGGTTTCCTGCAACTTGCTTAGAGACGTTTATCCAAATATTAGAGGGTGAATGGGTAAATCAAAGACTCAATTCAGTTGACTGTGCTTCCTTGGAAAGGAAAACCTTTTACCAATTGACAGAATAAAATGATCTTGATTGCACTGTGTTAGGAAGCAGTCTGAATGTAATATAATTCAATCTGACTCTATATGATTGTATTGATTTGACTTTATATTTGTGGATGGAAATTGGATCCGTCTGTCTTGTAAAGTGCCTCGAAATAACATTTGTGAATTAGCCCTAAAGAAATAAACTGAATTAGCCCTTAATATCGGGGCCATAGATAGAGTGGAGAAAATGTACAGCTGAATTCAAACTTGTTCACCCAAATGTATTTTAAAGTCATTATGCTGTTGCTCTAACTGAAAAAAGAAAAGTCGTTGAAAGCATAAAGTCAAATTCTTCAATTAATAAGTGTAAAATTTCTGGCTCAAACTATAATGTGATATCTTTCCAAAAACCATAAATGGACACGTTGACAGTAACTTGTGGTAGAAAGAATTTATTCTACCTGGTTTTGTTCTACAGTGTCTATAAAAAAGTATTCATCTCCTTGAATGTTTTACTCTTTTACCAATTTTACAAATTAGTCATGATAAATACAATTTTTTTTGACAAAAAAACCCTTGTAATTTTAAAGTGAAAACTGATTTCTACAAAAATAATGAAAACTGAATAATACTATGCAAGATAAAATAAATATTTATAAATATTCATCCCCTTTAAATTGACTGACCTATTTCAACAGAGGTCCAGCCAATAAGTGTTAGGTGTCTCACAGTGAGTAGAATGGAGATCAGCTGAGTGCAGTGAGTGATTACAGTATACAGACACCTGTATCTGGAAGTCCTTTCACTGGTTAATCAGTATTCATGGATACAATAACAGATTATTGTTATTGTATCCATTGATTCAAGTAAATCAAAGGAAAATTTGGCAAGTACAGGTCAAGGAATGGATATTTAAAAAAAATCTCTGAGGCACCAAACATCCCCTGAACTTCAGTTATTTACATCATCAAGAAACAGAAGGACTACAGTGCATATGAATGTAAATGAATGCAGCAAAAATATAGGAAAATCCTTGAGGTGTTTCCATCCGGAAGAGAATATTTACTTTCCAGCAAGACGACACAAAGCATCAAGCTAAAGCTACAGAGAAATGCTTTGAAGACAAGAAGTTACATTTTCAGGAGTGGACCAGTCAAAGCCCGGAGCTCAATCTGATGGAGAATTTGTGGCAGGACGTGATATGTGGCAGCTGTTCTCCGTGCAACCTGACAGAGTTTGAACAGTTGAGCGTGCAAGAATGCAGTTAGGCTTCAGCGTCCAGATATGCAATCCTGATTAGGATCTGTCCACGTTCCACACACACCTCATGCAGCCAAAGGTGCATCTACTAAATACTTACTTGACAGGGCTGAATATTTAAGTGCTTATGTATATAAAATATTTTCTATTTGTCTTTATTTTGTAGAAATCTGTTTTTGCATGTTTTTTTAAATCCTGATTGATTTGTAAGAGCAATAACAAAGATAAACATCCAAGGAGGCGAATACTTTGCACAGCTCCTCCACCTCCACATCAGGTTTACTGGAATGTTTCCGAAACAGTCTGAATTAGAAAGAAAGCGTTCTTTGTGTATGATCCAAAAATGTTCTTTTGCGAGGCCCTTGTACCTGCTCTGCCTGTTTAAGCTGACCGGTTTCAGGGATCTAAATCATGCAAATTGAATGACTTTGCCTTTTAAACCATCAAAGGAGAGCCAGACAAGAACAATGCACTGGGTGAAAACAAGAGCTGTGGAGAAATGTCTTGATTAGTAGTGGCATTGTACTCTTACTCCAAAACAATTCAGCGTCATCCCTTTGGGCACATGTTGCATTAATTGCTGCCTCAATAGAGCCTGCAGACTCTACCATCTAATGCTCTCATCAAAGAAACAACACAGAGAACTTTATGAAATTTTTATTTAATGTTTTCCCTTCTCTTCCTTCCCCCCCCTGCCCCGTGCTTTCTTCCTTTTCTCTCTCGCCACCTTTAGCTCCCTTCTCCCTCTGAGGCGGCACCACCAAACAGACAAGAAATATTTCTTTCTGCCATGTTTTTCCATGCGACTTCCTTCCTGCCCAGAAGCACTCGAGTGTCTCGTTAGTTCTCTCACAGCTAGCATCACTCCTGTGTCTGCCAGGAGCAAAAACCTGATTGGAGGGGGGTAAGAAAACATAAGGTTTATAAGGTTCTTTGTAGAGCTATAAAGCTGTAGTATTATTAAGCTGCAGTGATTAGAGCTACAGAAGGCTCTAAAGGAAAGAGATGGGAGAATCCCCCCTCCCCGTGGACAGTGTACACTGAAGAGCCAAAGTTTCATCAGCAAGTTGTTACATTGCTAGAACATTGTTAGCATGATGTCCTCATTTCTTAAAAATAAAACAAAAGTTTATAGAAAGCTCTTATTTCCATAGTTTCTTCCCTGTGAAGCAGGGAAGAAACAGAGAAAGCTAACCATGACTATTCTTTCTTGCATTGATTTCCTTTACATGTGTACTGTAATGCGTTTGTGCCACTTCAACTTCCACATATTGCACATTTAAAGCCAAACCAAGGAACACAAAGCACACAGGTGTGACTTCAGATTGACACATGGCTTTAATAGAAAAAAAAAAAAAAAGTCCTGAAAAGTATGACATGCATTTGTATTCAGCTTCCTTTAGTCTGGTGCCCCTCCAATGAACCTGCCTATGAGTTAATAAGAGGAAAAATATACAGGTGTTAGGGCATTATGAAAATCAAGGAACACACCAGACACCCAACTGATCTACTAGTTAGAATAAGCCAGTCAAAATCCAAGACCTGAAAATGCTCACAGATTATGATCTTGACCAAGACTATAAATAAGAATGGTGAAAACTGTAGACTAACTGTGCACACATACCCCAAAGTACTGACTCATGGGGTCAGTACTTGAGTTTAAAGTATGACTTTGTGCTGGTCTATCACATAAAATCCCAGATCACTACATAGAGGGGTGTGGCTGTAATGAGATAAATTGGTATGAATGCATTTGCAATGCACTGTAATCAGTGACTGAAACGCACACAAACACACCTCCAATACATATAGGTATAAATCACAGCACCTGATATCAGAGTCCAAAGCTTAAATAATTAAAGATCTTTAATTTCTTGGGACTTAGCACACCCTGACAGCAGGGCTGATGAAAGAAAAACTAAGATATATTGAGAAAAGTGTGTGTGTGTGATATTTTAGGGGGGGAAATATCTCACATTAGAAACACATAGTAAAATAAAAACATGACTACATCAGAGGGGGACAAAAACTTTCACAACAGGCCTTATAAGTAGGACCAAACACTAGATAAGAGAAGAAAAAAAAAACAAAAAAAAAAACACAAAGGTTCGGTATGGGAGCTACTTAGTCTGCTTGCAAGGATATTCACGTATCAGTTGGTAAACCAAAAATGCATTGCTTCCATGTAAAAATTTGAATTACAGTCTAAAATTGATCTGAGACATCAAAAGTTATTGGAATAAAAATATTATGCAAAAGCATACAGGTAAAACGAAAGAAAAAATAAAAATAAAAATAACCCTACCCAGCCCCAGAAAACACAAACCACTGCTGGAATTTTCTAACCCTGCATGCAAGCAAAATTTGGGTGGCATTCGATATACGAACTAAGATTTTGAAGATATAAAAGCAATGTATTTTGGATTATTACGAGTTTCTATTCCAGCAACACGTCACAGCACTTTACATTTAAAGTTATAATACCTCACCATGTAATTTAAAGTTGTATTCATTGTATTTTCACTAGGACTAAATTATTTCACTAAAACCTATTTTTGTATATCTGTGATGCCGTCGTATAATGCACTTAAAACCAAAAAGCAAAATGAAAATGCATCTGAAAAAAACACTCATATAATGAAATCTAGGTTGATCTAGCGTTGTCACAACTAGAACTGTCAGGGAAAGGTAGAACTCTAGTGCCCCCTGGTGGCCAAAGAAACCGACACAAAAATTAGGGGGAAAAAATGACCCACACAACTAATTGATGGTGACCTTCTTGGATCTCCTAGTCCCCAGGATGATCTAGATTAGCCCTGTTAACTTTGGAAGTCAGAAATAAGATTTACTAGAAGGCACAAAGACACAAAGGGAGGAACATTACAATGAAGCAAACCACACCATCTCTGGTTCCATTTGACCCTACACAAATTATCCGTTTCAGCACATCCTGGGAAATAAAATGGAAAAAAAAAAAACACTCCAACCAGAAACAGCATAGATTTAAACAGACCCCTTTGTCTCTCTCTCGAGGTGGTTATTTTATAAGCACAGTCTTTCTTGGCTAGCACATTATTACTGTTGCTAGACAACATTCCCTCATAAAGTTTATTTGTTGGCAATATTCAGCCACCTAGTGGTCGAACCCTCTCATGAGATCAAGTACTGACCCTCCGCCCCCACGTCCCAACAACTTTGAAAGCTTTTGGTTGTACGACACTAGATTATTACTAAATAAATGGCTGAAAAGTAGTTAAAGTGATGCAAAACTAACTACAAAGAACACAGACTCAGTAGAGGGGAAGATAAAGGATTATCACACTGGAAACACTCCAGCCCTAAATCAAACAGTACAATGTGTTTCAATCACATACCATTATTTATTGTTTTATTTTAAATCTTTTAGATTTTGAAGATGCAACCCAATGTGCCCTTTAAATAATAATTATCCATAGTGATTCAGTACAACTGTCCTCTGGATAGATAAGTTGATGATACAGTGTGTTTTTTTTTTTTTTGTCTTTCCAAGACAATCTCCTGCTCTCTTCTCTGGATTCCTCTTTCCCTGCTGCTACATTGTTCCTCACACTTCACTTGTCCATGAGGGAACGCTGTAAAGCCTCCTGAATCATGGTGGCCTCATCTGTGGCGTAATCCTGCAGAACACCACAAAAGAAGAAAAGAAAAAAGAAAAAGAAAAAAAGAAAAAACATCACACAAGAAATTAGTTGAAAACCAAAGTCTATTACTGATGATGGTGTACTCACAACGAAAGTATCATAGGAGAAAGTGTGTCTGATCTTCAGGTGCTGGAAAAAGTCAGTACTCCTGTAGTTGGGGTCTCCCCAAGGCATTGAGGCACAGATAGGACACACCTTACAAAATGAGAGCAACAATAAACAATTTATTGATCATGATTAAAGAGAAAAAAAAAAAAAAAAACCAAAAAGGATCACACAACTTTGTGGAGTTCTCACCACTTGGCGCGTATCCCGTGCATGTTGGGTAGTGCAATGTTCAACTAGGCTGTCCTGATCCAGGTTCTGGCAGTTGCAGAAGGGACAGGAGAAAGTGAAGCGGTTTGGGACCGGGCTGAAGGACGGGAACAGAAATAATTCTGTGATCAGTCTTTTTACCCATGATTACAACAAACTGGAGTGTAAAGCTGAATTTGTTATGAATTCAGTTTATTAATTAAACTAAGGAACTTCTGGAAGACAACAAATGAAGTAACACAGAAGAGATGGTGCATCATTTTTCACGTAAAAACAAAAGCCATAGTTGACTTAAATTCCCAGAGTTTCCCCAAACATTTAGTTCTTTATAAAATACATGGCAGTCACTAGCTACATGAGAAAACTTTTATGTATGGCACAGGCATAGACCAGACAAAAAGGAAGGAATGGAAGACACAAGAAAGAAACCAAAAATAGGAGTGAGAAAGGAAGAACAAGGGGAAATGTATAGACAGACAGATAAAAGGAATGATATAAGAAAGCAAAGAGAGAGGAAGAAGAAACACAAGGACGAACACCAAGAATATAAAGAGGCAATAGAAGTGAAGGAACAAAGAAACAGAATGAGAAAAGGAGGATACAAGGAAGACAGGAAAGAGAAAGACAGAAGGAAAGAAGAACAAATGCTAGAAAGGATGGGCACAATTAATGGGCTAAAGATAAAGGCAAGAAAAGAATGACAAGGATAGAGGGCAGCATTAAAAAGGGTGAAGAACACATTGACGGACAGAAGAAAACAAGGAAGGAAGGACTCAAAGAAAGTCAGGTGGGGAAAGAAAGACAGGAGAAAATGCAAGGAAAGCCAAAAGAAAAAGAGGAAAGTAGGGAGAGGAAGAAACATGAGTCACAGGGAACGTCATGCAAGGAGGAGGAAGAAAAGGAGACAAAAGGAAAGGGGCGATTAAACGAAGTCAGAGACTATAGGATGGGGAATAGAGCCTAGAAATACAAATATTTTTTCTTAGACCATTTTCTTTTCCACACTTATCCAGACCTGGAAAATACTTCAAATCAAATGCCACACTTTTCCACACCGAGAAGAAGCACTATACCCATTTAATTATACATTATACTTCTATGCTTCCAATATACTCCTTTTGTCATTTTCTTTATACGCTATTCATTTTTTCCTGGTAAACTGTATACTTGTGAATTGTGCTATAGACATGAGTCTGCTTTGTTTTATAGTACTTTTTCTTTGTTACCAAATGACCTAAATAAATACTTCATTAGCAACTCTATACCTCAGTAATTCTGACATAAATAATGGATTATTTAAAAGAAGCATTTTAAATAAGCAGGATACAGTAAGATTACTGGTGCTCGTTAAGCTTTAAACGTTAGTCTCTTGCCTGAGCCAATGCTCTTTCAAAGATGGCCACTTAACAACACCAGCAGATTATTATACAACCTCAGAAAATAAAGCAGATTTACTTTCACTTTTGTTATAATGCACATTTTACATTTTGCTTCAACCAAGAAGGGATTTAAATGTACGAACACTGTGTATTTTCCTATTTACTTTTTACTCTGCAAAATATTCTGAAACTTCCATGCCTTAAGCTTATTGGTTTCTTCACTCCCCAAATATTTAACTCTAAGCAACAATACCAGTTCGTCAAGAACTTTGTTTCAAATTCCCTTTTCGGGGCAGGTTTCTCTAGTACCAGCACTTTCTACCTCTATTTTTAAACCTCTCTTTGCATACAGACTACACCCAAAAAGATTAAATTCATACCTGTAAAATACAGACTTTCAATGCGCTTGTTCCATGGATTAATTAAAAAGCACAACTGTGCAGTGAAAAAAAAAATAATACCGGTAATAATAATGTTTCCAATAAATACAAAAATGCAGCTTTTATTTATGGTGTCAATGAATTGACTGTATAAAAAGAAGAGCAACAACTTCAACTATCATCAGTTTTTCTTGAAGTTCACAATCGGTGCAATCAACAAACTGGTATTTCTGCAACATTTACATACAATTTTTCCAACTGTATCCTGACCCAAATCAACATAAAATACAAACTCTTGCTCATAAAATCCTAGGTGAATATTTTTCACCATTTATTTAGGAAAAAGAAAAAAAAAAATCATAAAACAAACCAAAGAGAAAAAGAATCAAAATACTACTTTGGAATAATGCTGATGCCTCACCAACCAAGATAACAAAAGTTATTTTGCAATTTCAGTGAAATATTTTCTATAGGCGAATACTGCCTATAGAACAGGCAATAAGCTGAATATTGCCTGTTCTATCAGTATTGAACTCTCCATCACTAAAAGTTAAAACAGTACCAGTGAGGGAATCACTTGGCAAACAATTTAACTGTTGGCATTATTTATCCTACAGACATCCATGCCAATGTTTCTTCTAAGATTAAAAACAAAAAAATAATCCCAGTTTTTTTTTTATTTCTTTTTTTTATACACCCTCAGATAACTTAACAGCTTACTGGTACCATAGACCTCTTATTACATAATCTCTGTTGCAGTTGAGTGTGTATGCAGTATTGTCCTTTCGCACAGTTCTGATAAGGCTCGGTTATAACTCCTCCTGCTGACTGTCCTTAACACGCAGGGCAAGGAGACAGTAAATGTCTGAAAGGATATCTTACTGAATTGGAATATCATTGAACAGTTATTCCAGTAATTCAGCTAAAAAGCTGAAACTGATCAATTCTTTACATACATAGTATAGAAATGTTTACTTGAAAGTAAACATTTCAAGTGTTTACTTGTTTAATGTTGATTACAGTTCGCAGCTAATAAGACATACAATTCAGTTTCTCAGAACATTAGAACATCTCATAACACCAGATTATGCGGTTAGGGGCTCCTTTTGGACAAATTAATGTCTCAGTGCAGTGCTGCATGAAGGTAATCAGCCTGTGGCTGTGTTGAGATGTTCAGGAAGCCCCGGCTGCTCCAATAGCTGCCTTCAGCTAGTCTGCAATGTTGGACCTGCTGTCTCTAATCTTTGTCAATAGATTCTCTATATAGTTTGTGTCAGTAGAATCAACTGACCAACTAACCTCCGTGATACTGTGATCAACAGAACACATAGAAGGATGAATTAAGTGCTCTAAAATTTCCATCTGCAGTGGCTTTGGACCAACACCCACAGATAACACAGCAACCCAACTTATTACTCACTGTGGAAACTTCACACTGGACCTCTACAAATTTGGAATCTGTGTCTCTCTACCAATTCCCCAGATGCCAGGACCGAATGAAATGCTAAATTTACTTTCATCCAAGAAGAGGACACTTGTGACCTTGTTTCTGGTTAAGCGCTACCCCATGTCCCAGATGCATCTGGGTGGTGGACTCCAGCCACGGTCCAAGGTTTGTGAATTTACAGCCCCCATCCTTCACAATCCTCTCAAGGCTATGGTTATCCACATTGTGTGTGCAACTTTTTGTGGCATTCTAATCAATGGAGTTGCAACAGGCAATGTAGAAGTGGGTTACAACAAGACTGCTCCTAAATTAAGGTCACAGTTTATGTCAGTGCAGTCCTACATTTATTCAACCAAACATAAGGCTATCATTAGATACAAATATTTTCTTATTCTTCTATTTAGTGTGAAGCAGTATGATTTTTCCCTCCAGCTTGAAACAACAAAGATTGTGCAGCATTTCCCTCACCTGATAATGGCAGGCTGACTTTGGGCAGTGCTCCTCACCCCCTCCTCAATATACTCCTGGTATTTTGAACAGGCAGCTGTGTGGCTCCTCATCTGAGAGAGGCCAACCTTGTAAGGAAACAAATAACATACCACTTTGTTATATTTATAAGAAGACAGTCTTTGTTGTAAGTAACACAATTATTACAATTTCAAACTGAACATAGAAATCGTAGTCACCAGGTGTCCTCAAATGTCAAATACATTTCACATGAAGCTGGCGATAGTCTTGGCTTACTAGAGTTTTACTTAATCTTACCTGAACTCCACATCCCTTGCAAGCTGCCACAGACGAGTGGATGAGGGCCTCTAAATCACCAGCTTTAGTCCAGTTGGTCAGAGCTGTCCTACATACAGCACACACAGGCTTCTGTGGACGCAAACATTCTTGCAAACAGCTCTGGCAGAACCTGCCAGGAAACAGAGGAAAGAATGCGATAATGGTGTGGTCAGAAGGAAATAAACTGACTATTATACGTGTTAGGGTTTTGTTATTCAAATCTAGCTTTTGTTTATTCTTTTATTAATAATTCACACACTTTGTTGGAGTCATTTCTTTTTTTTTATGCTACTGACATGAGCTTCCCGTAAAATCAAAGGAAAGTACCAAACTCAAGAAAGCGCAGGGAGTTGTAGTCTTTTATAGCACTTCTATCAGTCACTGTAATGGAAAATAAGACTACATGTCCCGACTGAGGCCTCCTTCTTGATGTAAACAAAACTGAAACTGATTTAGCAGGTTTTAATGGGGTTTTCCATATAATTTTAGAAACAAAGTAGAACAGCATAGTCTCGACAAAAAGCAGACAAAGGAACGCTTAACGTTTTGAGACTTTATCCAACAATGTCTTTCACGCTACCCCTTTTCTCTCATTGTTTTTAACTGCTATCGTTGCATCGTTGGTGGTAGCAGACGTGGGATAGGGGGAGGGAGAGGGAAAATTAGCACGAAATACTCACGTATGACCGCATTGTGTTGTTAGAGGAGTCTCGAAAATTTCAAGGCAAACTGGACAAACGAAATCCGACACGTCGCTGCTCCCGTCAGGGACACTCTTCTTGGGCTGTGCTGAGCTGAAACCTCCGAGCATCGCCATTTCTTTTCTTCACTGTGTCAGTCCCCAGCAACACCAACTGTAACAAAACGTCACTGGGTTTGGGTTCTTTTTTAAGCGCGAGGGGCGGAGCTTCGGGAATTACAATCACGACAACATTACAGCAAATATTGTACTCATGTAGACATATTAATCACAACTAATACAGTTTAAAACTGCCAGTTTATTTACAGTCTGTAACCCTGATCTCACTTATCTGTGGGTGAGATGAGTCTTGTTGATATACATTTTATATATATATATAAAAAATTACATATATGCATAAAATGTATAACATATATTAACAAGAAAAATAATCCAAATTATAGGATTAAATTATATAGAATTAAAAGTGTTACCTACCCCATGCATGAAGCTCTTGGTGAACTGGAGACTAGAGAGCTCCTGCGCTGACTTAACTTTTGCATAGGTGAACAAAAGAGTGTTTTTGTAGTTCCTTCAGCTGTTAGCACATAGCCACAACTGCTCCTAGCAAACTCAGTGAGTATTTACAACCCTTAGACATATGTAGCTTTTCCCATTTCAAATAACATTCCTTCTGGTATTTTGCACACAATTGTTTGCACAGTTTTTTTCACTTTAAAAAGTCCAGTGTTGCTTTTTTCATGAATTACACATTCATATTTTGTACATTGTTAAACGATCCTACTCAGTTGTATATTTCTTTGAATCGGAGTATGCTATTTTAATAACTATAATGGATTTTCTTATGATATAAATTTGTCCTTACAGTTTGACATGTCAACATGAATCTCAGCAAAAGAAATATATCCAGAAGACATACAAGGGTGTACACAAAAAAAAATGTCTTATTTGTATTTGGTAAGTCTTTTTTTTTTTGACATTGGTTAAAGTCGATGGCTGTCAGGGCTGTTTCTGAAATGCACTAATTTATTGTAGTTCTCAAGCCTGATAAATTCCAAAAATTCAATAATTTATCTTGAAAAATTAATTTAACACTACTGGGAAGATTATAGATATTCTGTTGAAACACAAATAATCAACTGATGGCAACCAGTTCTGATCTTCTCTCGATATTGCTTTGATCTGAGTCAGTCAGAAAACCTGTCTTTTCCCATCTCACATAACATTCTTCTCAACTGTCTTGATGCTATTATCATAAAGCTTTAGATAAAAGTAAATAAAATAAAGAACACTATATATATATATATATATATATATATATATATATATATATATATATATATATATATATATATATATATATATATATATATATATATATATATACTTTTTTTTGTTAAAGCTGTTTCATTATTTTTGTTGAAAAAATCAGAACTGTGCAAATAGTCATTCAAATTCAAAAAGGAAAATAAAAAGTGTGAAACCCGAAATAGAACATTTCCTCAATGTCTGTTTTGCTCTGAACAAGCATCTTTGTGTCTCACAGTGCCCTCTCTTCCTCAGCACGTGGGTGACACGATGCTGACGCTCTGAGCGCATGCGCATTGCGATGAAGGGAATTTTCAACAGCTGAGGAGGCGTAACTAGCCAGGCTAAACATTTGTTTAAGGTAAGATACACAGGTGGCGGGGTTTCTGTTCAAAAGGCGGCGGGTTTCCCTAAGAGAAGCATATTTACTATAAATCACGTAGGTTTTGTTTCGTGATCTTTCTGTGTTGATAAATGACTCTAAACCCGATAAAGAGATCCTGGTTACGATGGAACGCCCTGCTAGCTAGGAGCAAACGTTAGCTAGGCAGCTCTGATGAAATGGGCGTTCACTGCTTCGTTTAGTTTGGGGTCTTTCTCGATTGTTGTTTTAGGGGTTGAGATTGATAATCCATGAAAAAGCTGTTGCTGTGTTTTCTCCTGGTCTTTGTATACGGCTACCGTTGCTGTCGCAGTTGATATACGCAGTGAAAAGGGGTGTTAACACTGCGTGCTAGCTGGCTACAAGATGCTCACTGTATCTGTAATGAAACTGGAATAGCCAGCTTGCGAAAGAACGACAAGTACGTTCTTCCTTGTAGTTAACAGTCGCACGATCGCAAAGAGATAAACGACACATTGGAACTCCTCCATTAATAACTTTGGGGTTCGTAAGTGAATAGCTTCTTAAAGGTAGCTGCTCTTTGCCATAGCCCACATTTTCACTTGCACAAATTTAAACAGAAAAGTGTCACTCTCTACCTTTAAATGTGCTTATCTATACTTGAACTATCCAAATCTGTGTAGCTGCAACAAACATGACGATAATTGAATCATTCTAGCTGTATCAGTGTTTTAACCAACATTCAGGAACCCACGCAGTGCATCCTCAGCATCCCACTCAAAGCACTGATACTGGCATAGATCGGTACTGCCTTACTTAAGTTCCATACAAGAGAATACTGTGGGACTTTTTTGTCTTCTTGAAAAGATTTTAAACCGTACCTTGAAACCAATAATCAGATCAAGACTGTACTAATTGGCTCTATATTTAGACTCAAATAGCATGTCTTTTTCTTGTTTTGATATGTGTGATAAAACTACTTTTTATTGTAATCGTCCTTTGTGTTTTTTTGTTTTTCTTTTCAGTTTGGAAATTGCTGAGAAGAACCATTTGGTTAAAAATGACTTTTCCAAATGAGTGACCTCAAACTCTACAAATACTGAAGCAAAGGAGGGACTCCATAAATGCAACTTTGAATTACCAGAGAGCAAATCTCCTCCTTGCTGTCTGCGTGACACAGACCTATTTGTCTTGAAACAAGTTATTCTTTGAGATTAAGAAGAGATGCCCAGACAAAGACGACCATACAGGCTGCTGCCTTGCTCCGCCAACTGAAAGCTACCAAAAACACAGTTGTTTTGTGGTTAGAGGATGGGCTATTGAGTCTATCTGCTCCTCTCTCTCTCCAGAACATTGGAATTTAGTGTGTGCCAATGTGCACGGTAAATTATGCTCACCTAAAATGGTGCTTGAATGCGGCATCCCCAATCGAGGCGTGCCTGAAGAGCTGAGGGTGTCTCTGGTATCTGAATGATTGTCTGTTCCAAATAATGGATGCCAAGTTGAGAGAGGACCTGTTCCGGAGGTATGTGACGGCACTGGAAAGGCGTCCGGAGGGGGGATATACGGGAGCTGGAAGTACGTTGGAGGGAGACAAAAGCAGACACAAGGACAGCGAGGCACTACTCTCCACAGCGACGGCTCTGCTCGGAGCCTATCAGCCAGACCCTGGACAGCGATTTCGCATGGTCCGTTTCTACGAGATGGTGGAGAACTCGCTCCGATGCCAGAGAGGAGGCAACCTTAAGAGCCTGGAGAGGGCCTTTCACACACTGGAAACCATCTGCACCAACCTCCTGCTCTTTCCTTGGAAGAAAGAGTTTCGATGTATAAAGGTGAGTGTAATTTATTGTCATGGTTTTATTATACATCGCAGGTGTCAGAATAAGACTTAGCATTGGAATAATACTTGTGTGCGCTACTTATTAATAAATACCAGACAGTCATCGGGTTACACCTTTGGTAGATTCTTACCTCAAAGTTTCAGCCCAAAAAGGTTTCATGTTTCAGAGCTTTTTTTTTTCTCATAATTTTTATGGCGATTTCTCATCACATAAATGCACTGATTGTAACATATTTTCTTGTTTAAGTCCATATTGTTATTTTAGATGTTGCTGAGATGGAGAATCTAAAATACAGTCAGAATAATTATCTTTTTACTTGAATACTTGAGTCTTTAAGGAGTGCTAGGCCGTATCCAGAAGCTTCACTCTAAGCGAGGTTTTGGAGACTTCCCGCAAGTTCCCAGACCATTTAAGGAGGAAAAGGAACTATAAACATTTATTTTTATTTCGATTGTTTTAAAATGTGGATTTTGTCTGTGTTTAGATTGTGTTTTCCTCTTGAAGGGTCACTGTAGTTGTCTTTACCCATTAGTTTCCAGAAAATTTATCAAATAACTGTTTTACATACATCTGTAACTTTTTGGTAATTAAAATGATTATGATTTTGCATTCTAAATGTTGAAAAGAGACGCAAATAAAATATTAAATTTGTTTTTTAGAACAAACTCTGGTTGTAATCAGTATCCTGAGAATTGTAAGAACCTGGAATTAGGAAATAGTTTGAAGTTCTTTCTATCCTTGTATGTTTGTTTACATCTAACACATGCAAATTCAGCTCACGTATTGCAATAAAATACTTTCCTTATTACAAATTCTACCTAAAAGTGTGCTTGAGTGGTATTGATTTATGAATCTTTAGATTGACCTGCGGTCATGCTGATTTTTAGACCAGTTGCATTAAGGATAAAATTTACACCATGAACTGACCTTTATTTTATATTGTGCCAGTGTTTGACAGATTTCTCTCTTTTAGACCTTCACAGGCCCTTATGTGTACCACCTGCAGTCTGCCATTTCTGATGCCGAACTCCGAACGCTAATGCGTACCATTGGATATACCTGTGACCATGATTCGCAATTCCGTTTGTTGGACCACCCAGGGGACAGCAGTCATCTCCGCCAGTTAGCCTTCGAGCTGTTCCTGGCCCAGGCAGAGTGTCGTCTTCTAGGGGAGGTGGTGGCTCTCGCCCGCGGTTCCGCCTCGGAGCTGGAAGCTCTGGAGCTCCGCCGGGGTTGTAGAGATGATGCAGCTGGCTGCGCTGAGGCGCTGCGCAGACGAGACAGCCTCGGGGCAGATATCGCTCGGTTGTCTGTTCGACCATTGGATATAGAAAGGCCTCATGCCCACCACCTGAGACGAGGAAGCCGACCGTCCAAGTCTGTGGATGTTACAGATGGGGCAGGTCACTGGCACCCAGCAGTCAACAAGCCTATCCTGAAGGCGTCTCTGAGTCTAAGGAAGGAGCCTCTGTTTGTGGACACAGAGGAAGACATGAAGGACGAGATCATCAGGCCCAACACCTCTGCATCTTTTTTCTCTATCGCAGCTCCACCTTCCTACAGCCCTGTTGCAGACTTTTTCCCCATGCAGTCGCCTCCTCCAGTTGACCCCTACACGTCCTACCACATGTCCTCCTTAGATGACATTGACTTGTACACAGAGAGAGGTGGTGTCGGGACGGGAGGAAGGCAAACTCCGTCTCGACCGCCATCCAGAGAGCCGCGTGATGCCAGAGATGGCTGGCTTCTCAAAGCTCATGGTAGTGTGAAGTGTCAGGGTTGTGGACTGGGATGCTCCACCATGACATCCTGTCAGAGGTGTGACATGATTCTTTGCTCCGCCTGCCACGATATAGATCCGTCCCCCTGTTGTGGCCTCCAGGACTACCACTCGAAATCCCCACGCCCCCTTGACGGATACATTCCCGTGAAGGAAAAGCTATCGGTCTACTCTAACGCCCAGTCTCACCCCCATCTCCATCCACACCCTCTAACCCTGACCCATTCTCATTCTCATCCCCATCCTCACCCCCAGATGTTGGAAAAACCCCTCATGCCCACCAAACTGTTTCCAAGCAAGTCGGTTGCTATGACAACACCAAAGGCAGGGAGCACGGAGCGCATAAGTATTGGGGGGTCACGATGTGGGTTTTGCAACAAGCCAGGCGCATCACACACCTGCGTAAATTGCTCCAAGGTGTCGTGTGACTCTTGCATGGGCTTGTATGCGAAAGATGTGTGCACACGAAAGAATCCTCAGCACAACTTTGTGCCCAACCATCAGCTCAACTTTAAATCTGGCACCATATCACACCTCGTGTATCGATGAAGCAGGCAGGCGGAATATTCCCCTTCAGTACAATCCCTTAACATTTAATGTCGTTTTGCACTATTGCTTTAAGCTTGGCTTACATAGTTCATTCTCTGGTTTCTGTTTTTATCTGGTGGTTTCTTCTCCAACTTGCGCATTCTCACTCGCTGACAGTAGACCCATGGAATGCACATGCCACAGAGCCATGTCATTAACCCAGCTCTCCGCTAGGCATGGGCCGGTGTGAGATACTCACGCTGTGATGATCTGTCATGGTATACACGCATCATGATAGAGCGCACACAGAAAATGAAAACAGTAAAATGTTAAAATAAATTAAAACGGAAGCATTAGTTCTTCCCAATGTGGCTAAAATAATGAGACATTGATCATTATAGATATATCTTTACATTTATTTTTACACTTGTTAAATTTTTGAGCAGTTTTTAAGTGTTGACCGTGCAGAATACAATATTTTTACAGTTCTGCTCTTTAGAGAGACAAAATTAGTCAGGCCACCGGCACGTGGGTCCAGCTCCTTAATGGGAATGTCACAGTTAAAATGGCGCTAGCATACGGTGAAAATGAAAGGGGTCCACTGCACTACTCCATGCCCTGTGGCATCTCATTATAGGAACTTTATTATAAAATGTAACTTTGGATTTACCATTGGGATTAATAAAGTATTTTGAACTGAAATTTGAATTTAACATGAAGGAACAGAATGAGGGAAATCTTTTTTTTTTTTTTCCTCATAGATTTGAAATGTCCATTCTGTTACACCGTCTTATACCTCAGTACCTATAACTGGCCCATGCCTACTCTCTGCCTTGTAAAGCTGTAAGCCTTTTCTCTATTTATTGGTTTTACCAGATGACGTGCTTTTCAGACATCCTGCGTTGACGTTGCGCTTCCCACTGTTCTTAGTTTTTTTTTTTTTTTACTCTCCACATGGTGAAAACTGGACAAATTAGTTAAACTTCATCTCATTTTAATCAAATCTGCCCTGACGAACATTATACACTTTGCCTAACTTCTCAGCTAAAAATTCTTCTAATATATTAATATATATACATAAATAGATACAGTATATATTTATGTATGAGTGTGTGTATGTATGTGTAGAAAAGACCTGAGCTTGCCTAATATTTAAAGGTAATGTTTTAGAAAACTTGAAAAATGTTGGAAAAAAAAAAAAGTAAACACACTGGAAGTCAGTAACTCTCTGTTCTCTAGGACTATGTGAGACTGTTAAATGGGCATGAGGTCTGGCATTTTCTGGATGTACATCTTACATATGTTGATATGGGGTAGAAGATATCCTGAAGAGACATATGTTCTATTTAAAATATTACGCCTTGTAAATTTACCCTGAAATATTTGTAATTTTCTTTCTTTGGCTCAGTTTTAAACGCTGCTGTGAACTCGAGATGTTAAAGATGATTTCCGTCAGACCGTTGGTGTCAGTTCCAGGCCTCGTCCCTCTCATTACTTCCCACAAACCCCACATGATTCATGATGCCTCCTCCACAAATTAGTGATTCTCGTTCAGCTTCAAGTGGGGTCACAGGAAACCTTGTAATGCTTGTAAACAAGTCTGGTGACTAACAAACATAAAACTGTTGGTTGGTTTTTGGCAGTATGAAGATTTATCCTCCTCAATGGTTTCTGTCTACCTCAATTCACATCAGCTTACACCCAGTTTGACATTGTGGATTAAAACTAGCCTCAATATTCAGAGGAAAAAAATAAACGGAACAAAGCATTTAATTAACAAGTTGTCTGTGTTTAAAAGGTGGTGCGATAACCTCAGAAAACCATCCAAATGTATTATAAAGTGGAATCAGGTTTAGATGTTTATTTAGTGAAGGGGGAATTGTGTAGAATATTCTTGTTACAGATACTTGACTCCATTTAATAAGTAGCAAAACCAATTTTAATTTGAAATTTCTACTTTTCCTTACTTAACTGGGCTACATTTATGTTTTTCTCTCTTGGTTGGATAGGCAAAAGACAGAAACCACTTATGTTGCAGTTCAGCTCAGCACTGATAACCAGCTCAGAGTCTCATAATTAATTTAGACTTTATTGCTTTCTATTATAGAAGTATTTAACGATAATAGCTTTTCAAAGCAGACTTTTGCTACACTACTTTTTGGGGATGCACCAATCGATGAGGTCAGAGTTTAGATCTGGATACGTTTCCCTCGATGCGCTGTGAAGGATGATCGGTTGGATAATTCAGTGTACAAATGCATCAGCAATCAGCACGTAGCTTGATGCACTCAATACAAATTAAGGATCGAGGGTTAATGTTTTATTTCCATTATTTTCAAAGCTACAGCTGCTGTCAAAGAAGCTATTGCACATTTTGTTTTTTGCTGCTGTGCAGAAAAAAAAAAAAATTGGAAGCCGTCAGAATTTATAGGTAAAATGTCAAAAGACGGAAACACGGAATTGGCCTGGAAAAACCTTTTTGGTGCATCTCTAACTGAAATTTAACGTTTGAGCACATTAGTTGCAAGTTTACATTGATTTGACCAGTTGAAGTCTTTCAGCTTGCTGTAAAACACTCGGAGCCCCTCTCCTATATCTGTTTCATAGCTGGGTGTTGGAGGTATGCTGCTTCGGTTTAAACGTTAGTGCTTGTGTCCGTGTGGTGTTTACTCTCGTTCTCCATGTAAAAAGTCTATAGTTACCAAGGGCTAATTTCCAGTCACTTCTCATAAAAAAATAAAAGTTAGTCTGATTTATTTTTGACAGACTGCTTGGGCTGCTCGAGCCTTCATGTGCTGTCAGGATTAACCTCTGAATGCCTTAAGACTGTATAGCTCTCTTATCATAGAATATTTTTGATTTATTTTTTAATGTCAGATACTATGTCTTATCAATCTGTTATTTCAGCATTGCTATTTAATCTCCAGGCTCCAAATGTAAAATTCATTTCTGGATTTCAGAACAAATGGATTAAAAGTACAGAAAGTTATTGATATTTTTTAAAGTGCATCTTAATTTTTTTTAAAGCAGAATATTGTACACCTGTACAGGGGGTAATGTGTTGTAATGACCTTGTCTGACATTGGATTCAGGAAGCAATGTCTAATTTTGAACCTCTTTGTTCCTTTCCTTAAAAGCTAAAGTCAGGTGTTGTCTTAAACACATTAAAACGGATCAAAAGGGATGTTTTGATATCAGTTCGTTGTAGATGGAAGGCTCTTTAAGAGATGTCAATATTATCTAAACTGGCGTATCAAGAAATCTTGTGACCTTTGGGGAGATGTGCAATTTTTTTTTTTTTTTTTTCATCCAGCCAAGGCTTTTCAAATGTTTCAGCATAGTTGTGTATCAGTAGCTCTGTTTGCAATTCATAACCAGCATCACCGAGGACTTTCAGAAGTATTGAGCCATGTGTCAAGAGTGATCGTTTTGCCAAATGAAGAACAACTCTCGCTGTAGTGGAAACGAATACATTGTATGGCTTGTCTGGATGTAAAGCTAATGTAACCTTATAAATCTGTGATTTTTACTTTTTATTTTTTGCTAAAGTTGCGTTTTTGTCTGTAGATTGTGGGCTTTTTAAGAAGCGTGTGAAGAAAATCAACATAGATGGCCACTTACACTCCATTTGATGTGGCTCTGACTGTAAACAATAGACTGATGACTTGTGTTGGTCACTACAAAGGGCTAAACAGTCTTGAGGGCTGCCTTTAGATTAGTTGGCTCTATTTCAGAAGTTTGAAAAAAAAGAAAAAAAACTGACTGTGGAGTTTACATTTATCAACATGAATTACTGATTTCTGGGAAGAAATTATGATGTTATACATCAATCTCTTTAACATAATTGGTCTGACTTGCACCAGAATTATTTAAGACATTGTGGAAGAAGATACTCCCTTTACCTTTTGTGTGGTTATCTTGTTTTCATACAGGTGTTGTAGTTGGGCTGCCTCATTCCCATCCCCTGTTTCTGTAGCCTTTCTCCTGGCATGCTCTGTTCAGATCCATCCCCAAACACCCACCCACCTACCTTGGCACTAAGGATCATCGCACAATGTGTATGTGAAGGGGTATTTAACTTAGGATCAGTGTGTGGGCATAAATGGGGTAGAAAGGGAAAATAGCCAAAACTGTTAATTGGTGAATATTATATATATATAAATATATACATATATATATGGAAAAAGAAATGTAAATGAGATTTTGCAAAATAATTTGAAGAATAAAACTCTAAAAACACAAGCTTATTGCTTTGATGAAGACCTTTATTTGCATTTTGGTGTCAGTCATTCATCTTCATGTGGATATGGATTCCCTTCAGAGATCTGTACCGCAATGATTTTTCAAGAACCCGTATGTTGATGGTTATGTATATATATCAGACCTGAGCAAGTGGACCACCAAGTAGATGAGGGAATTAAAGAAACCCAAATGAAGACGTGTATCTACTTAGTGTTCACCTTTATTTGACAAGAATAAAGTCCTTTATGCTTCATTCTGGCCTCTTGCCTCCTTACCTAAAGAAAATTGGTTAGAAACAGGAAGTAGTAGTCTTCACAAATGATGAATAAAATATTCAGAAAATGTTACAATTGTTGCACTGCAGTTTTATTAAATTAATATTAAGTCTTCAGTCTTAAAAACTTAAAACGATCTAAAACGTTTAAATAACTGCTTTCCTATCTCATAGCATAAAATATGGAAGATGAAGTCTGAAGCCCTACAAACAGGGCATCCATGGAAAGCTCAGATGCCCTGTTTACTGGAAATTCATGGATAGATAGTAAATTGGTTATTGATCTACCTTTTACCCCTGCACCTTTTGCTGCAAGGTGTTTGGACTGTTCACTGCTCAATTGTTTAATTTTCCAAACTTGACCACCAGATGGCGATAGATAACAAGACTTTTTTCTTTTTTCTTTTTGTGGAATATAAATATATTTTGTGGAGTAGATATAGCCGTTATTGTCCCACAGTGTAGAAATTCAGGTTTAACATCAGCACCAAGACATACAGGTTTACACAAAAGATCAAAAAGTAGTAATAAAAAAAACAAAACAAAACAAATGTATATAAATGAAATAATTATCAGAAAGAGAAAGATCCTTCTCATGATCCAAGAGATGTGAAACTGAGTAGGGTGTTTTTGTCTTAAATGTATATAATGTGCATGTGTATAAAACATTAACAAGACAGACTGTTTACAATACAGTATGTGAGTGCAGTACAGAGACGCAGATGTGCAATAACAGTAAAAATGTTATTTAAAAATGAGTGAAACTGGCTGAATGATTGTCCAACTGCCAGTAGTGGGTGTAGAATCTGACTGCTGCTGGAAGGAAGGATCTCCTGTAATTCTCCTTTATGCATTTAGGATGATTTTATCTCCCACTGAAGGAGCTCTCCCGTTCAGCAGCGGCTTCATGCGTGGAGTTGGAGACATTGTTCATCATGGATGTTGTTTTACCCAGAGTCCTCCTGTCTCCCACCACCTGCACTGGGTCGAGGGGGCAACCTAGCTGGACTTCCTGAGTTGCTTATCTAACCGTTTCCTCTCAGCTGTAGATAAGCTGCTGCTCCAACATACTGCACAATAGTTAAAGAAGGCCTTCAGGAGCGCCCCCTGCACTTCTGTGAAAGCGCTGTATTTAGAAGGTAATGCATCTTATTAATGCAGATCAGTGTTTGAATGTTAAAGAGGACTGATATGCATAATTTATTATCATAATCTACCCCAGTTGACATTGGCAAACAAACAAATGTTCATCAGAATCAGCAGAGAACTTGTCTACTACAGTTTGGGAACTTTTACTTTCCTGCTCCACAGTGCAATGTTTTTTGTTTTTTTTCTTGTGCATTACTAAGGTAAAAAAAAAAAAAAGAAAGTAAAGACTTTATTTGCAACCTGGATCAAATAAAGCATTTTTCATATTTGCATTCCTGCATAACATATCTAGTTCTGTGCTTATGTGGGACATTTTTATTGACTTTAAAAGAGACATTTTAGGATTTATTCATACTTTGGATCGACTTGCAGATGGCTCAGGGAGATTTAGCAAATAAAAACCGGAGTACGGAACGTGCCGCCAACCATAACAACATAACAAACTGGGAATCATAATGCACCTGCTCCCAGCAATTGCTTTGAATAGCAGTAGGGGTTTTCACCGTTAGGGTAACAGCAGCGATGGATGTTACTGAGATCTCTGTAGGAACTGAAATGCTGAAGTGGCATGAGGAGTGTCCTTGCATCATCCTTTCCTCTGGGACATGTCAGAAGTGTGCTGAGTAACAGCGTTTACATGCCTTGAGGGAGTCAGAGACATACTGAGAAGAGAACATTACAGAGCAGCAAGACAGAAAGATAGCGACTGAAGTCACACATTTTAGCTTTTAAAAGAACAAGGATGAAGTGAGAACATAGTATAAGAACGTGTAGTTGTTTTCAACAAAGATGTACAATTTTATTGTATTTTGCCCTTAAGTAAAAGAGAAAAAAAATTATTTTACAATTCTCTGAGTTAATAAAATGTTAATGTGCTTGTGAAGCCAGTGTCATGATTTCACCCATAAGGACTTGGAAAAAGATTTTAGCCGTTCTTTTTTTTTTCTTAAGTCATTTTAAGGAGTCTTAAGATGACAGTTACCTTAAAATACACACATCTTTTCTTGTAGCACGTTCACTACAGTTTCTTCCAAAAATATCAATACAATTTAAAATTTATCACAGCTTGTCACAGCCCAGCTACAAACTTTAATATATTTTCTTGGAATTTTATGTGATCAATCAACACAAAGCAGTCCATAATTGTGAAGTACAAGAAGAAGAAAAAATGAAATTGAGAAATCATGTCAAAGAACCGCAACATTGATTAGTAATCAACCCCATTTTCTTGAAGATCCCTAAGTGCAATCTGTTGTGCTGCTGTAGTTTTCAGAGGACAACTTGTGGAATATTTCAAAAAGTGTGACTACTTTTGTACTTCATAGGTGTTAATATCACTTGTCTGAGTAGAATGTATATAAACCAAATGTACCCAACTATCGCATTTCCATCCATCCATCCATCCATCCATCCATCCATTATCTAACATACTTATCCTTGTAGGGTCGCCAGGGGTTTTGGTGCTTATCTCCAGCAGCCTATGAGCGAGAGGCAGGGTTACACCCTGGACAGGTTGTCAGTCCATTTCAGGGCAACACAGAGACAAACAGGACACACATTCATGCTCACACACACACACACACACACACACACACACACACACACACACACACACACACACACACACACACACACACACCAAGGAGAGGTTAGAGAGAACCCACACATGCACACGGAGAACATGCAAATTCTGTGCAAAAAGAACCAAAGCCGGAGCTTGAACCCAGGACTTTCTTGCTGCAAGGGGACAATACTACTGTGGCACTTAGAATGAATCCAGTGAACCCAGTTCACTAACCATTCCTGTAACAATTTCTTTTACGTTTTTTCCCCTCCAAGCTATTGTCGTTGAAGCTGGAAAGCATAAAAAAAAATATTAGTCATAAAACATAAATGCTTTCCAAATGTGTCCATGCCTCTATTTCATGCATACCCAAGGCTAATATCCGCTCTTGTACTCGCTCGTCAAGGCTTGAAAAGTAGTTTTCTTTCTGTCCTTCAAGGTCTGTTTGTCATATTTTGTCAGATGGAAATATGGTTTCAAGCAAGTCATAGATTGTGCTGAGAATTTATTTATTTTTTCTCAAATAAGACTCTGCTGAACATAAAGCTTTTTGATCCAAGGATGACCAATAATTTAATCTCAGCTCTGAAAGGTTGCTCTGGTTTGGATATTTAACATATTTTCCATTAGATTTCTGGATGGAAAATATGATCTGATCCTAGCAACTTAAATCTATATGTTGGCTGCAGGATTTAGGGTTCCACACTAGTGGCACTAACCCACTCGTGTGGTTCATCTTCTCCCAGTGCAACAAAGAACCCTTTTGTAATTGTTCTGTTTTTCATTCTTTTTCTTCTCTGTAAGCAGTGGGCAAATAACCAGAAAATGCTGGGAAACGTGAATATAACAGTCTAGGAAATTGAAAAATGAGGCAGCTAAAAATTCAAATACCTCAATTAACTAAGAGACAAAATTACGATTTACAACACGTTTTGGTTTACAAAAAAATCACAAAGAGGTCCTCGACCAAATGTCATAGGCTCCGCCCACTTCCGCTTTGGCAGAATTTTTGCTTTGTAACTAAAAATGCCCATCTTGTTTTCTATACCGTATCATCACCTACATTTAAAACTTGATTACCATTAACCACATTCTGTCCATATATGCAGAGAACACATATAAATTAAGAATTTTTTTTTACATTTTTCAAAATTGTTGAAGCTACATGAGCACCATTTTTTTTTAAACTAGCACAAAAGTTAATTGATTACATACATCCCTGCCTTATATCATGTTTTCCTGAAGAAAATCCAGACCCTATAAGAAGTATGACCTCCTGTAGTATATATTCAGTTTTATAAAATTACAGAAGTGGATCATAAATGTGGTGAAAAGAACTGAGATCTTCAGCTTCATCATATCTGATTTCCCACAGGCGCATTTAGAAATATTTTGCTCTTAACACCAACAGGAGAAAATTCTCTTGCATCTGTAATTGTGATTTATTTTTTGCGCATCTTATTACATCATAAAAATTTTGTTTGAGAATTTAGAATAAAGGGGGAACTCAGCTGACAAGACAACTACTAGCAGCAGGTAGGTATCTGCTTTTCAACAGCAGATATATTTTTCAAGGTTGGCTTAGAGTCAGTTGAAAGGATTTCTGCTTATTGACATTCTTTCGATATGAAGGAAAGACATTGCGTAAAAAAGAAAAAAAATAACATGAAAAATAAAAAAAATGGATTTCCTTTGGTTCCTGTTTTGTGGATTTGGCCTCTTTTATCACTGAGGACTTCATAAAGTTACATGAAAAAGAAAAATCAGTCAAAGCTTTTGACATTTACACAAGTTCAGAATACAAAGGGTTTTTTTTTTCAGGGGCTTAACTGAAGGTCTGATTTAAAAGTCACATTTTTTGTGAAATTGTTTTACAAGTATACCGTCATATAGTTATGATGTTTAAAAGAGGCTTGTATTCAAGCTGATATTCCTAAAATGAAAATGTCAAAGCAGAAAGCATGATGGTGTTGTGCTCAGGTATGCTTCAGATTCAGACCTCATCTTGATTAAAATGCTGCTGCTGCAGGACTTTGGGTGGGTTCTGCATAAACAAATGCCACACCTCAGTGAATTACAGCAGTGGAAATATGGGCGAGGAAAAGTACCTCTGCAATGTGACAGAATCATTTCAGGAGATGTGTACTTGAATTTATTCCATCAGTGTTATGGAAAGGACTTTTTCCACACTGCTTTGTATAATTGTTTGTCCTTTTGTTCTCATCCTTTCTGCTTAGAGATTGAATGCTCTGCCTGTGTATGATGGTTTTTCTTTTGAATAATGTGTTTTTTCTGCTCCCGGCCAAACTCTAGCATGCTAAATTGGCTAGTGTGCAAGTGTTTGTCCCGTATATGTTTTTATTTGGTCCGTGCTGGACTGGTGACCTGTGCAGGATGTATCCAGCCTCGCTCATGTTGACTGCCAGAGATTAGCACCAGCTCTCCTGTAACCCTGAACAGGATGAAGCCGTTACAGAAAATGAATGGATGGATGTAGGACTTGATAAGGACCAAGGACCTTATTAATAAAAAAAGTCTTGGAGATAATAAACAGGGTGGACTAACTTTTTTACCATGACTTTAAAAACTCAATTACATTAAAGCCAAATCCACTATTAGAAAATGTCAATATTTTGTAATATATTGTTACAACTAAAATTGCAACACATCAGTTTTTTTTATTACAATCCCAGTTATAAGAAAACCTTTAAACAGACACAAAACAATTGCAAACATTTAAATATAGCTGAACATGTCAAGTTTATATTCAGTGCTACTATCCAGTTCTGCCCAAATTAATTTTAGTTCAAGCTCCTTCATTGCAATAAAATCCAGTCAATTCAAACCCAATTAGATATAATCCAATTTATTCTACATTATGAAACAACAGTCAAATTCAATTTCTTACTTAATGCCAGTTAATAAAAAAAAATATAGTTCAATCAGGTGAATACAGTTGTTGACTTTGCAGCAGTCTTTCATCCAAAAACACATGGCGACTGTGGAGAGGATGACTCCCTTTAACCTGGAAGAAACTGCTCGTTGAACCACACTGAGTATTAGCAGCCATCTAGCTTAGCACCCTGACTGCAGACTGAAGGGACAGAAAGGAGACAGAAATATTAAGCTCAGACTACTTTATAAGGAAAAGACCATATTTTTTTTATTTATTTCAATTATATATATATGCTTTTTCTTATATCAACAAAAGTTATAGATCTGTATAAAACCCACAACTGGATATTGCAGCTTGTGAGGATGAACAAGTTCTGCAACACTGACAAAACTAACTAAATTAGTCACCCAGGGAACAACGGAGAAACATGGGACGCAGGAAGGAAAGAAAGCAAATATTGCACTGCTGATAACGTCCCGCCAAGCTGCATCACATGTTGCTACAGCAACCGCTGCTTAAATAACTCACAGGAAAACTCTGTTTTCTGACTTGAGACTTAGCGAGTCATTGGGGTCTCACTTCCCCACTTTTGAAGACATGTTTTTAGAAGAAAGCCCTTTGTGTTGCGAGACATCGTTCTCCCGCTTCCCAATGGACTTCCTAATCTCCTGCCAGCTTTAGGATGATGCTGCTCCACTGAATCAAGAACAGCCAGGATGTGCTGTTCTCATTCAGCTGGCAGTAAAACAGCTAACCTCTCAGTAACATGTGGGCGTTTGTTCTCTTTTGTGTCCTCATTTGGAAATGTAACATTAATTTGAAAATGTGAAACCAAATACAGAGCGGTAATATGAAGTATTTTCAAAGAAACATACATGTTCTTATGTGCAGTGCTATCCAGTTCTTTAAAATGCATCTGGCTCATAGAAGCACAATGACAGTAACTGTGCAAAATATACAGGAAAAGTAGAAATGTTGAAAGGTTTCCATGATTTAATAGAAGAAGAGAACGACGTGTTCTTTTTAATCTGTGAAGTTTGTCCCTGCTTCATTGTCTGGAATGAGGATTATACTTCTCTGACCCTGAAAAGATGTTTGTCACGTCTCTTCCTGTTGTTACAGAAATCGTGATTCTTAACCCAACAAAAAGAAAAAGAGACTTTGCCATTGGATTGTTGTGAAGTTTATAAAGTGCAATGTTTAAGATTGAGGGTTCTTTAACTTGTTTGCAAAGAAAGTTTTCACTTAATGGGCCACAGTTGCATAACAGTTGCATCATTATTGGACTCTTAGTACACAGATTGAATTCTTTAGGTGTTCTTCCTGTGCTTCTCTAAAGGAATGCTTCAGTAAGTGGCTCATTAAAAACACATTACGATGAAAACATCTTTACTCACCCAAAAATCTGCAATTCATATCCATGTTTTAAAGGGACAGTATTATATTTTCCAGCCACATAGTGCCATTTTATAACACAATTAAGTAACTATGTTACCTTCAGCTGTTACAAAAATGCTCTCTATATAAAACATCACTTAAAAGAAATTCAACTTTGTAATTTAAAGCCTTGAAATCGGGCCTCTGTCTCTTTAAAATCTCCTGTTCTTTCTGAAACTCCACCTACAGGAAGTAATCTCAACACTGCTCCTCTTTTTTTTTTTTTTTTTTAACCAGCGTTGTACTGAAAAGTAATTCATATAATGAGTTCAGCAGTTGCGCAGTTCCAACAGATATTTGCTAATTGCTGCTGGCTAGTCTGAAGGAGCTGAGTGGGGGTGGTGGTCGCTCTGTGAGGGGAAAGCTAGGAAACTTTAGCTCTGCGTCTCAAAGGCGGTCCGCCCAAGCGATTTGCACAGCTGAACAACTGCCACGGGAGATTAACGGATTTGTCAAACATGCATGAAAGAATAAAGGCAGCATTCCAGGTATCTTTTTAGGGAATGTTATTACAATATGACGCAAAGCTCACAGAAGTCAATTTTACATAATGCTGCCCCTTTAATAAAAATCTCTTTCATTTTACCTTCTTTTCATTATTTTAATTTACGCTTGCCCCTTTACTTGCATAGCCTGTCCTTCAAACACTGTAATTGTATCACCAACGATTTAATGAAAAATTACATCACCTCCCCAAGTGGTTAATTTTACCATCTCCCTCTTTTCCTTCGTGGCTCCCTCGCTGGTTATCGCTTCTTGGACTGCTTTCAGAAGTCTGCCAGTGCAAACGGCAGCATTTCCCCCTTCCACATGGCCTGCCAAGGTCAACTGAATCATCACTTCATGCAGCCTCGACATTCCCTTTTCTCTTCCCTCCCCGATAAATCAAGTGACTCAGCTCACTTTCAGTAGCAATCATGGACAGGATTTAGTAAATATGTTCCAATAATTCAGTGTATTAATTAATATTTATTGTGCATGATTTTTCTTAGCATTTCATAGGTCAACAAAATCAGTGGGGTAAATAAACTAATAAGAGTAAAAATAAAAAAAGAACTATATTGTTATGCAGTAAATCATATGTTGGATTTGAGAAGCATTGTTTTGGTGTTCTTGCAAGACGAGACATTACTGAAATCTATCGCAAGTCGGCAATTTACAAACATTGCTAAAATCAACCACAGTAACCAAATTGTTTCATTGAAACAATCACTGTGTTCATTTTTTGACAGGTGTTATTTCATACTCACTTGAAAAAGTGAGTACACTTGTAGTTTTTGACATGGATTTTCTTTATTTTTAAAGTCCCTGACAGCTGTTCAAAATGTATTCATCTACTTTCCCCTTCCAGCTCAGTTCTGTTCAGGGTTGCAATTTTTACTTATTTTGGTTAACTGTTTTTTTCTATAACCTTTTTTTTTTCAGGTATGCATCATCAGGTTATTTAAAAATGTTTTGTCTAAAATGACTAAACATGTGTGACATACGTGGAATATGATTCCTGACACTTGTATCTGGGATCCCGTAGGTCACTGGTGCTCATCTGGCCAGGCATAAGGAAGATTAATAAGCCAAGTGCGGGCGATTTAATCAAACAATCTATTTTAAGCTGCTATTACATTTTCTCTTATCTTGCCATGGATGTCAACTCATCTAAAAACGTGGGTTCAAAATCCTTGGCGGCCTGGTATGGACGGGCATGACATTTCTCACACCACAGTATCAGATATATAAAAAGGTGATGGTGGATTGTGGTTTTCTTAGAGCTGTGTATCTTTATTCCCAATTGGCGAGCAAGGCAGGTACACAATAATATGATATGGGATTTGATGTGAAAAGAACGCTATGTGCTTCTGCAGTGATGAGATACAGTGCCTATAAAACGTATTTGCCTCATTGGATGTTTTGCACTTTTTATTGCTGTCACAAATCAATCATGATCAGCAAAATGACCATGAAAACTGATCTAAAGAAATTAATGACGATCCAATAAAAATATTTAGCTGAAATAAGTGACTTTAAGGCATCAATGAACTGACTGTAGGTTTCTCATGTTTTGGGACAGGCCAAACTTAACTCTTCTTTTTCTCTATGACTGAATACAGAGAAATTCAACCTGAAAACCATGACTGACCTGAACTCAAGATGAGCTCCGTAGTGGTGTTAAAATCCCTACAACTCATTAGAGCCTGTGGAGTTTTAAGACTAGGAGGTTTAGCGTAAAGACACTGGTTAGATCTCTGTAGTTCCAATACTCTTGGCTTCACTAATTTAGTCTCACGCTCCGCTGTGCTCTCGGGTTTGACTGTCTGGTTCATTTTCATATTCTACACACTGCCAACTTCTTTTTTCCCACAGGAGGCTTGTGCTTACATTTCATTTCATCCTGAGCAGTTCCACCAATCTGTAACCCAGCAGGTGTGGACTAGTTACTTGGATGATGAACACTGGTTGGATCTGAACTACTCAATGGGTTTATAGCACACTCCCGAAACACCCGCACCACTGCAGGTTCTTATGCCAAGCTTCCAAGCATATGCAGGAGTAAATGCTGCAGCTTCTTTGTTTGGACAGTCCGTTCTATCTCATGTACTCACTTACATCTATACAGTTTGGTTCTCCAGCAGTGATGTAACCCAATATCTGCTTGGCTCAATGTGACCTTTCCATGCGTCAGTATCAGGGCGGCTCTGAAACACAACACTTTGTTTTCTTAAAGAAATATTATAACTTGCTGATTGTGGCCTTGTCCTTTAAATTTTACTCACTTCACCCAAATGACTTAGATGTTGTTCATCACAGGCAGACATAATAAATATTGGAGACACCTCTATGTGACTGTGCATGAAAGTAAGTGAGCTTTCTATAACAGTGGGTGTGTTACTTTGAACATACTGATATGTATAGTGCTATTCAGTGTTTAAACAATGCGTAGTACATCTACATTAATGTTGACCCTTTTATGAAATCTATGTAGTGGTTCATTCTCTGACTTAAGTTGCACTTGACTGTGACATGCTTAATTTTATATCGCCTAAAACTCTAAAACATTTGGACTCTTTTTATTTTTGAGCGGTTTAAAAATACTTCTTTTATGTGTCCTGATATAAGGACTGCCGCAGGAAAGAAACTTAAGTTAAAATTCCTCTTATCCGCTGCTAATCCTTGGCATCAGGATGTAGCTGCAGTGCACAGTTTTGTGGATGATGACACAATTACTTCTCTTCGTCTCATTTCAAGAAGTGAGCTCCGTTCAAGACATTCTTGCTTGCTCAAGTCCTCAGATGACCCTCTGTAGGCCATAACAACCATATTGTAAAGAATTTGGCTGCTTTACCTTGAAATCTTGTTTAAAAACGGTTTTGCAACCTCTTTCTTTGACTAATTTTCAAATACACACTTACTCAAGACGAGAAAAAGAGGGGGAAAAAAATCTTCATAAGCTCTCAGGGCTAGTTGACCTAATTTTTGATGTATTTTTTGGACTCCCTGCTTACCTCCCCACCCCATGGAGGAAAAGAAAAAGAGACAAAGTGCTGCTGACAGGAGGATTTAAAGAGGAGAAATCATCCAGGGTGTAATTTTATGTGCTAACTATTAGAAAAGTCACATCCTGCTGTGTAACTGTGACTGCCTATTTAGAAAGAATGCTGGGCCCTAAAGCTAAACATGCTTGCTAACCTCCTGTCCCGAGACTCCACATTAAACCAGTCAGTGCACTGGACATGAACGCCTTACGCGAAGCTGCTAGTGCTGTAAAGTACAGAAAAAATACATAAAGAAATGCACCAATTCAGCATGATAATAAAAATAGAACAGTGGTTAAACATTCATTTATACATAAAATTGTAGAAGTGAAGCAAGCATTTAACTTTAACTTTAACTCAGATTTAAAGTTTTGTTCCCTGCATATGTCCTTTTTTGACTCATTTACAGCAGAGTTTTCCAGTCAGGTTTTAGGCAATCGTTGAGTATTAGCCTGAAATGTCAACTTTTTTATGAACTAATACCTGGGTTCAAGAAAACAGGAGATAATCCTTGTTATATAAATGATATTTGACTGAAGCTTTGTTGTTTTCAGCCAAGGTAACACAAGGTGAGTCTGTTTGTCTCACATTCTTCAAATATGGGCGTTCTGACAAGCATCTGCTTCCCTGTGCTTGTGTCCTGATTTGGCAATAAAACAAAGGTAGTTTTATGGTTGAATATGTTTCTGTCTTTCTGTTTTTTTTTGTTTTGTTTTTTTTTTTTTTGAGTAAAATATTCTGACTGGAAAGGGGAATTCATATTTTAGATCCACACAACCTAAAAATCTTGAAATTGTGAAACTTCCATAAATTACAATATGTACTTTAAAACACACTTTTCTGATAAAAAATGGCCGTTTGGCGTCAAGCTCTCTAAAACAGGAAAGCATTATCATATGTAAAAAATGAAGTAGCATGTATTAAGGCTCAGTCTTAAAGAATGTTGCTCACTATAAACTGTAAAAATAATATATTTTCTTAAAAAAATAAGACCATTTAAAAATCTGTTTGACAGATATATGGCGGCTTACAGAAGACACTAAAAATGGGCATAATGGGCACCTGCTTGGAAAAGCTTTTGCCTCAGTTTCTTTAACAAATGGATTATTGAATTTAATGGAAGGACAACCCAGAGTTGACAACACAGTTTATGATTTATTTGACAGATAGCAGTAAACAGCAATAGTGAACATATGGAAACATAAAAGCAAAAAGTTACATTACGCAACGACTCTCTGATTCTGCCCAAATACCACTGGCATTTCCCTTGTCTTTTCTTCTCAATCCAGCGTTGACTTTGTTCCCGTACGTTATGATCTGCTTATAAATGTTTATGAAAATGTTGTAAAAACAACAAGAACAAATTGTTCAGTGAACCAAATAGAGCCGATCATGCATGTGTTCTATACCTCACCAAAAAAGGTCGAGCCAATTATTTTCAGCTAAATTTAAAAGTCGAAATAATGAAACACGAATTATATTTAACATAAAAAGCGACGTTGCATAAAAATGTACTTAATAACAACATTTACAATGCAAAAGCCCTGTTCTTTTTGCTTACTTCAGAGGACTGTTGATTAACAAGCAGCCCCCACACACCCCTATTTTGCCTTTGGTTTGCATTCAGCACATTTCTTTGTTCTCTGCTAATTGCTTTCCACAGTGTCATTTTCCAAGAGAAATCCATAAACAACGCAACTTTTCAACACTTTTCAAAAACTAATTTATTTCGTCTCCATCAATCTGCTTGTCTGTTTAAAAAGAGAATTTGATTCATCATCCTTTACACACGGCAGCACCAAAAAGATGCCCGTTCACCTTCGGATGCTTAACGGAGGATAAAATAGATCTTTTGTAGCTACTGATTACATTCAGGGAAAATGAAATCAATTAGAGTAACTGTACTGGTACAATGGAAACGTCAATTTTAGTTCGTCAAAGTGTGTGGTAATGTAAGTCCCAGGGGTTGGATATGAAAACTCTATCAAATGTTTATCAGGACTTTTCAAAGGGTCATGGCACTTCTCTTTCATGCTTTCATGAAGTGATCAATAGAAGACATCAGTTTTTGATCAATTAGTGTCCCGACTATGTGAGTGAATGTAAAGGGTAATTTATTTTATAATTAGACGTCCATTATGCAAGTTTTTCTGAGACGGTGCTGTGTGCCAGTTTGGGCCGTTGTGAATACCCCCGAGTGAAAAACCCGGGTTAGTTAAAGAAGAGTCAAGTGTGTAAAGAATAAACACTGGAGTGACTTTTACGAACTTTTGTGTATATATTTATATCCAACACCGAGACAGAGTAGGGTTTTAGATTTACTGATGGGTAAAGAGCTAAAGACAGACATTTGCAGATGAGAATGAAGTGATGGGAAATAATAAGATGGATGAAATTCAACGGTGCAGTGGAGGGCAAATGGATCTTGAGGAATACTCAGGGAAATGAGACAGAAGTGAGAGACGGCGAGCTGGGAGGAGATGAAGATCAATGAGAGCAGTCAGCAGAAGAGCTTAAAGGAATGAGGAATGTGCGGATATGAAACGATGACGGACAGATGTGTTGACAGAGAGAGAGAGAGAGAGAGAGAGAGAGACAAGCGAGACGAGATGACAGTGGAGACGCCTGAAGTAAGGAGAGCAAGAGATTGAGGGGCAGGAAGAGAAGTGTGGCGGAAAGATGGAGGTTCAAAACTGGTAGCTAATTCTTGATGCATGAAGCTATTATTCTGTATAACAAATGATGGCCCAGATCTATTCTCTAGACAAAACAGAGATGGTAATTCCTGTTGTGCTCCCTATTTATGCAAGCTATAATTTAGGCAATCCTGCTTAAGGGACTACACAGAAAACATAACTGAGCACTAATAGATTCACTGCGCACACACAAAAAACCTTTCTGACAATTAAATTTCAGCAACTATAGTTGTCTATCTTTACCAAAAAATTTGCAAAAAATTTTTTTGGGTGATTTTTTTTTTTTCTTTTTTTTACTTTTTTAAAAATGTGATATTAGTTTGAAAATATTTCTGCAAATGTTTACAGTTATAGTGCTGCTGAACCATATGGAAGGAATATAATGAAAAACATGCAGTATATTTTTTATAGATTCTAGACAATAATATATAAAATTTTCACATTTTTTCAATAATTTAGCAATTGGATTATTGGCATTTGATTGAGAGACAGGATAAATATTTAGGATTTCATTCTTCATCATTGCAATGACTTTTCCTGCAGGTAATCAGAGAAAAAAACTAATTAACTATTTGAGGCTGACAGCAATTCTGTTTGTTTATTTTCTGTCTTGAGTTTAACCAGTTTAACCTGAAAGCAAAGTGTTTCAGTTGACGGTTCTATAAAGCTATTTTAGCTCGGTGGTCATTACTTTCTTGTTTTGACAAATAAAAAAAAAAATAAAAAAAAATATTTCTAGACTTTATTTTGATACAAACTTACATCAGAAATCCCAAGATTTGCACATCTGTAAACTACTCATGCATAAAATGCACTGTCAGTGTTCATACATCTGTTCAACTTCAGGTTTGGAAGAGGACATTAGTAAACAAAGGGCATCATGAATACAAAGCAACACAGCAGACAGGTCAGGGATGAAGTTTTGGAGCAGGGTTAGATGATTTTCTTATGTGCTGTCACAAATGCACAATGAACTGATTAGAAATTTATATTGGGTGAATTTACCGCACTGATAAATGCTGCAGTTGGAGGGACCTTTGAGGATTTCTCCATCGTTCTGCACTGGAGTTCTTGTGAAATATAAAATATCTTTGGCAGAAAGAACCCTGTTCAAGTTCTTCCAGCCTTGAGAAAAATAACACATTCCTCTGTTCTTGCAGGGATACGAGTGTGTACCGTATGTTGCTGTTGCTATACGTGAAAATATGTTGTCTTCAAAACAACATTTTCTAAGAACTGCAAAGTTTTGGCCTCTGATTTCAGTTGACACGTAATTTTTTCAATATTTTTTTTTTTTACTTTTATATTTTCTCCAACAGAAAAAGTTTAGGGAAGATTAAGTGAAGTGCATGATAACAAGAAGTAATTAAACATATCAATAACCATTATTTCCCCTTGGCAAAATGAAGATGCAGGAGTTTCATCAATTTGGCTTTAAATAATTATTAACTTCTATACAAAGTCAAATATTTTTAATGGTGCTGAAACACAACTGCTTATTCCCTTAAAATTGTTGCGATCTTTCATATGTCTGAATACATTATAGGAATGTGTTAAAATGGTCAGCAACAATGACCAAAGTAAAAATAAATGGAAAAAGGAGCAAAAAAAAAAAAGCTTTGAAAGATTTTAAATGGAATAAAAAGCAGAACTGAAACTGCAAAGTTTATAGGAAAGAAAGGGAAGAAAACTGTGTGGTAAGATCTTCCCTGTGTGGGTAAGAAATAGATGAATGGCAAGAAGTGAACGTTATCAGATTCCCGTTCATATAGTTATGAAATATTTGTGTATTTACTTGAATTATTAAGCTTTTCTTTGAAATATTTTTTACTGCGTGATGGTATTTTAAAGGAATTTCACTTCATAAACTTCTTTTAATCAAATTATCTAGACATCATGCTGAGAGAAGGCTCTGCGATGCACTGCAAAGAGGCATGTACTGAATTCTAAGCTTAGTAATTGCAGTACATTTTTTTTGTTTCAAATCAGAACCTTTTTCTATTTCAGGTCTTCATCTAACACCTTAGATCGATTCACAGTAAAATATATTTCTTCTCTAAATATATATATTTTTTAAAGTTTTCAAAAACTGTTTAAGAGAGAGGGGAAGAATAATATTAAATGGCTGATGGGTGTTTTGATGCCATCCAGTTTTGCACCGCTGAACATAAACTAATGCCCTAGCTGTTGATCAGCCTGAGAAGAGCAAAAAGAGCAAATATATCTTGTCAGCATGTATTCATAGAAGAATATAGTTTCTATTCGGCCCAGCAGTAGTTTTCTCTCCAGCAGATTTTGTGGAGTAAAAGGATGAACCTAAGAGTAACTGTCTGAGAGAAGCAGCTTTAATTTAATACCCTTAGTGATACCTTGTGACTACTAATGAGCGTCATAATGTAACACTCAGAGTGACAGACTTGTATTTCCTCGCTGGAATGGTGGAAACTCTGCTTGGTGTCATTATCTTCTCTTCAGTAGCTGCTGTTGCATGACTGCTGTTAGTTCCCAGCAGGACAATTCAGGTCAGTCAGGTTTACAGATAATTTAAAGGCATGATTCAGTGTGAGTGTCTGCATTCACAGTGAATAATGTGAATAATGTGAATGTGAATAATGTGAATTATCTGCCCTTTGCATTCATTACTTTGCAAAGGGCAGATAATTACTTTACTTTGGAAGTTTATATTATTATTCTCTCTAATGGTTTGGGGCGTGATTTTACATGCCAATTGGCTTGGATGCTTGTTTGTTTTTGTCAATATTGAACTATGCAAAAAAAAAACAAAAAAAAACATCAAGTCATATGGCTACCATTGTCTATAAAATAACTATGAATTTTATCAATAAATACTCTTCCGGAAGCATTGCAGAAAATGAAAAATAAACTTAGAAAGCACAGAAATAAAAACAATGTCAACACATTAATAATTTATTTACCTTCCAGCTTTGTAATGCATAAACTATGTTTGGGCTGATGCAAATTCACTCACCTCAACATGCTGGATGCTGGGAGGAGCTACAGTTTCCCACAGTTCAACCCACTTTCTGATTTACAAAGGACCCCAACAATTCACGGATCAGAATTCCCTCATTGACCTATTTGCATGATTCCAAATTATTTGTGAAAAATTAACCTGTTCATATATATATATATATATATATATATATATATATATATATATATATATATATATATATATATATATATATATATATATATATATATTATTTTTTTTTTGTTTTGTTTTGTTTTGCAGAGTACATATAAAAATTTGAAAGAAAATGAAACTCAGCAAGCTAAAATACCTAGCCGCAAAGCTACTTGACAGGTGTTTCCAAAGCAGCCAATCCAGTAGCACCATTTATTTTCCTTGGCACTAATTAACCGTACCCACAAGACTGGAAATAAGAAAGACTGTCAATAATAGCTGTAAATAATAGCCACAACTCCTGAGTTAGGTGACAGCTATAAAACACCATTGCAATGTGAATCACAACTTACAAATCATGCAAATGTTGTCAAAATTTCCTGTTGTCAAACAAATAAGTTTGATATGCTTAACTTTCCTCTGTTTTTCCCACTTTCACTCATCCTTGTCCTGTTTTCCCCTGAACATGTCAGATGTCTCGCGTGTGCCTGAGTAGCTCAGTCAGATGTAATGATGGATGTAGGCATCTGGAAGTTAGGTAATACTAAGATAAGCTTTATCTTGATAAGTGAGTAAAGAGATTATGGGCAGGAATCCCTTCACCGTGAAGCTGTAGATCCGAGTCTGGGAGATTAGCTACAGTCTGTCTGACAGACAGTTGGAAATCCTATCATATTAATGTTGCATAATAATGACAGGAGACTTTTTCAAGTCAACATGAAGGCTGAAAACACATTCCCTTTGAGAATTTTCAGTCTACTTTTAGTATAAATAACAGTTTCTCCTCATTGTGCTCCTCCACCTAATTTGTTGTCAGGAAAAGTGCTTGGACAGCATCTCTGGAAAGAGGCCTGTGCTGAATACTAAAGTTCACTAATTGGGTATTTCTTGCTGGATTGCACAGCATTATTTGAGACTGAGTCTAAATGTAAAGGGTTAATAGACAGGTAATGATCTTTTTAAAAATTGTTTGTGCAGATCAAACTTAAAGTAAAAAAAAAAAAAGATTTTTTTAAAGAATATGTGATAAGTACCTGTAGGTCTGAGACACCCCACTTCTCTCTCTTCAACCTCATCTGAATTTCTTTGACACAACATGAGATGTAATAGATTTTATCACACTGATTGTGATTTTTTTCAACCTTTAACATTGTGAAATACCCCAGTTTGCAAAGGTTTTAAACCTCTCCTAATAGTCAAAAGTATTAGATTTGCTTTTCAGTTTTCTTGATCAATAGTTCTCCTGGGTTCTTGCAGAATTGTCTAAAATTTCTATTTAGCTGCTCTTTCACTTTTCTTCATTTATCATTTTAAGATGAATGATTTATTGTTTGTAATTTTCTTAAGCTAATTTGCTCTGTGTGAATTGTTGAGGCAGAAACAGTGTTGACCATAATGTTGTGGTGGTTCACCAGAAACAAAAATTAAGAATAAGTCAAGTTCACAAGTTCAAAAAAACATTAAAGGTCCACCATTACAAATTGCACTATATTATTCACCTTTTGCCTGTTTCTGGGGTCCTCTACCAGAGGCCTGGGAGCTTGAGGGTTCTGCGCAGTATCTTGGCTGTGCCTAGAACTGCACATTTCTGGACTGAGATGTCTGATGTTATTCCTGGGATCTGTTTGAGCCACTGCTCCAGTTTGGGGGTGACTGCCCCGAGGGCCCCGATGACCACAGGCACCACTGTGGTCTTCATCTTCCAGGCCTTCTCCAGTTCCTCTCTGAGGCCCTGGTATTTCACCAGTTTCTCGTGCTCCTTTTTCCTGATGTTGTGGTCACTTGGTATTGCTATATATATATATATATATATATATATATATATATATAATATATATATAAGGTCACATTTGTGAGCAATAAACAAACAAAACTGTTTAAAAATTCCCTGTTTTGTGCTTCTGGGTTTGCATTGGGGTCAAAGATGTATGGTTGTACCACTGTGTATGTGTTTGTAGCCATTTTCATGTGTCTAAGGTGCTAATGTAAACACAGAGTTGGGGGCAATTTTTTTATATATATTTTCTATGTTGTTTTCATCAAGTTGGTTTTATACTTTCCCCTTCATAAATAGATGCAGGGACAGATTTCCAGACATAATTCTAATGGAAGAGCTCCATGCAAGTCACTGGCCTGACCTTCAAAAATGAACAGTTTTCAATGTTTTGATCAAGGACATTTTGACGCCTGGATCAGAAGAGGGATTGATTAAACTGTCAATAAATAGAAAATAATTAATGACACATGAATCAATGTAAGTTCAGTGCTTTAGCTGTATATAGGAACATTCAACCACTTCATTATTGAAGAGTGTCCAGCTTTTCTTTTGTCTAGGTTTTCCACTCAACCTAAGGCAGGATGGGCTTTATCATAATAGAAGAATCAAGAAATTTAAAACAAGGATTCGTAACGTAATTAATAGTGTTTTTTTTTAATCAATCATATGACAATTTACACATGTCGGCAAAAGTAGATCAAAACTAGCTAGAATCCTAAAATTGATATATGATCATTGCACTGTTAGAAGTTGTACATATTGAATGGAGGGTGGATAAAAATGATAAAAAGAGATAAATGATGCTGATTAAATAACAGAAGGGAAAGAGGGTATTATGTTAATATGTTGACATTCACAAAATTCATACTCAGCAGCTGACACCAAAAATATACTGAAAGAGAAAATATCCTACTTGCTTTCAAACTCTAGAAGACAAACTCCTGTTGATTTCATACGTTTGCATTAATTTGAAAGAGTCATCTTCATTTTGCTGTGAGGTAATAGCCAAATGAATGTACGGCTATTTTAATTTTTCAATCTGTAGTCAGGGCTCTTCTTATAAAAACACTCTTTCAGCTGTGACGTAAGTAAGGAAATGTGGTGATAAAGAGATTAGCAGGCAGCTCATCTATCGTCACGTCTTTAATGAAGAGGACTCTCCCACCCTCACCAGAGCAAATCTTCTACACTGATATGTTAACCTGTTGTGGTCATATTTCTACTCTTATTAACTCACACCTGAAAGGCTGTCTACATAAAGAGTGATGCCATTAAAAACAGAGACATAGTTGATCCTCACCATATTTTACTGAGATTGTTTCGATCATTCTCTGAGCTTCATTACATTGAAAGTTTTGAAAGCAACGAGGATATGTGATAATCAATACTATAACACACAATAAACCCTAAATATATACTATTTGTTAACGTCATTCAGTTCACAAGTTATTAAAAGGATTATTAAAATGGCGGTACACACCACATATATCTGCCCTCAAATTTACAAGTCATTTTATTCACATTTTGAGTTCAGCATCTGCATACGTATTTATTTTGTATGCAATATTGAAACTTTTAGACTCTTGTTTTACAAAACTTCCTTATAATTTTTTTTTTTGATTGTATTTTTATTTCCGTTTGGCCAATATTTGTCTTCATGGTAAGAATATTTTCTCAGACAGTTGCTTTTCAGTCGCCCTGTTTGAGTCTCGTTCACTAATTGTACAACTTCACTCTTCAGCTCCCTCAGCACATGTAATCCGGGGTTTTCAGTTGCCCTTTGTCAGACACTCGTCTGTGTTTTTGTCTGCATCCCCCATGTTGGTGCTTTATAGTCCTCCATTGTTCTCGTGTTTGTTCAAGCTCCATTCACTTCTAAAAATATTTTCATTTTCCTCATTGTGTGCCTGCTCATGTGTCTCTGGACTCTGTCTGAAACTTAATAGTTATTTTCCCTCAGCTGTATAACACTAGAAATAGCAATACTGATTCCTAATGTCCTAATGAAGCACATGTAAAAAAACAAAACAAAAAGAAAGACACTGAAATTACTAATTACTTCTGTTGTATCAGACAGAGAATTTTTAAGAGATATTTTTTTTTAAACTGCACTGACTTGATCTGTACTGCAAATGGAAATGAGGCAATTTTTTGTCCAGTAGAGGAGAGATGACCTGTCCAACATGTAATGACTGCTGGAGATATTTTCCATTGTAAAACAGGGTACAAATAAATGCAATCGTTTTTATTGCTTAGCTTAATTTTGAAGTGAAAACCAGCAGGATGGGCCACTTTATGGAATGAATGTCTTGGGGAAACATAAGTGCACCTTCTGTGAATATTTTTATGCAATGGCTAAAAGGCACTTCATAAACTGTTCTTTTGAAAACATAACCTTTGAATTCCCATAATCTAACAGTGCATAGCACTTTTCATAAAACATGTGGCTTTATGAAAAATATTTTATAAATAAAGTTGGGTTGACTGAGAAATTGCTGTTTCAAAGGAAGACTTAGCTGTTTTCTGAAAAAAACAAAAAAAAACAAAAGAAAAATGTCGGGTGAAGTTTGCTGCTGCCTTTCCAGCTCTGCTGCTCTCACACAGGAAGGACTAATGGAGAGATGGAAGCTGCTGACATTGCCAGTGGGAAGCCTGATATGTAAGCATGTCAGTGTCACATCACAGGAGACACCACAGTCTCCCCAAGCTTGTCAGGCAGTTTTGCTTCAGGCATGTCTCCAGCAACAGCTGCCAAACATGTACATCACTTTAAAAAATATTTGTTGTTTTTGTCCACACTTTGTTAGCCAGGGCTAACACTGCAGTGTAGAGTGGGTGACCCTTGTTTCCCCTGTGATCACGATCTCTGTCACAGTATTATTTTCTGTGAGATATATCCAAATAAGGACATCTAGAAAGACTTTTGGCTTCCTATGGTCATTAAAAGTTGTAAATACTACCCAAGCTGAAGAAACTAAACCTCAATAAGTGTTCTTGTTCTTTTTTTTTTTTTGGAGAGCGCCAAGTGCCGATTAAAACACATGAAATCTTTCAAGTAGTTCCTGTCGCTGGTAAACAGCGATTTCAGCAGAGTGAGGTGTAAACCCCGTGTAAACTTTGTTTTCATGTACACTAAAACACATCTTTCACGAGGCTGAGATATAAATGCTAACTGCTCATTTGGAAAACGCCACTCTGCCAACAGTAAATTACATTTAAGCAGCATAAAACAGTTTCTTGTTTCATATCCTGGCACGCACACAAGTTTTGTTCCGTCAGTTTAGCTCAACTGCATTTACTCAAGTACTTAAAGCAGCGGCTGATGGAAAACTGATAGCTGGGATTCATCTGATTTCTGCGAGTGTCTGGCAACTAAAGTGGACACATTCCTTGTCCATGAGTTGGCTTTTCAGCTATCCACTGGCACTTGTTTGATTAGGAGGTTAAAAATGACCAACTTCTATTTAAGGAATAACAAGTAGGGTTTTTTTTTCCATTGTGTGGCGTTAAGTGGTGCAAACACTTGGCAGCTAAGCTTAGCCTAAGTAAATGTGAGAAACTCATAAAAATATGAGAACTTTGGGGATTTTGTGAACTAAAGCTAATTCTCAGATGGAAAACTAACATTTAAAAGCCGTGTTCAAGTGAAACTTCAGAGGAAAGGGGATTACTCAAGGTAGCTCAGTCATGAATGTGAGATTTTAAAACCTGTTAAAAGATCAACCGTCTAAAGCATCAGTGATTAAAAGGATTATCTTTTTGGCATTAACAAATTGTACTAATTAGAAATGTATGTAACAAAAGCCTTTTAGGAGCATTTCAGCAGCAGAGGATAAACAAAAGATTATAGCACTAAAAGCAATAACCTTGAATCAAGTCTTGAAAGAAATAAACAAAAAACACGAGGTTAATGAAAAAACGTAATTTATGAGGACAACCATTTACAAGGGTGTGTGTGTGTGTGTGTGTGTGTGTGTGTGTTTATGCACTCATGTGGGAGGTGTTGTTGTTTATTTCTGAGACAAAGAAGAAAAACAGAAGGCATCAGGTGCTGACCTGTGGAGGTGGTGGTGAGGCTGTGTAGGTGTAAAAGCGAGGAGACAGGTTTTCTGTTTTTTCTTTTTTTTTTTTTTTTTTTTTGACTAGGTGGCAACTTTCAAGTCACTTTGTTTGACTTTGTTTCAAATTTAGTTTAACACCACAGCTGACTTGCCTGAGTACAAATAAATGGTGCGCTTTAGGAAAATAAGGAGTTGATGCCGAGAAATGAAAAGTTAGTTTTAGGTGAAGATAAACCTTTTTTTTATTATTATTATTTTATTTGGAAAAGTCAATTGTCATCTTGTTGATCCACATCAAGATGATCAACAAAATCATCAGGAAGGCCAGTTGTGTCATAGGAGAGGAACTAAACTCTCTAGTTGGAGAGGAGATTCAATTAATTTCAAACTTTATTAAAGACGCAGTATCCTGGTCAATAGTAGAGATAAGAGAAAATGTCCAAAATGAGGACAATGTTAAGGAATATTCTTCACTTCCTCCCCATTATATGATGGACAGGTGTAGGAGCTCATTGAGCAGCAGACTGACTGCCACAACATTGGAAATCATTCCTGTTTACCACTGCAAAACAAAACCCTTCCACACTATGGATTACTTTAACGTGAAAATCCCTTTTTTAAGAAATCTTCAGTCTTTTCCTGGCTGTCAGGTGTCTTGATTTTGTAATGTTGAGAATTTCACCATAAGGATTAATGTAATGTTACTGAATAAGAATCTAACATTGCAGGATACCAACCCTCAAGCATTGACCTTTGACACCTCTGTACAGCCTTGAATTGTTCAAAAGGCTTCTTGCATTTTGCAGTGAATATTTCAGACGTGCTGTTATATATATAAAGAGCAACAGAAACAGTTTCTGTTTTTGTTCAAATCTAAGGCTCATTGGCATATCATGCTTTTACATACATCTCTGTCCTTTCCAGTCAAGGATAGGTTTCAGGTTTATATGAAAATTTAGCTTTGCTGATATACTTTTAGACAATAGTATTACAATTTCATTTTTTTAAAACTTTCTATGAAGTGACAAATCACCTACAGTGACACTGAACAAAAGTAGAACTTAGTGAATTTGATTAGAGTAAATTTAGATTTTCTTATGTTGACTTCTGTTTACTTAATTTCTGTAGCTCAGTTCATGATCACTTTGTTAGGCTTGTTTGGTCAAATCTTTATTTTCTATACTTTTTAATCATAATTTCTAATGCTCTTCTGTGTGACAAACTTAAACTTCCCCAAAACTCAAGTGCAGATTGTCATGTCTTCACAGTATGCCTTTTCTTTCTCATTTATCTCCCTTCATCTACTTGCTTAATCGTTCCACCCTGCCTGCATGCTCCTTTGGTTTCTATTAATCAAAGTCAGATACCCAGTTGCAGTGAGGTGTGACAATGTTCTCAATTTTCATTATCTACCTGTCTTCAGCATGCTTGTTCTTGTATGTGTGTGTCCTCCATTCACCACCAGATAGTGTGACAGTCGTGTGTACATCTTCAGAAAACCTAAAAAGATACAATAAAGGTACTGAAGCAAAACCAAACGTGTGATAGTCTCAGGGGACCAAACGACAGCATGAAAAACTGTTTCCCACTGCCCTTTTCAGCAGCTCACACCATCTGAGTGGGCAAACTCAATTATTCAAAAAATATAGTCATGTCATTCTGTATGAACTGCATAATTTTCTTTGCAGCTGCGATGCAGTTTGTCATTTGAAACAAAGTGTTCTCATTTCAGATGACTCTGGGAACAGGGCGTAGCCATTTTTATTTCTAACAGCCCCCAGGGAGACATCCACTGCAATTAATTTCTACAGTGCGGAGAATATTGTACATTTCTGTAACGCTCCCATCAGTTTATACAACTTCCACACCACGATATCGAATTATAAAGTATTTCAGTTATGTCTTTTTTGTTGTTGTTGTTGTTGCGCCTCCAGAAAACCTTGATACTGTTCAACATCAGCATTGTCAGAGTGTTGTCATAGAAATATCTTCAGCCAATGTTTATTGTCATTGCAGTCGGGTCCATGTAATCTTTGTAGATGTTGATCAAACTATGTTTGATCTTTGCCAGTTATTACATTATATCACGTAATTAATTTCTTCGTAAATAATCCTAACATACACATTCTTATGTATGAAATGCACAAAAAAAAGAGAAACCCACTGAACCAACCATTTAACTTTCTTCACCAAAACTATTTAAAAGGCCTTCAGGTGACACTTAAAGTTAATTATTTATTCATGAACTTTGCTGCTGAACTTACCTATAAATGCATTGAGAATGAGGTTTATTTAGATGCAGTAATCTAAATAAATAGGAACACTGCCCTTTGAAGCAATGGAAATAAATCTAAATAATTAAGCATAGATCAATGCTTTTCCTCCATCCCCATTACCATCCCAGGCTTTTAGATGCAGACTGAGCCAACATATTTATTTAAAATGGTGAACAGACATTTTAATTTAAGCTAGTCAGCGGGTGCACTTTATTAGGAATTAATAGGGCACCCTGCAGCCAATCAGAACTGAGAATCCACTCAGACCGGAGTTGTGTATTAATAAATGAGTGAAATGAGCTCAGCGTAGAGATGGAGATTAATTAGTCAAATTATCAGCAAATGCCACTTCGGGAAAACATAAGTTTAGAAAAAAAGAACCGTTAAGCATATTTGAATCAAGAGTTAAATATGTTATACAGAGAGAAAATAAATTGAGTGTAATTCTTTCTGTAGGAGCTTAGCAGTTGAAATCCATGTGAGGTTTAATTTGAACTGTTGAAGTGTACAGGTTTAGGGAGAAGTGTAAGGAGAAGTACATGGACGTAAGAACTGAGTAATTGCTGGATTTAGTAGAAAAAAAAGACCTTCAATGTTATAAGGTGAAGTGACAAGATATAAAAAAATGTATTTCATCAATGACATAGGCATACCTAGTTCCCAGCAAAGAAGTCTATGCCTTCTTCAGTCATTTTTCTAAACTCTCTCTTTCAGCCCTCTAGTCATTTCCCAGATTTATGTCCACTCAAAAAGAGTTACACAAGTAAACATTCACACATTTGTTTGAGTTCACGAGTCTCTGTTTTGAGATGCCTCAAGGGTTTAATCAAGTTAAATGTGCACTTCTTAGATTATTAAATCCACCAGGAGGAATGTCAGCTGAGAGTATAATGTCAGCAAAATGTAAAAAAAAATAACAGACACAGAAGACCAACATTTCTGCCCAAAGGAATGGATCACATTCTAAATTTAGGACTTTTGGGTGTCCCTGTGTTTCTATGTTTTACTGCAAAGGTAAGGGTGAACAGGGTGAGGTCAGTAAAGCTTTTACTACAAGCTCTGTGTCGGTAAGAAATGAAAACCTGCCAGGCAGAAGGTTAATCATTTGATTAAAAATGAAGCGGTTTGTATGCAAAGTATTTTATTAAAAAAAAAAATCAGCCAAGTAGTTTCTCACTTGGCCAAAACAAGCTTCCCTTCCCCTGGCATTTAGGTATGCTTCACTTTACAGAAAAATAATGTCAACATATGTGATAGTATTATAATTTGAAAAATGTATTAAAGTTAACTTTTTTTTCAACCAAGTACTGAAAAAAAAGCTCATTAAACGATAACAATGTTATTGCACCATTTCATTTAATAAACAAACCAATTATCAATAAAATAGTATTAATAATTTTAGCGTTTAGAGCAGAACTATACAATTGAATGCATTTATTTCACTCAGTAACTATCTCAACAGGACTTATTAGATAATAACCCAAACCCACAAAATCAGTGGCAGGTAGAAGCATTTTACTGAGTTGTTTTTGTAAGAAAGTAATCTTTTGTTAGGTATTTGTGGCAAAAATCTGTTTGATCCTTCCTGATTACTTCCTCACAAGTTGAATCCACCGGGTCCCTGAGCTTCGACCAGGAGATGAAGGAGGAATATCCCTGGACAGACTGTGCTTGGTAACCCATTCATTCATTTACTTACTTTTTGGAGAAAGTAAGCAGAATAAGCTAAACTAGAATGATTGTTGCACTTTATAAAAAAAATAAACTAAGAGAACAAAATATGATTCACCCAAGGACTTAAGAAAACAACAAAAGGGAAGTTTGTATTGCACAAATACACCATAAATAATACCTCAGAGGTGAAGGTTGAATAATAAATCCACAGTCAAGAGGAAAACCTTCAGTAATTGCTCTGTTTGATGATTAACCAGTGAGTTACAAGGTGCTGAATGAGTAATGATGAAACCGTATGTTCCTGACTGTAAAGTGCCAGCTCTCCCAGCAGCTGATTTTTATAAACTCATAATACAATACAGGTGTAGTGAAGCACACATATCTCAGAGTGAATTTCAGGCTACTAATCTCTCTGTTGGTCACTCTTTTTTTATTTAGGTAATTTACAATAGCTACAATTCTGTTTTTAGTGCTTCTCATCTCTCTTGTCAGTTTTTACACTTTTATTGAAAGTTTTTGATTCTTAGATTCTCGTAGCAGGTTCCAATAAACTTGATCTGCAATGCACCAACTGATAATTTGACGACAGCCAGATTATGACACTGTGCTGCAGTCAGCTCACTCACACACATTACCATCCATCCCACCCAGGTGCAGACCTGGCAGAGTGAAAATATTTTGGCAGATGGTGTTCAGCAGGGACATCTTGTTAAGGTGAAGCAGGCAGATCTCACCCATCTGTCTGCTTATGGTGCAACTCGCCCAGCTACATCCAAATCTGGAGGATTAATGCAGCAGGCCAGGTACGCAAGGACAAAATAGGAAGAGGAAGTACAGTACGAAGAGCAGTATCCAATCGTTCAAAAAAAAAAAAAAAAACCTGTGCTAAAAAGTGTGCGGATGAGTTTACTGTTGTGAGAAGGTCAGAGATGTTACTAAACTGAAGATTAAAGATTAACTTCAGAACAGAATATCCTTTTTTTTCATGCATATTGTATTAAAGCCTGTTACGTAATGTTGGTGGTTTCAGTTGATTTCCCAGTCAGTCTTTGAATCGTATACACAATTCTGGGAAATTTTGATTCAGGTGTCTGTGCTGTCCAGAGCACCTTGCTGAGGCTCGGGGTTATGACAACTGTTCAAGCCTGTGAAGCTCAGGAAAAAAGGGAATAAAGCTAAATAAAAATTTCAGCAAGAAGAAAAAAAAAACAATCTGAAGGCTGCAGAAGGCTTGCCAACTTTCAGGCTTTAGTGTGAGACACTTGCTTTCAAGCTTGCTCCCTTGCATTCGCATTGTTCAAACTAATCTCGCAGCAGTTGAAGAAGACTTCAAAGACCCTCTGTTGAGAAATGAAAAGCGAGAAAAAAGGTTGTCTCAAGGGTGCACAGTGAGACACCAAATTAAGATTTTATTTTCCTTTGAGATGAGCGTCCTGAAAAAATATATAAATTGTGTCACACCTACAAAAAAAAGTTGTTTTAGTACAGTGAATTCGTCCTACTGAAATTAGAGCATCTGCAGTCCCTAAAACGGGAGTTTTCAAATCTAGTTCTTAAGTTTTTTTTAGTATTTCAACATGTTTTACATCATTTCTAGTTAATTGTGTTCAGACGTTTTTGGGAGGTAAAGTACAATATAAGATTTCTTGTGGGATTAGTAAGATAATGTTCACATTATACAGTTCTTTGGTACATAAAAATAGGCAGCAATTTTAAAAAAATGGCCATGCAAATTAAGATCACACAGAGCTGTTTCATGGATTCGGCTCACAAAGGCAATCCGAAAAGCAACAAATACTGGGCATTGAATCTAGTCAGGTACTCCAATATTGATCATTTAAAAATGTCTCAAAAAGGATCATGATCAGTTGAACTATTTAATCCAGCAAGTTAACATCTAACCTTTATGGAGAATACCCCCCACCAAAATCCTGATTAATATTTTTCAAATCAAGCAGAGAACGTGATTATAAAATCAGCTTCTAATCCACATACTGTTAAAACGATGATGTTCCGCTTTTAGTGCACATCCAGTGAAACACAAACGAGTGGAAAACAAATTTCCAGGGGACATTGATATAAACCTCCCACTGAATTATGCTGATTATCAAATCAAATTCAAGCAACAAAGGTGTGCAGCTGCCCGTAATTATTATAATCAAACATAAATTACCTGATCAGCCAAGCTCTTCTCTTCAGGATCTTTACTTACATCTGAGGCCTTTTCATAGGAAAAGAAGGAATTTGCATAAATTAATTTCCCATTTGTCTTTATTTAGCATTTTTATTCTATTCAAGAGCAAACAATTTGCCCTTGGTTGGATATATATTTACACTTTTCATACAATCCTTTATATTTATTTCAACAGAAAAATAGATGTAAACATTTTCACAGTGCATTTGTAACTCCACTGACAACAATCATAATTTATTAAATGCAAAGTGATATAATTTGAAACTCTATATAGATAAATATTTTCTCATATAAACAGACATAAATGTACAACACGTCACATTCACCCTTGATCATGTCTGAAATTGGGGAAGAAGGTCAGCATAACATCTGATGTGTTATTTTGTCGTAGTACATGTGCAAAGCTAAAATCTCCCAACAGCAAACTGTTTCTCATCCAATTGTTTGTGAACAACGATCATCTCGGATTTGTCACGAGACTAAAGAGGTGCTTAGAGTACATACACATTGAAAAATAGACAACTCTTTAGTTTTGCTGATTCAGAATCTCACAGTCAGAAAGGAACATGGGGAATCAGGTTTGTCACGTTCTCATACTCCCATCTTTCCAGATAAGATTCAACGTTAGGAAAAAAAAACATGCTTAACAAAAGTATTGATTTGGTGCTTTGAGGGGAACTGCTGAAAACAGCTGAATTCATAATGCAGGTAGTAATGACTGCTTCACAGAGCCTGAGGCTCTCTGTGAACGCTGCTAAATCAGCACTCTGATTTTCCTGTAATTAGGCTTCTGTGCAGTAAACAGCTCATCCATGAAAGTGTAATGAAATGTTTACACTTTTGCTACCTGGATTTCCTAACAATGAAAGCTCTTTGAATTCAAATTCAGCTACACATAATGTATGTTTCAAACCACCTACAGTCAAGAAAAATCTCCCATTGTTATTCAGTGGCACAGAGGCATATGAATATTGTCACTGTATGGACGTAGTGCAAGGAACATTGTGGAACACTGCTTTCCAAATGTCTTCAAACACCCCATTTCAGATTTCATCATGCTACAACTAAAACCTTGATGTGTTTTTGAAGAGGATTTTATGTCTTTGACCTGCACAAAATAAAAACTTCCAAATAAAAATGTAAAAGTTGTGGCATGCATTAGTATTCAGCACTCTGCATTCTGATACCTCTCTCTATATATGCAATGCAATCAAAATGATTTCAAAAGTCATGTCATTAATAAAAAAAAATATTTTTTTTCTTAATTGCAAAATATTTATGACTTTTCTGCAAAGGCTTCGCAGTAAAGGTGTGCAAAGCTGCATATTTTGGTGTCAGTCTGATACCAAATAAATACAGGGCCTGCATCACAGGCACTACTACTGGTACCAATATGTTTTATCGTTTAATTTTGTTACATCATTAAACATCTGATCATTAGTTGTTTTTGCGGTTTTTCCTTTGAGTTATTGTGTTAAAACCTAGGCACTGATTTTTAACAAAGTTGATTCAAAATATGGTTTAAACATATCGACACAATAAGCAGAAATAGAAAAGCAAAACAACATCATGAAGACCAGTGAACACACCCCATAGCTCATTGAGGAATGAACGTCAAACCAATCGAGAACCAGCCACTTTGAGGTTTTGTAAAAGTAAAAGACAAGCAATCATGAAAGAGGTACTTTGCTTGGCAGCGTAGTGAGGATGCTTTTCTACAGCCAGCCGGTACAAAGTTGATGTGAAGATGGATGGAGCTAAATACAGGATGGCCCTGGAAAAGAACAGCCAGAGCTGTAATGGGAATAATTACACCCAAGCATATTTATGTATGTGTTTGAAGGGCCCAAACAAAGTCCATACCAATTCAGAATCTGTTGCAAAACTAAAAAACAAAAAAGAATTGATGGTAGCAAATCTTTAGAAGAGAAAGCTGATAGAGGCATTTCTCAAAAGCATGGAGTTGTAATTGGTAACTTTTTTCTGAAGATGTTGGGGCACTAGTGGCATTCATTTACAGAGTTACAGGCAAGTATTGGGCAGAGAGAGAATAGCAAAGACATGAAGGAAAACTTCCGTTGTCTTTAATCAAACCACACAGACTGATGTACTACTACACCACAGTGAGGCCCTTTAATGGATATAATTCTAGTAAAAACTCTGGGGCGAAATTAAAATGCACGCCACACATCATCATGTTCCTTTTAGTTCAGAATAAGACACTGTTTAATGTTTGTATGTCACTTAAAAACCCCAATAAAAGACACTGACATCTGTGGCATTGCTTGTGTTATTTTAGACCATTGCCATTCAGAAGTGTTTCTATGTCAACATAGTACATTTACACTACAACACGTGATGTGGAATAATGGGTTGGGCATACCAAAACCTTTGGAACTGACCAATTACGCCATATTTGTGTAAAACTTGTCCGACAGACAGCCTTACACAAATATGCCATTTGCCTCCATTTATGGTCTCTTGGAAATTTTAGACAAGCTTAAGTAAAATAGATCCAGCTGCAGAGAACGAACCCACTAATCCAACAGCTTACACGCACCCCAATCTCTTAATGACAGACATTTATGGAAACACTTTGAATGGGACTCTGCTAAAGCTCAAACTACATAAAAAAATAAAATAAAAAAAAATCCTTCATCCCCATTTCAAGACACTGGAAGAGACATTTTCCTTCTTATTTATACAATTTGGCTGATACTCATGAATGATATTTTATCTACAGTTGGCATCTTTACAAACACATATATACACACGTATGTACACACATGCAGCCCTATACAGTATGTACACTATATTATCTTTATGAGTAAAGCCAGTGTAAATCACCCAGGAGGGAATGGCTCATGATACAGAATAAACACAGAGGGAGTTGTAGCATTTAATATTGAAGAGGAAAAAAAAAACAGTAGAAAAGAGACATCAGAAGCAGATTTTCACAGTTGTATTTCCTGGTTTCAGTGTCCATCTTTGCCCACAAAATGTGGGGCCAAACAAACAAACCTCCTCAGCTCACGGCTTGAAGCCGAGACTCTGATATGTATATTCTTCTTGTGTTCATCTGCATATTGGTAGAAAAGAATGAGCGTTGAAAACAGCATTTTGGCTTTGACGGAGAGTCTGAAAGTGACTGTAACCTTTGGTTGCTGCAGACGAGCTTTAAATGCCTTCACAGATCCTCAAGTCTTATCATTTCCTTCTTTTGTAATGTCCCAGCAACAAACAAACCACCGTCGGTGTGAAAACATCACAGAAGTACAATCATTTAGTTGTTGTTGTTGTTGTTTTTTTCTGGAAATGAATACTATACCAAGTCACGCTTTAATTTTTTCCCCCCACTTCATTCTGGAGGTTACAGAACAAGATAAAGTAACGAGATGCCACCCTGCACATGTAGGAGTTGATCGATAAACACTGTAAAGTAAAAGCTGCAGATGAAAGGACTTTCAGCAGCATCTTTATAAGAGCTTTAGAAAAACTTGACTTTGCAAATGGTGTTTATTTTTTCTTCTTTTTTTATTTTACAACTACAAGGTTTTCACATGGAGCTACACGTGTCAGCTGAAATAAACTCAGGCTACAGACAGCCCGAGGCGTCGTTCATTTCATCTCACAGCTCAGTGTGAAAGGATTCACGCTCAAGCCCCACAAGTCTCTGCTGACGGCAGAACACTCATAGAATAAACTCGTCTAATTTAAAGACCACAGATGCTCATTGGCCTTTGTTCTTCTGTCACAGTTTCTTTTAACATAGCATTCACAAACTTATGAATAAGTATACTGACTTCAGCTAAGGGCTTAGGAAGCAAAAACCTGCCTTGGGGTATGCCACCTTGAGGGTTTGAAGTAGGCATTCGTACAAAACACAGCACAGTTGTTTCTAAGAGTTGCAGAGTGTTGCTCCAAGTCTACTTTTGGATGCAGCAATAATTTATGTTAGGGTAGGTCCATGTTATGGGTTATGTCTGTGGACGTGTTTTACTAAAACCACTACAATCATCAACCGTATTTACTGATAGAAAAAAATCATAGGCTTTACTGTGAGAATTAGATTCACTGAAACATTGTTAAAAAATATATATATTCAAAAAATATAACAAAAATGCTTTCATAGTGACAGCACAGCTGTTTATTTTCTTTTAAGACACACTATGAGAACTTTTAAGAGTTGTCATAGCGTTAGTCTATGTCCTCCACTTTGAAAGTAAAGAGGTAGAAATTAACATTTTGAGTTACCAGGAATTTGTACGTATAGTTACACGTCATCGTCCAACTAAATGGACAAACACCTGCAGAAAGATGAATTTCATGTATTGTTTTTCCCGGTCTTTAATGTTCCTATTGGCCATATATCAGTCACAACCCAAGTTCTCAAAAATAAATAAATAAAAAAGTTTAAAAAAGTAAGTGGAGTTATATAACGAATTGGGATTAAACACCTTACTTATTTTTTTATATATAGTTATGTAGCCCTGGGGTTTGAGAACCACAAGAAGTGGGGGGTTTCTGTCTTTTGATAAGTACCTGGGGTTAAAAATGGGTAATGGAGTTACATAAATGTACATTTCGGTGATTTATCTATTGCAGCGTAAGTAAGAGGCTGATTCCCATAGGTTTGAGAGTAACAGAAATTTACGAGGGAAAGTAAAGGGGACTTAAACAAAAAGAAAAAAAAGGGGGAAAAGAGGAAGAAGAAACAAAAAGAAAAAAAAGGGGGAAAAGAGGAAGAAGAAACAAAAAGAAAAAAAAGGGGAAAAGAGGAAGAAGAAGGTGAGCGGGGAGGAAGGAAGGAGCAGAGTGTTGAAAGAGTCGTAACGAGGGATTTTGTATTAAAACAGAAGGGAAAATATCTGTGTTAGATATAGTAGTTGAATATAACCATTTCTATACGCTGAGTATAGTACAGTACTGAGGAAGAAGGGGTAGGAACTGTGAAGAGGACTGTGATTTATGAGGGGACCTAGCTACGGAGCACATGTTCGGAGGAACGACCAAGATGGCGAGAGGTTTTTCATAAGGACAGATATAGTTGCAAGAAATGTGTTTGAAGAAGAAAAGAAGGGACTGTGGACTCAGAAAACAGCATTGACGTTGAGGACATCGGTGGAGGAGGTTTTCGTGAGTTCATCGAGTTACCAGAGGAGAAAAAAGAAACGCGGACGGCAGGATTGCTTCGGCGAACTCGAAAATCCAACAGGCCTGCGACGAAAGATTCAGCGGGTATTGGACGGTTTGTGAGAGAATGTGGGCCCTGTGAGTGTGTGTGTGTGTGTGTGAAATTATATGTTTGAAATGTAAAAGGGTGTAGAATTGAGAACTGTGATTTTTGGGAATGTTATTAATGGGTTATGTATACTGAAATGTGTTAAATTTCTGCCAACGTTCTGGGTAGAGGGAAAGAAAAGTTAGCTGTGTGGAAAAAATAAAATAAACCCGAAGTTCTGCATGGATGTCTGGGTTATTCTAGATGAAACAAAATAGGAATGAAAATAGTAACTGAGTAGTAGTCACTACATTTAGTTAAACCTGATTGGTATATACCGGAAAGCTAACGAACCCTAGTAGTATCCCACTTGAGAGCGAGAGTTCTGTCCTGGGTCCAGGTACGGGAGCGGTGGGTGCTACAGTTAGAAAAGTGTATCATGACATGAGATCTGATTTTCTTTTTTGTTTTTTTGGTGAAATTAGCAACATGCTTTGTTGTGATGCAACCGATTTCTCAAAACCAAATGCCTCCAAATCTTTCAGGCTCAGAGAAACTTCTCTATGTCTGAACTGCTTGGTTCAGTTCTTTCACTAGATTTAAAATTTAATTTAAATGGGGTGTATAATATAAATTTTTCAGACATGCAGAGCCACTTTATGGCACAATCAGTTACATTCAATTATTATAAAAATTCTGAATATCTTAAAATAATTTGAGAACTTAAGAAATTTGACTTCATGTCAAAGCCGTTTGACACCTTGAAATTTGCCTCTGTTCCTTTAAGAACCTCCCCTTCAGTACGTCATCCAAAGAATGCTTCCCCGTGCCGTCCATTGATGCTGTTTACAGCCAGACGTAAGAATGTTGTAGTTTGTGTGATTAGCTCACAGTTCCATGACGTGTTTCCTATTCGCTGCCGTCGCTAGTGTGATGGAGCCGTGGAGCTCAGCTGGAGACTGAAGCTCCAGGGTGAAGCTTTGGGGAAAGAGGCAGGGCATTGCATGAGGCGTTAAGGCGCCGCCAAACGGCTGCCACCCGAGATTCAAGGTTCAATGCATAAACAAGTTAAAGCAACAGTTTGGTTATGTGTTTGATGAGGGAATGACATTGTAACATGGTTTAAAGCTCAAAACAGTTGATTTTGCATAATACACTCCCTTTAAGCCACACATTAACTGGGACATTTTAACAACCTTGATTTTGTTCTCTTAACCCAATTATTGTGTCTTTATGTTTTTGGTCTTATTTACATATCTACTATTTAAAGCCAGATCATTCAATCACATCAAGTGATAAAATTGAAACAATCCAAGGAAATGATGCTCCCACTTGCAAACTTCACCGTTGGTATGGTGTTTCTGGCATGAGGTGCTATGCGTTGTCTCCTTCCAACATGGTGGCAAAAACAATTACATTCAAAGACTTACATTTTGTTCTCAACTAACCAGACTAGACTAACCCACAGTTAAACCACTAAACCAGCTGAGTTAATTTGGACTAATAGGAAACGAGATGGCAAATACAAACAGAGCAGTTTTCTTGGATTCTTAGGTTTTTTCCCCCCCCACTCTTTTTCTGTTGGTTCAACATGCTCTCCACTTTATTTCTCAAAAAGTGACTTAGGGATCAGTTTGTTGTATTTTCTTTGTATGTGTCGAGTATGTGCTAAGGCTATGTGTAGTCGTAGCCTTAGCTATTAAAAGGCAGTAACTCTTCAATAAGAGGCATCTCACAAACCCATGGCTAAATGTAAAAACTATAAAAACAAAATATAAAAAAGCAAGATGGCGGTGTATTTGTATTGCTGATTTTTGGTTGAATTTTATTTTATTGTTGAATTTGTTAGATTTCATTTTTTTACTGAGTCATTAGGGAGTTTCAGGAGATTATGTGCAACATGTCACCTGATTGTTGTATCACCTCAAGCAGAACATAAGGTGATCATATGAAACAGCAAACATCAAACATGAGTTGCTTTTGTTGTTGGGTAATTTATGAAAACTAGAAAGAGCCGGAGCCTTCCCCACATAATGAGTGAAGATATCACAGAAGCTACGCCACTCAACAAAAACACACACTCGAGCAGATCTAATTTATCTCGTACATTGCATGTCTTTTTTGACTTCGGTTGATGACCTTTGCTGCCAGGAGAAAAGAACAAAACTGCCTGTTAGGCAAACAGTGCTCAGCTATGCTCAGTGAGCATTTTTATTCATATAATGTTGGTATGTGCTGAGGCACAGCCTTTTAGGTCTCATGTTACCAACTTTTTTTTTTTTTTTAATAGTTGGCAAGAGAAGCAATGAAGACAAAATATCCATATTCATGCAAAAGCACAGAAATTTTCTCCTATTTTGAATTAATTAAATAAATCAGCACCCTCTTGAATGTATTTTTTTTCTCAAAGGGAAAATAATTAAATGTCTTTTTTTTTTCTCAAAGTAATTACTGTGAATGTGGATTTATTTATTTTTGCTGATCTTGTGAGTGTTGAAGATTTGACCTCTTCCAAAAGCAGGTTAAAACTGACTGTTTAAAATCACATAGCTGTTTGAACTCTTCATTTGTTAGCCTCATTTAATGACATGGAGCTGTTTAGTAAAGAGAAAAAAAAAACAGCAGACCTATTAAGCAAAATATAAAAAAGGAGCCGTTTTTTGTTTTTAAAGAAAATGTCTGAAATGTCTTAATCAAAGCATCTAAAGTATTGTTTAGTGGATAGCACCTTACTGGCAAATATCTGAAGCACTGCACACTAAGCACTTCAAGCTAAGACTTGGACAACCTTGAGTGTCTTCTGAAAGCGCTGAGCTGTGAAGGGGGGTTGAAGACATCCTACTGAGGGAGGTGGTGACAGTGCACAATTATGTTAGGATAAGTTAGACAACGAAACCAGCCAGTCACAGATTGGGCTAAAATGCTCAGAGAGAGATTAAATTTACAGATATCGCCACTTGTCAATCTGTGTTTTAATAGTTTGATATTTCAATAACTTTTTTTTTTTTTTTTTTCAAAGATAAAGTGGGAAAAAAAAGTCTACTCAACTGTGGGGTTTACTGTAAAACTGAAACAAGGAATTACCAGACACTATAAAAAAATATTTATGTTTGTTTTTATTCTCAGACTAAACAGCAAATTCTGTTCTAGCTCAGTCAGAATTGATACAAATATTTTTAATTCGCTAACTGACTAATGGCAGAGTTAATTGGAGGGTTCACCTGTAATTTTATTTTGAGGTAGCATCTCAAGCAAACAACTTCATTCACTTCATGAATAAGGACGAATTCAAAAGAAATAACGCAAGCAAAATATCAAGAAGAGATTTGTGGATCTTCACAAGCCTGGTTCATCTCGGGTACAATTTTCAGATGCTTGAATGTGCCATCTGTTTTAGACAACTCTCGAGCAGCATGAGGACGTCCAGCCATCTTACTAGTCTGGGTCCCAGAGTTGACTCATTCATCTCTGGAATAAGACTCATTCCAGAGCTGAATGAGTCCTATTGTGAAGTGTGCCTCTCAGTTGTAAATTGATAAATTGTAATGCTTGTAATCAGCATTCTAAAATGTTTTAGCTGTGCTTTTGTTTCTCCTGAACTTGTCTCTATCATGGACCCAGACTGACCAACAGTTAACCCTGTTTAAGTATAAAACGTATTTTGTCATTTGAATCTCTCAGTTGGTAAAGTGCTAATATGTAATTAAAAAAAAAACATTTATAAAATCTGCACAAGCCTTTTAGTTTAATTACTTTTGTGATTTCTTTTGGGGTTTTTTTTTAGAATGAGAAAACTAATTGGGTAATCCATTCATTACGCATTTTTGCCTGGCTTTGGTGCCAGAGGATCTAATTTTACATCATAAATTATAAAATTACATTAAAAAAAGGAAGTAAAGTGTAAAATGAAAACAAATATTTCCATTATACATAAAGAAATTGTTCATGTCTTGGTCCAAAGGAGCTGTTAAACCAACCATCCAAACATTTTTCCTACAGACAATCAGACATAACACTGCAGAGTAACGAATGCTACTCTGTTACTAGGATGTTCATTTTTATGACGGTAATAAGAAGCTTTGTTGAGCTTGAATTGTTCTTTATTCATTTGACGAACCTACTTTTAAAAGGTGAACCTCAAGTTCGACAAATTGTATGCAAATTAATTGAGGCTTCGAAAACTTTGTTCTCCGACAACAATCGGGACACGATATTTACTTACTTTTAGGTAAGAGCAGCAACCCTGTTGTCCTTCAGTTTGAGGCATGCGCTAATAAATACAAATATCTCATAATGTACAGTACTTGTAAAAACACATAAAGGGTTGATTAGGGAGTCGTCAGTTTCAGTATCAGTTCCTCCCTCTAAATCCAGCGTAAATTGATTTTGCATTTTGACTCTTCAGTCTTGCTTCCTTGATGTTGATTGTTCAGAGCAATACAATAGTTGATGCTTGTAACTTTGACCTGACAAATTTACCATCTGAACTGGTTGGCTTGCTTATTTTACTGTGTTTACTGTAACTGCATGATCAAATCTTGATTTTTTTAAAATCTGTTTTTCTTTTCTATTGGCAGTATTAAGTATTTGAGGCATAGAACAAGCTTGGAACTCGAGAATAATACTCAATAATAGTCTTTTTCATCAGTGAGTAAGCCTTCAGCCTTTGACTATTCCTGAAATTGCAATTAGCTTCTTTTTTTTTTTTTAATCCAACATCTTGCAGTTTTTTGTTGCTGGTTTCTTTTGGCAGCTTTTGTTTTTGAGGCGGCGTTTTTCTCTCTTTAAAGAAAGTCACTCTGCATCTCATTGGAGAGCTGACTGACAGCGACCTCGGTTTGCACAGACCCTTTCAGTATTCTGGCAGTCTGCTGAGGACTGTAATCTGTGAAATTTTCCTTGGCACCGGAGACCGTTTCAGTGCAAGGACAATGTCTGCAGGTCCGGTGGTTCTCTGGCAGTCCGTTAGACAACCTTGTGGAGTTGCACTCGTCAATGTGATGAGATTGCCTGCAAGTTCCCTTCTGTGCAGAGCTGTGTTGACAAAAACATCTGCAGAATGTACTTCTGCAGTGAGCTACATCCCGACACAGAGACTTGCGGAAATTGGGCTTGAAGACCAGATAGACAATGGGATTGTAAAGGGTGGAGGACTTGGCAAATATGGCTGCCAAAGCAAAAGCCATTGGTGGTATGTCTGTTGCATTCCCGAAGGCTGCCCACATGGAAACAATCGCATATGGACTCCAAGCCGTGAGGAAACCGATGCAAACTGCCACGGAAAGCTGCAAAGTAAACATGAAAATACTTAAAAGGCATTCCTCATGGGGAAAAAAAGTGCTAATTAAGACAAAATAAGTAAGCTTATGGAGTTACCTTAACTATAAGTGCATGTGCATTGGTGATCTTGTTCTGTGGAGACATGTGCTGCTGTACGGCCTGCCGCGAGCCTCGCACTGTCACCAAGATGAAGGTGTAGGACAGAAATATAATAGTACAGGGAACAATGTAGCAGAAGAAGAAGAGACAGATGATGTAGCTCATCGCTGCAGAACTGTGGTTGGGAGCGTGCCAGTTGATGCAGCAAGCAGTCCCATAAGGTTCAGCCCCATACTCTCCCCAACCTGACAGTGGACCCACGGCAAACACTCCGGCGTAGCACCAGATGCCCGCGACGAGTAGGGAGGCATGGCAGTATGAGAATTTGTTACCTGTAATGGGAGACGGAGGATAAATCAGTGGCTATTAAGGAGACAAAATGTGGTAAAAGTGTGAAAAAGCACTTAGTCAAGTGGTAGTTTGATACGACAAATACATTTTTATCCCAACTAAATTATTAATTTTTTTTTTATTTTGAAAGGTTTTTCAGCACACAAATGGCAGCACATGTGTGGTGAATAATACATGCAAATTTGCATTTAGCTAATGTGGGTAGATGTGATTTGAAAATCACTTGAAAGTAAAAAGAACAACTTTAAAGTACTCTGCAACAATTCACAATAATTACAGCTACATCCAACTGATTGTCTAATATTTGTTTTAGCTGTACAAAGACCTTAAACTGGGGCTACAAAATGTGGCTTTTGAAGTGATGAAGTTGCAAACTTTAAGTGGATGATTAAAACCAACAATAATCACGGATTAGTCAAGTTCTTTCAGTGTTTTTCCGATGTGGTTTGTTTGAAATGTTACTGTTTATTCGGCTTGCAAAGCATTCAGCAAAAATAAAGACATTCTAAGTCTGGCTAAACACAAGTCAAACAAAAGATATTTTCAACACACTTTTTATGAAGGTCTTTTTTTTTGCTCAGGTTCGGCAGGGTCCACCTTGAGCTTTTGCGACTAATTTTCCATAATGTCATATGAGAAGTTGCGCAGAACTTCTGCTGCAACGCTCGCCCCCGAGTTTGAGTAAGAGGCTCTGTAAGAAATACTGCAACAGCCCTCCCCACATTCTGCTATAATTGATTTAGGCAAGGGCTTTTTCAGAGCACATTCAATGAGAAGGAGAACACGGACAGTCTTATCTGGCACCACACAGCCTCTTCAGCAGGATGTCAACCCCTCTTACTCTTCAAGCTGAGGGTGAGGGAGGCGATTGGCCCTCGCTGAGCTGTGTGGACTTGTGGAAAGGGTATAGCCATTACAGATGGATAGCTTTTATCTGTGGTGGAACATTACTCCAGAGAACAAAACTCCAACTATCCAACTGACACATCAAGGCTTAATCTCTCTTCAAACTGAGCTGAACAACCGGTTCAGAGAAGAATCCACACATTTTTGCTCCAACATTTTCAGCGACGATGTCTCAAACTTTTTTTATTCTTCTAATTGCAATTCTGAAATACGTTTAAGAGGATAAATAAGTTCACTATAATTTCTTGTTAAAGCATGTTTTTTTGTTTTGTTTTGCCATGAAGGTCATTTATTTCAAAATTACCCTAAATAAGATGTGTTATAAATTTTTAACTAAACATAACTTGGAGGCAGCAGGATGGCACGGGGTTCCTTGGCCTGAAGTCTCATAAAAGTGGAATAATTTGAGCTCATTTGCACTTCAGACACTATTTATAAGGCTCGAGGTCTCTTGTGTTTTACACACTTCGTTATAGACCGTGTTTACCTGCAACTAAACAAGAGGAGCTCTTTGAAAACACAGACCTCAATTACAGCGAGCAAAAGTTGAACCTCGTAAAGGGCAGAAAGCATACTACACTCTATTGTAATTATGTCGAGTTGCATAAAGACGAGGTGAAATTGATTCTGTTTTGACGAGAACAAATTGTCCACAATATGAGATGTAAAATCATACATTCTGTTGCATCATTGCAGTTAGGTCTGCTTCTCTAGATTTTTGTGTCTTCTCTAACCAATGCAGGTTTTTGCTGCAGTAATTATATTTTGTGAAGCGATATCCAGTGTCTGTCAAGCACTGATAATGCAAACTGATAGATTATGTTCAGAATTTCCCCTCTTCTGCAAACCCCTGTGGTGCAAATAGACTGGCATAAATGTGTGAGGAATATGAACAGAAACATCTCTGTCTCAGTTGGTTGTAATGTTTTGGGTGGAGGACCAACGCCATAAAACCACTGAAATACAGACATGTAGAGCTCGACTTGTGCTTTGATCCAGTTTAGCTTTCTGGGATATCAAAAATATTAGCTTCATCAAAAGCTAATCAAAAAAACCACATAGCAATCAAATTATTCCCGATAATTCCCCAGGAAGATAGAGCACATTGCCCCAGTTTCAAAGTCCCTACTGACTCCCTGTAGCTCAGAGAATAAAGTTTAAAATACTGTTTTAGTAAATATATTGGGCCCTCAAACTATGATCAAGATTAATGTTTTTGAAAAATGTCTGCAGGTAAATGAAAAAAAGCCTAATGTACCTATATTTTATCTTTCTTCCTAATTGTACTTGCAGTAGGAGGAAATGACTTGGTGTGGAACAGACAAAGAGGACAACAGGCCGTTTTAACCAGTTTTAGTTTTAACCAGCCTCCATTACTTTGGTATAAAGACAAAATACCACGACTTTCACCTGAGAAACATGAATCAAGCTGGTTTATCTAAAGAAATGACAAACTTTATTGAAAGGTGATTAGTCTTTGGCTGAGTTTTGGTGCAAGTTAACCAATGAGATGTTTGGTTTTTAGTTGGGCAGCAACAAATAAATAAAGTAAAAAAACCTGACATTTATACGTACAATTTAAATTTTAATTAGATTCCCCAGTTTCACAAATATGTTGAATAATAAATTAGGAACTTCTATTTAATTGTGCCCCTCTGAGATTTTTCTGCCCTGGTTCCAAGCAAAGCTGGCCTGTTGTGAAATGTGATGATATAATTTATCTGGTCAAAGTACAGCCTGTCCCAAAACAGTTCTGCCCTGCTGCAAAAAGTGCAAGGTGTTATTACCCTGGATATGTAGGTGAGTGGCTTAAGTAGCATGGAGTCAGCTATCAAACGCTGCATGTCAGACTCGACACCAGGACTCGGTTTCATAAGCAGGGAACGAGCTGCTGCCACTCAGAGTGCCTGGCAGATTTTTGGGATCCCAACAGGAATATAAAAAAGGGACAGAATAACAGACAAGCTGTGGCCATGTTTAAGCATCAAAGTTTAACAATTTTTAAGCATCACCAGAATAACACAACAAGCTTATCTTTAGCTTTAAATGACACTAAAGCTGCAATATTTAGTGGTTAAAACTGGACCTGTTCATTTTATACTGGACAGAGATTTTAAATAGCATAGCCTGAGATTAATTAATCTTTTATTTTGTGTGTGTGTGTGTGGGGGGGTGTGTGTGTGTGTGTGAAAAGATAATAATTTAGTATTTTCTATGCTTTATAACATTAAGAGAGGAACTGACAATCATTATCTCATTTACTATTATTAGGACATGTAAATATTGTGATATTAATAAGTTATCAGTCGATACCTAATAAAAATTTAATTGAATATGGGCTTCAAATAATAATAGTATATTTGGAAATATTAGTGAACATTATTACATACTATTTAGTGGTGCAATCACACAACTTAATGCAATTGGTATATTGAAGTATTCCATTTAATAATGGAGAAGTTGTTTTTATTTAGCAATAACTTTTATTGTGTGGCTTATACTGCTGGCTCTGACAGACGTATCTGCACAAATATTAAATATTTTTTTATAAACTGTTTTTATAGTCATTTTATTACTACTACAACAAAATATTATGATGCCTTAGAAATTAATATTAACTAGTAAAACAATACATGGACTAGTCAAACCTGGAATTAGTTATTCAACACTGATTAATTAACTGTGTAAAGCACAAGTTTTTGAAAAAAATAAGTTGGATTCTTATTTTTTGCCAAACGTTACTTTAATCCAGCACGACTGTATTGTTAGAACTTTCATGTTAAATGGATCCTAATAAATGGACTGAACTCATATAGTGCTTTACTTACATACTGACTGACTTAATACTGCAGCCACATTCACATTTATACACCAATGCGCAGATCAGTTGGCAACTTGGGGCTCAGTGCCTTGGCCGATGACACATCGAGGAGATGGGAGGGAGCTGGGCTCAAACCTACAACCTTGCAGTTGGAAGACAACTACTCTACTGACAGAGTGACCCCAAGCACAATAAAAAAATATCCTCCAAGTTTAGATGGAGTTTTGGATTCTTGTGCATGAACTATGCCTTATTTTAAGAGGACCTAGCTCATAAAAACCTACTCTGCGTGTTATCACAGCCCTTTTACTGAACGTTAGAAACGCTTTCTGAAAGCTCTTTGACAGAAAGGAAAACCAGACCTTTTAGCTATATTAGATTAGAGAGATGGGAATTATAAAGCAGAATTATTGACAGTCGGCCAATACAATGACAGGAGCCTGAGACAGAGATGTCGTTTTATTCAATTACTCTTAAACTAAGTTATGGCTGGAGACAATCTAGCTGGATCTTTATTCAGGATCAAATATTCCTGCCAAATTCCTGTCATTCACAAAAGTATAAATGACAGTGTTTAAATAAATGTAATTTGTTTACATACTTCATATACTTTAGTAAGCGAAATTAGATAATACACAGATGATGATGATCCATGTTTCAAGTGTCCATCATGATTAGTGAATAAAGGCTTGCAGCTAAGTAGCGCAATAACAAACCATCGCAGCTCCTCAAATAAACCTGAACTGCTGGTGGAAAGGTTTAATGAGCAATTTGGAAACAAGCTGATAAAAAAAAAATATGACTCTGAGTTAGTCTCTTGGAAAATCTGACACAGAAACGTGGCCTTTGGAAGTCCCTACAGAGTATTACGCAAAGACCTCAACTGTTTGTGCTGCTCAAAGATTTGGATCAGAAAATGTAATCATGCAAATAAAAGCTGAATAATTAAAGGGCCAAACGGATGAATTGTGCATTTGGAAAATCCCACTACTTAGATAATTTAACTTCACACCATGTCTATGCAAACTAAAGAATCCAGGCTTTATCCCAACAAACAGTGAAAAAATTATCATAGGAATCTTATATTCTGGATTTTATTTTTTAGTATAACAGATAAGAGTTACAGCAGAAACCCAAAGAAACAACAAGACCTTTCAGGTCCGGAGGCAAAGTCTTTCAGGTCATGCTATTATATGTATATTTTATGCAAACTATTAATACTGTGCCCTTTGCTGTCTAGAAAACAATGTTAATTTATGCAACAAACTTTTTATATGAATTTTTTTTTAACTCAAGTTATTGCTTCTGTTGTTTCACAGCAAAAAAATGTCCTGGGTTCAAATCCCAGTCAGGTCAGAGTCTTCCATTATGAATTTTGCATGCTGTTCCATGTAAATAGTGTCTGCATACAAAAAAAAGCTGAATATCTAATAATATAATATTGTCAATAAGTTAACTTATTTTACTCAAAATATTTTTGTTGAAATGAAACTCGCATAGGCTTGATTATATTAATGATTATCTCTTGTGAAACAAATAAATATATGCAACTAATAAAAATAATGGGTAACACTTTATTTGAAGGGGGTTGAATAAGACTGACATAACACCTGTCATGAACATGAATAAGCCTTCATGAATATTTATGACTGTTGTCATAAAGTGTCATTCGGTAAATTATGACACTTTTAATACAAAGTTGACATTATTCAAAATGTCTTTGTTATGACAACTTGACATTAACCAAGAAATCATTACTGATATAAATTTGTTATAAAAGAATTACTGATTGTACTTTAAAAAATAGGTATCTTTATGTTTTAAAGGTAAAGTTTAAACAGTAATGATTTCTTGGTTAATATCAAGTTGTCATAATAAAGACATTTTGAATCATGTCAACTTTGTATTAAAAGTGTCGTAATTTACCGAATGACGCTTTATGACAACAGTCATAAATATTCATGAAGGCTCATTGATGTTCATGACAGGTGTTACGTCATGTTTATGACAGTGTCATGTCAGTCTTATTCAACCCCCTTCAAATAAAGTGTTACCAAATAAGGTTTAATATTGATATTCTATGGGCCATACAATAGGGGAAACTGCTGACTTGGCAGCTGTCTTGCAGTCGTCGACATCCTGCAACAGGAGGAAAAGCCACAAAGAGCATTGAAAACAAAGCCGTTCACAGAGTGCTCCATCTCACCAAATTAATGGAAAGCTGACTGGAAATAAAATCAGTAAAATTGTGTGCTCGAAACACGCCTCACCTAAACCCTAAACAGAGACTATAAAGTCTAAGTATTGTCAAGAGAAAGATTAAAGACAGAAAACCCAACAAAGCAGATGAGCTGAGCTGTCCCTGGACTTCTTGGCACTTCAGACTTAAAACAGAAGACAAACACTTATCTAATGACGTCATTTGTGTTGTTGTTGTTTTATTACATTTACCACATTTACATCTGGTAAATGTTGCAGCAACATTTACCAGATGATAAGGATAAGCAAAGTTTCACTCAAAATGCAAAATAATTCTTATTTTCATTACTAATTTTTTTGCCCAAAATTATAATCAAAACTTCTGATGTCTGTTAATTTTATTTGTTCTATTCGATCATTTCCATCTTTAAAACACACTGATGATCACGCTTTATATTGTGTTTCTGTGATTATGGTTGGTTTCACATGGAATAATAATAAACGGTATAAAAAAATGCTTTGGTTACCGTAGTTTGGACAGCAGACCTTGAGCCAACAAACACAAGAGAGCACCGTGAGATTGGACAGACTGCACAGGCCAAACAAAACACCACAAAAGGCATAGACAGTGCAGGTTGTCAGGTTAAATAACCACCTGAAAAGAAAGAAAAGCAGAAAAGAGCACATGTCACTGAATAACATCTCGGCTAAACAAATATTTATGTGCAAACTCTCTCTGGAAACATTTATAGACAACAAGAGAGAGGCAATAAATTTAATGCCTTTCTACTGGTCATGTGTGCCGCTGTCTGGTCACACTACTGGCAGACAGTGACACACATTGACTCAACGCTGGTCGCTTTGACACCTTACATCCATAGATCCTCAGAAGATCAGACGAAGATATTGGAGAAGGTCAACCGGCTGAAGTGGGAAACATATGGATAACAAAAATTGTAATTCTTGTGACATTTTTAGTTTTTTTTTTATTTTTTTTATGCTCAACACAACTGTGTTGTGAATCTATAAGTTGGTGCCATTATATCAAACAGGTCTTGTGGCTGGCCGTTTCAAACACTTAGAAGGCTCTTGGAGTACCTTGGCAGCTAGTTTTGGTTTTACTGTTGAATTACAACTGCAATAAAAATGATGGCAAATTAATTTCATTTGATCAATTTACAAAATGATGTCTTTCACTGAACATTGGGGCAAACTGCACTTCTTGTTTTAAATGTCTCCTTCAGTGCATTTAATAGGCTCCTGAAAAACTTCAGTTGTTTCAATTATGGTATTATTTTGGTCCTTATGTCTCTTAGGCAAAAACAGTCATGTTAAGTAAAAAGCTAGATTCAATAGATTTAAACTTTGTAACTGAAGGTAATTTCATTTTACACCGCCTGGACAGTGACTATAGAGTATAGACTGTTAACAAGGAACGAGTAAAAATTGAATTACTTTCCAGTACTGGTTAATACCAATGAAGATTTCCATCTGCTGAAAAAGTTCAAATCTACAATTTTTTTCTGCAGTTTATGAAATTAAGATAGTTCTATTGATACCTATGGACGCAAGAGAAAAAAAAAAAAAATCGACCTCTAAACTGGAATCAGGCTGTTTGAATTGTGACAATCACACATGGAAAATGTCTAAAACCACCAACTCTGACAATGGATTAATATGTACATGAATAGACGGAAAGATGGATAGATACTAAGGGTCAAATAGTTATGGCTCATTGGTGTTGGAGTTGTTTTATCATTTGGATTCTGTTTTGATCATTTGTTTACTTCTTTTAATCCTGCCTTATTAGTTCATTTCTTTGCATAAGTTTATTTATTTTCGCTTTTTGCTTTGAATTTTGTTCTCTGACAAAAATTAGTCTTTTCCCATGATTTTTACTCCCAGTTCAAGTTCTCTGTTTTAAAACAACCTTCCTTCAGCTGGCAATTCTTCCTCCCCTTCAAAACTGGTCCTTGTCACCTGGCTCTCACCGCCTGCACTCTTCTTCAACTTTTTTTTCCCTTTTGCCTCTACAGTAATTAGTTATTCTGGTGCGTGGAACCTGTCCAGGGTATGCCCGCCCAATGACCGATGGAGATGGGCACCAGCCCCTCCCTGAGACCCAGCAGGGATAAGCGCGTAAAGATAATGGATGGAGAGCTCTTCTGTGTGGTTATTCACGTTCACCACTTCCTCTGTATTTTAGCTTGTCATTTTACTTTGTTCTTCACTGTTTCTATTCACTGGTTTTGAAATGAATGAAACAAAATAGGGTTCCCGAATCCCAGAGCTCAATCCTGTTGAAATTTGTATACTCTTCTAAAACGCTTGGTCGGCTCTAGGAAGCTGATATATTTAAACAAATACTGTTTCTGATGAGAAAATTGTCAATTATTAAGAAATAATTAATCCAGAAGACTGATGATAACTACGTAGGAATGTTGTTAGTGATAAATGTTGTTGGTAAGTTTAAATTGGTGCACTCAATTATTTATTTAAAATATAAAAAAAAAATATTGACATTTGATCAAATCACCCCAAAAAAGACGGGTTCAAAATGCATCATTATGAATCCAAAATAACATAACATTAATTTTTATAAGTACATGCTCATTTCTTAAGACCAGCCTGATTTAATGTACTGAAAAACATCTCATTGGTTTGCACCTCAAAGGTCACTCACATGTGAGCGTAGGCTGAAGGAATGGCCAGTGGAAACAGAGTTATAGTCATGGTCAAGTCACTGATGGCCAGATTGACGACAAAGAACTCTGCCGGCTTCAGAGACGATTTCTTTCTAAAGGCCACAAAGAGCAGGATCCCATTCCCCAGTACGGACAACACACCTGGAAGACACAGAGGTAAAATAAGAGGGAAAGTAGCATTTTGACCTTCATTATGTTTACTAAAAGGTGAGGAGTCTAATCGAGTTACCAAATATGGTGTAGAGTGTTCCCATGACGAAGTCATTGTCTTTTGATATTCTGGACACGAACAGAAAAATTTCGGAGGCATTTCCCATCTTGAGCGAAAGAAATAAGAAACAGAATAGAAGAAATTACAGTAAGTAAAAATCTACAAAAGTATTAAGTTCAAGAAATTCTGAAAACTAAGCCGATTTGTTTGTCACAACTAACATACAGCTGGTTAAAAAAAAAAAAAGTTTGAATGCATCAAAATGTTTCTAAGTAAATATATTTCCAATTTCTATATCAATATAAAAAATAACACCAGATGTCAATGACAATCCAAGTGATCTAAAAATACAAATAAATCCAAACATGACTAAAATACTAAATTCTGTCATTCGTGCTGCTACGTGCTAAACAATATAAGCTAATTTAGTATTAACTTCTCCATACCCAAGTAGAGTGCATAAAGGGAAAAAAGCCATCATAAAATATCTCACTGTTGCAAAACATAGTAATGACATTGGTTGTAGATATATTTCTAAACTTCCCAACCCAACAAGAAACCTTTTGCAAGATTTTTGATGAAAGTCAAAACAAACATCAAAATAATTTGTTCAAAAGCCAAGAAGCAAATTTTAGGCAGCTTCAGAAAAACCTGGACACAGCAGTTGCAACTTTTCCCCTTGAAAATAGTCAGCAATGCACTCAACCGTAATGGCCTCAATGCACACTCAAAAGTAAATGTTGTAGAAAAAGTCTATTGAAGCTTGTACAAAATTTTCTGCAGGGTAGTTGGATAAGCCAGTGAAATACTGTGAGAATAAAGTCTCGTCAAATGAGTCCAAAGATAAACTTATTGCAAACAGCCTGATTGGAGGAAGAAATGTTCTGCACATCATCCCTAAAGCACTGTGGCACTAGCAAAGTTTGCAGGTTGGAATATGGTGTGGGTTGTCCTACAGGATATGGAACTGGCAGACTTCATACTTAAAGAGAGGATGACAATCTTTAAAGTGTTTACATAGTTTACAGTCACACACCAATAGATAAATCTTGTCGTGACATATCTCACTTGGTTATACTTAACATTGGACACTTCTCAGACCTATTCTGTTTTTATCATCTTGACAAGTCATTGTCCCACCAAACTAAGAAAGAAACGGGAGACGAAATGAAATGCCATCTTTCACTTCAACATCAGTGTCGGCTCAGAAACCTGTGAGGAATTTGCATACCCAGCATGACCTGCTGCATGACCCACTGCTAATACGGAATTTGTTGTGAACAAGACAAGGTGCTGAGGCAATCTTTCTAATTTTTTTTTTTTCCTTTGGAGGGAGAAAATGTATTCATAGCCTTTCCATTTACCCAAAGATTTTACCTGTATTTACATATTAAAGGAAAAGAGACAAATTAAATCACCTGGGGGTTAAACAGGAGCAGCTTTTGGATAAATCGGAATCTCCACACAGAGTGTGTCTAAGCTTCAAACACGACAAGAGTTAGTGTGGATCTTCAATTATGACTTTATGTGGTCTCTACGTAGCTCTGAAACAGACACAAATGGGTTTATGTACAAGGAAACTGATACGGCGTGTATCCTGTTTGGGGTTTTATAGTCATGACTGCATATGTTTTCCTCTGAACCAGAGCTGAATGTGAGACTCTGGGCCATCCTGGCACCACTCTTCAAATATCTCACAAAAAAAGCATCTTGTGATGTTATCGTACATCTGCCTTTTAGGTTTTTAATGTGTTTCCTCTGATGTTTGGGGAGGTCTGGTGACTCTAAAGAAAACAGATGGGACGTGATGGGGCTTTACGAAGACCAGAATGGAGTTCACCAACACATGACTACAGAGAGACGAGTTTCAGATGTGGACATTGACATCACTTATTTAGTAATAAAATGAACAGCATCCAAAAGCATGTGGGAACATTATCAGCATGTAGAAAATTTGCCTCATGAATTTTACTGTGTACTATTTTGACAGCAGGCAAAATTACATGTGAAAAGTTGGCAGTTGAGTAAATACTTAAAAGTTTATATGCAGGAATACCAGCATGCAAGTTACTTTAAAATTATTCATAAACAATTATACTTCCAGTCACCAAGTTCTGGCAAAGGTACTAACAAATCCACAATATTTTTGAGTCATATCAAGAAATCTAGTAAAAGCTGCAACACAGGAAACACCCATAAAACATAAATTAGAATCTTGTTGAAACAAAGGGTAACAATAATAACTATGCACATGCATTTCTGTAATAGCTGGTAAATATTGTGATTATAATTCACCCAGCCTTTTATTTTTTATTCTTTTAAGTGCTGTGCAGAATTTGTAACAGTTTTTTTAATAATACAAAATAAATGTTGTTCCTTTTATTTACATACATACATACATACATACATACATACATACATACATGCATAAGATGATATTCTTTACTGCCTCATCACTGTTGGACTGAAAAATACATTGATATACTGTCATTTACAGGACTTGTTTCATTGCCAACACCATATATGATCATCACAGATTTTCAGGGTCCCAAACCAGAAAACCAATATTTACAGCCCCATCCTGGTCTTTATATTCAACTAGTGCTGTCAACTCATTAAAAACAAATAATCAGATTAGTCACATTTCAGCTGGGGGGCTTTTCTGCATTGAGCTTGCATGCATGGATTCCCTTTGGATACTCTGGCTTCCTCCCTCTGTCCAATAACATGAATGTTAGGGTAATTGGTCTCTCTACATTGCCCTAAGGAATGAGTTTGTGTGCATAGTTGCTTGTCTAAGTTTTCTCCTGCCATAATCTTTCCACTGATGTCCATCAAAGGTCTCTACCTCTGTGCCGTAGATAGAGACCAGCCTGCCCATGACCCTGTAAGGATTTTGTCAGCGTGGAAAAGGGACGGATGACTACCAACACCATATAAGCAGAGATGTGTACGTGCTTTTATTTACTCCTTAACTGACATTAATGCATGTACTCTTCTGCTCTCACTTTGCTAGTTTGATACAGAAAACATTTGGAAACTACGACTTTAAATACTTTATCTGCCATCTTGTGTGACTGTTGACCACATCCCCTCACGCACCCTCTTCCTCCCTCTGCAGTGTCAGGGGTGCAAAGGGCATGACTGGATTAACAGTTTGAGAGGATGAAGTCTAGAGAGAGACATTTTGAATAAGTGTGAGGTGGAGCAGTGAGGCAGGGCTCAAGAGAAGCGAAGAACCCATGCTCATGCTGATTTGTTCAAGAGGGGAAAAGTGGCACAAAGAGAGGCTGAAAGTCATAAAGTGCCTGTCAGCCCGGTGCTGAATTGTGGAATTGAGGGTAATCATCGGAGAGGACACCAGTGACAACTTAAGCCTTGCTGTCATATGAATGGAACCTAGGGCAAGGGGCAATATTGCAGAGAGAAGTTGAAGGAGATAGGGATGTTGTAAAAATCATGTGAGGCTGTAACAAATAGGAGAAGACTAGTGAGGGATGAGACAAATCCCATAACTGAAACTGTCAGAAGCATAGAATTGAAGGCAGAATGATGGAGATTACCCGCAAGGAAAATGGGACAGAGGAACAATAAAGCAGAACTGAAAGCATCCAACCAGTGCACACAGATGAGTGTGAACACCCTAAAGACAGCAAAGTCATTGTGGAAATCAAAAACAAGGGTGATTTTCCCACTGAATACATTTAGAAAACAGCAATATTTCAAGACCCCCTGGGTATGAGTTTACACCCACATTTCAATTTACAGATCCCCAGTTCAAACATAGCAGTTGGCAAGTTGGCAAAAACAGCCAGGCTGAGTAAAACAATGTCTGAGCTGCATTCTGTTTCTTCACAAGAATCATCTTCACAGCATGGTTTGTTCATTAAATTGTGTCATAATTAGATGATGTACTTTAAGCTCAAAGCGCTCAAAGAAAAATCTCAACTCAAGTTCTTTACAAAATGTAGCTAATGAGCGAAACAGTCTCCTTGACATCATGGTCATGACAGACAAGTCGCTCTGCAAACAGGTAACTTCAATGTTATGTGAATGTTAGAAAGTGAGTTTATTTTCCCTGTAAAGAGTCATCATCTCAGCTACAGATCTTTTTTCACAAATACAGGGTTTTTATCAACTATATAAATCTCTAAGGATGTCAAGATCTTCATAGATATATTGGAAAAGTAAAAGTATGGATAAGAGAAGAAACTGTTATCGAAGGAGCACCTGGTTTTATTTCTGCAAAACTCAGTTATAATCGCCGTCAACTTCAATTTGGCAGCTCAAATCTGTTAATAGTCAAAGATTAAGGTTTGTTTTTAAATGCTTACACAAACATGGGTGATAGTCAACTAAAGAACTGGGATCTGAGCTTCAAAACAGAAATGGTGGCTGATAGAAGTAGCTTCAGGTTCAGTTTGGGATTCTTATTATCGCCATGCTGGTTTAACTTGCACCTGGATCTGTCAGCATGGTAGAAAATGCTGACAGTTCTTAACTGATCAATTATCTGAGAAAGATGTTAACAGTGCATGACCAGCTTGCACTTCTGTTCCCGACTATATCTTTGTGAGAGATGCCTCAGCACAATTGACAGTTGTGTATCTAAAACAAAGATTGATTCTCTGAAGTTTCTCACTCCTAGATTTTAAAGATTAAAGTCTCTGAAACTTTCTCTGATACCGAGTCTCTAAACCTAACACTCTGTGTTTAGTATGACTGTGCATACTCCTTGATTCACCTCCGATGTAATTTTGATTTTCATTGTTAAGTTTCGTTAAAGTGTGATCTCTCAAAGAAAGTTTTGATATGTCGAATCTAGGCAAGGACTGGATAAGTGTATTCAATCTTTGCTTAGGTAGTTCATAAATCATTGTACATTATGATTTTTTTTTCATCTGACTTCCTATCAGTTGCTGAGGTGATAAAGAAATGACCAAAACATGAGTGAAAAATGACATGAAATGAAAGCCTTTATTGACTGAAGCAGCACAGGAAAATTCAGGATGAAACTCCAAATTACATTGTTCTGCTTCAGTTCAATGGCAATAAATGAAAGTTTTTTCGATTTACACACCTTTTTTTTTATTAAAATGAAACTTATCTTGATTTATTGATTTAGATATCACTATGTTTGCTATTCACTACTGCTGTTCAGAAGTCCTATTAAAATACTAATGCCTCTGTGACTAAATGCAGATCATTCATTGCAGTCATTTTTCATTCAGCTGTCATATGTCATCTTCAATTTAAAATCCTAATTTATCACTGTGTGCCCGTTTTTATGCGATTTTCATCATCATTATTCTTCAGAAGCAATCTCTCAATTTGCAGTCAGCACATTACAGAAGCCGTTAAGTGAGCAGATGCATATTTGAAGAGTGTGTGTGTTGCCTGAAGGAACGATATGAGCTGTAATTTTCATTTATATTACAAAGCATTTAGACCTTTAACCATTTTTTAACCACTGAGCTATGAAAACATATTTATTCATACCTTTTGTCTTCTCGGTATGATTAGAGGACAGTCAAGTAGGTTATCTGCAACTACGGCACACATAGAACCGAATCTGTCTTCTGGCAAAAGGTGCAACAGTTCCTGCACAAAAGTTCACAAAGGCAAAATTTGCAAATATGAAGTTATCAAAAGCCTGACCTAGTGACGTAGAATCATAGCTAAATTATAGTTTTAAAGATAATTTAGTGTTAACCTCACAGATTCAAATGTAATCACCTAAATTTGGCTTGTAATCATCATAAACCATGACTGGTGTGACCCCACTGTGATTTTTGATTATGACGCTGAGCAGCTGCATACATTATTAGCTGAAAGAAGAAAAACAAAGTTATGAGCAGTTACTAATCTGCAGCAGGTAACTTTCTACCAATCTTCATTTTGTATGAATCCAGATTAGTGATTCCTGAAAGCTAAAGGTAATAACTAGTCCATAAGGGGCAAGGACCATAGCATCCTTCTACCATCTTCAAGTTATTTTATGAGCCATTACGGTGTTGTCAGGTTTGCATTGGGAGATTTATTTACCCAGAACTGATGATTATTTTCATGTTAAATGGAGGCAGGAGAATCAACACTGATTTTCTTGTGTGAAACACTTCCTTAAAACACACAACCATTTGCAACCACAAAAGTTTAAAAGAGTAAAATCTATCAAACTGTCCTATAACAGTTTTTTTTGTTTTTTTTTTTACACAGCTTCCCTTTAATATCAAACACTTATTTAATGCTGAGTATGTACTCAGAATTAATATATTCTGATTAATTATGTCACAGAAAACACAAGAGAAGCAGCAGAGTAAGAGTTTAGTGATTTATTATAAATATTATCTTCCAAGTCTTGGCTTCCAGTAATTGTGATCAGCAGTTTTCTGTAGAAGAGAGTCATGGGGGTTGATTTGGCTCAGGTTTTGCTGGTAAGTGTATGGATACAGGTCTTATTTGTTTCATGAAGTGTTGCCTGCTCTGGGTAAAAGGACTGGTGCTGGAATCCTGTTGGCAGCATTTGCTCAGGTGGGTCAATAATGATGTAGACCAGGAAAGAACAGATCTGTTTTGGGAAGTAAGTATTTTGTTCACTTATTCTTTTTTCTTGCAGGAAAGTTGCTTGAAAACCAGATAAGATACAGCAGCTCCTCTGCCAAAGGTAACTCTCCAGGTAGATATTCTGGAGATAATGGGATTTCATGAAGCAGGCGTTGAACACTGAGGTACCTCAATGCGAGTCCCAAAACATCTAGCGTTACACAGGGGTTTATTCATTAATTACATTTAAATGGGGACATAATGTGAAAAAGGCTTGAGTACCTTGACCAACAAAACAACTAGACACGGGAGGTGAGGAGGTCTGAATCCAGCAGGTAATAAATCAATCACTTAAGGGCGTGACTGCTGACAGCAGGTTAACCCGGTCCAAAGAGGAGATTTATTCCTCAGGAGAAGGAAGAAGAGAGAGAAGAAAGAACAAAAACAAAATAACACAGTCTAGGATCATGATTCGTATAGGAAGATTAGTGGTGGTGCATCACTCCTTCCTCCATTCCTTGTGTAATCATTGCCAGTGTAACTGATCAGGGTTTAAAATGGTGTTTATATAAACAGCTCAGGTTTTTTGAGATGGGTTATTTTACAAACTTAGGACACCACTTTCAGCCTCCAAGGCCAAATATTAAGGCTTTATGCTAAATGAAGAGATCAAGAGAATCACCCAATGAAGGTAAGATATTACCTGCTGTCAAAATTTCAACAATGCAGTAAAAAAAAATTCAAGCTACTCCTGTAAGATCAAGTGACGCATTCTTGACATAATTTTGAATAGAAATTTACCTAACTAAATTATTCATTGAACTAATCACTGCAGTTACAGACACATGTATGATCAGTTTTCTTTACATTTTTAGAGAACATAATATTATGGATGGATTTGCATTCTCTGACGTGATCGCTTTTTGCACAGTTTTAATTTGGGCTGCAAGTCATGAAAAGATTGTAGGTCACGTCCTAGCTAAAGGTCATGGAGTACTTCCATTCTGATCCTCTTCTTTCCAATAAAAATAGGATTTGTCAATAAGTAGGACAGGATTATACCATATTCCAGAGGTCGTGTTCAGGGGTCAAAACTGAGAAGCTTTGAAGTCATCCTTCAGTCTAGTCTCGGGAACACAGACAGTGTCCAGCAGGAAGACAGACAGGGGGAAAATGTGGCACAGATGAATGTTACAGTGAACTACAGGAGACCTTGTCTGCGGGGCGTCATCACAGTGTGAAGAGTCATGGGTGTCATTCACCTGTCTCTGCTAATGCATGTCACGAATAACCAGGAAATAATTTGTATGAAAATCCCTTTAAAGGTCATTGTATCATAAAAAAAATTATTCAAATAAAGAGCGATTTATTATAGCGTACAACTCGTAATACCTGAAAGGAATTGATTCTAGATTGCGCAGCATGGAAACTGAACTTTAAAATCTGTTAGCAAATAAATTACCCCGTTGTTTCTGAATGCACTGCTGATACTGCATGTCAATGTATCAGCACAGCTGTTGCCTCTTCTCTTTACTATGCATTTGCCCACTCTTTATCAATTAAATGGAGATGTTAACATTTTCCCTCAGAGATTATTTAAGTATGTCATGCTAATAAAACATTTAGAATGCTGCTAATTTTATGTTTTTTTTAAGTAGTTAAACAAAAACTTCCTTTATTCTTTCTGTCTTTCTCAAGGTAAAGGGACTCTGGTGCCCTTTCTGTTTATCTGTACAACTTTTTTTTTTTTTTTTTTTTTTTTTTTTTTTTCTAATTTTTAACAAAACAATGAGCACCATACATAGATATTCAAGTTATACTTGAGACAATACTTTGGAGAATAAGCATAAACTAATAAATAACAAGACAAGAACCAAAAATAAAACAAGACATACACAAACAAAAATCCAGCAATTAATTTCATAAACACATGGATAAAAAGTAGATAATTCAAAAATAAACAAGCAGAAAATAAAATATAAATTCAACAGAAAACAACTAAAATGGGGCACTTAAAGGGCTTAATGTATTCTGTGCTACTAAAATTGTTATAAAACTTGGATACAGGGTGTATGTCATTACAACTGGTAAGTAAGGGGAGCACCACTCATGGGGTCACATCGAGTGTCAAAGACCTAACATGGTCCAGAAACGGTGACCAGATTCTTGAAAATGTGATTTCAGAGCCTTTGACTGTATGTCTAATTTTTTCCAGTTTCATGAACGAAAGGGCATCTTTTATCCAATGAGAATGTGAGGGTGGGAGAGGATTCTTCCAGTGCATCAGTATGATACGTCTAGCCAGTAGCGTGAGGAAGGCCACAAGGTCAGCATGATGCGGTGGCAGTGACTGGTTTTTGGGGAGAACCCCGAATAAAGCAGTGAGTGGAGCAGGCTGTAGTGTGGTCGAGGTGATTACAGAAAGTGAGTCAAAAACAGATTCCCAAAATTGAAATAGGGAGGAACAGCTCCAAAACATATGACTGAGAGTGGCTGGGCCCACACCACACTTCACACAGCTTGAATCCACATCTGGAAAGATTTGAGCCAGTTTGCTTTTGGACCAGTGTGCTCTGTGGACAACTTTACACTGAATAATTCTATGTCGGGCACAAATTGATGAAGTGTGAATGCGTTCTAGAATGGTTTGCCACATTTCATTATCAATCTCTGTGTTAAGATCATCAGACCAAGTAGCTTGAAGTTGGCCAGGCCCAGGAGTCACATTGGACGTTAAGAGGTTGTATATTTTCGATATAGTACCCTTTGGAGAGGGACTAATTTCTAGTAGTTGATCAACCATATTGGGGGCAGGAATTATTGGAAAACCTGGGAAACGATGACGAATAAAGTCCCTAACTTGTAGAAATCTAAAAAAATGGACAGTTGGCAAGTTAAAATTTGAAGATAATTGAGCAAATGAGGCAAAAGTACCATCCAAGTATAGATCTTTCAGAGAAGAAAGCCCATGGCTTTTCCAAACTGAAAAAGTTTTATCAATGAGTGAAGGTGGAAATAGAGGATTAGAGTTTAGTGGTGATAAAAGAGGTATTCTCTGGATCCCAAGATGTTGCCTAATCTGAGCCCATATTCTAAGGCAGTTCCTAACAATTATATTGTTAGTGTAAGTTATGGGAGATGTTGCACACGGAAGGCATAAAAGAGAGTACAAGGAAGCAGAGCTACATGAGGCCTCTTCTATTGGTAACCATTTGGGAGTCTCGCAGTTCGCATTGCACCAAAATAACATTGTACGAATATTAACAGACCAATAATAGCATAAGAAATTTGGTGTGGCAAGCCCTCCCATTTCCTTACTTTTCTGTAGGATACTCTTTCGTATTCTAGGAGGTTTTCTGTTCCATATGAACTGAAAAACTGAAGCATCAAGTGTCCTAAAAAATTTTTTGGGGATAAATACTGGTAAACACTGGAAGAGGTACAAGAATTTCGGCAAAACATTCATCTTGATACAGCTGATCCTGCCTGCTAAAGAAAGTGGCAGCATGGACCAGCGCTGAAAGTCCTGGGTCAGCTGGTCAAGTAAGGGAGTAGAATTAACTTTAAAAAGTTGTGAATAATTCTTAGTTACGTGGATTCCCAGGTACTTGAATGCTTGCAGAGAGATCTTGAATGGTAAGCTAGTGAGTGGGTAGGCCGTAGCTGCATCATTAATTGGAAATAGTTCACTTTTATTAAAGTTCAATTTATATCCAGATATTCTTCCAAACTTTTCAAGCAGGTCTAATACTGGAGGCATTGAGGTCTCTGGGTCTGAGAGAAAGAGTAACAGGTCATCAGCATATAAAGAGACTTGATGGTTCAGACCACCTCTTGTGATGCCGTGCATTGGACTGGATCTAATGGCTGCAGCTAGAGGCTCTATAGCAATTGCAAACAAAAGAGGGGAGAGTGGACAGCCCTGTCGGGTTCCACGGCCAAGGTGAAAATATTCTGAGTGGTCATTGTTTGTGCGAACTTTGGCTAACGGAGAAGTATATAACAGTTTGATCCAGGAAACAAAGGAACAGCCAAAACCAAAACGTCGTAAGGTGTAAAACAAATAGGGCCACTCTACTCGATCAAAAGCTTTTTCGGCATCCATTGAGATAATCACTTCTGGGGTATCAGCTGATGTAGGTGAATATATTATATTTAGCAACCGCCTAATATTATGAAAGGAGTGTCTGTTTTTAATAAAGCCTGTCTGGTCAGGGTTGATGATTTTGGTCATGATTACCTCCAGACGTTTTGCCAACATTTTTGCCAAAATCTTGACATCTGTACAGAGCAATGAAATTGGCCGGTAGTTGTTGCAGACTCGTGGATCTTTATCTTTCTTTAGGATAAGGGAGATAGTAGCTTGTCGCATTGTGAGAGGGAGAACACCAAATTCATATGCTTCTTTAAGCGTGTTAAGCAGAAGGGGAGATAGTTTGTCTGAGAAGACCTTATAGAATTCCGATGGAAAGCCATCAGGTCCAGGGCATTTTCCACTCTGCAATGATAATATAGCACTCTTGACCTCAGCGAGCGTAAAGGGTTTGTCTAAGTCAGAGGCTGTTTCTGGATCAATTGTAGGGATAGAAAAATTATCAAAGAAACTTTCATAATGAGCTTGATCGGGTGAACACTCTGAAGTGTATAAAGTGGAGTAGAAGTCTCTAAACTGATTGTTAATAGTTTGTGGATTAATAGAGGTCCCGTTGGGGATGTTAATTTCAGCGATGTGCTGGTTTGAAGCTCTCTGCCGAATCTGATGAGCAAGAATTTTGCTGGGCTTCTCACCAAACTCATAATAACTGTAACGGTTTTTTAGTAATAGTGCTGCAGCTGCGTCAGAGGCTAGAGTGTCAAATTCAGCCTTTTTTATCAACAAACTTTTTATAAGGTCTGGAGCAGGGGACTCTGCACATTTTGTTTGCAGGTCAGATATATCACTAGATAGAATAAGACTTTTTTGTGTGGTTGTTTTTCTAAGATATGCTGAGTAAGCTATTATCTCCCCCCGTAAATATGCCTTACATGTCTCCCAAACTGTTGCTGCAGATACCTCTGGAGTAACATTAGAGGAGACAAACAGGTCTAAACGGTCATTCAAAGTTTTGACAAAAACAGGATCACTGAGTAAGACTGAATTAAAACGCCACGGAGGCCGCGAAGCAGGTCTACCCGGGAGAGAGAGATCCAAGATGACAGGAGAATGGTCTGAGATTACGATGGGATTATAGCAACATGACCTAACTGAGGAGAGCAGTTTGTTATCCAGAAGAAAGAAGTCAATTCTAGAGAAAGTAGAATGCACTGGGGAGAAAAAGGAAAATTTTCTGGTGTTAGGGTTGAAATAACGCCAAACGTCTGAGACGGCATATTGCTGCATAAATGTATGTAAAACTTTGGAAGACTTAGAGACTGAATATGACTTGCTTGAGGAACGGTCAAGCAAAGGGTCAAGGCAGCAGTTAAAGTCACCTCCAAGAATGAGCTGGCTATTATTTAGATCAGGAAGTGAGAAGAAAATGTTTCTGAAAAAATCCTCATCATCCCAATTCGGACCATATATGTTTACTAATGCCAAATTGCTACTGCTAATTCTTCCCAGGACAATAATATAACGGCCGTTAGGGTCGGATATGACTTTGGTCACAGAGAGGGGAACAGATTTATGTATTAGAATAGCAACCCCACGTGCCTTGCTATTAAATGATGAATGATGCACCTGGCCAACCCACCCACCACGAAGCCTCAGCTGGTCTGACAGTTTTAAATGTGTTTCCTGTAGGAAAGCAATTCTTGTGTTTAAGTGTTTTAGATGATTAAATACTTTTTTACGCTTTATAGGAGAGTTCAACCCTTTAACATTCCAACTGACAAATCTTAACGAATCCCCTGGTGCCAATGGGGCGTCAGTACTTGGCATAGTACCCTAAGTGTGATAGGTATGAAAATGACAGTGAGCTTTGAACTGTAGCACGTATGTAATGAGTAGCACTAATACATGCAAATAAGGAAGACCCGCAAAACACACATATAAAAAGAGGAAAGAAAAAACAATGAAAATAAAAATGGGAAAAAAATGGTGTCGCAAAAGGCAGGCACCAGGACTCTGATAAACCTATCAGCATATTTTAAAACTTCCTTTTTCCTAAATCCCAACTCCCTGCAACTGCATTGTGGAAAAACGGATAGATTAGAACCCCACTCCTTATAACTTAGAGTGATCAAGCTGTGTATATGTAACGTAAATACAGTATTATTTACTAACAAATGGGCCGAACAAGCCGCACTGAATTAGGGAAATAATTCAACGCAATTGAATAAAGAAAAGAAACCAATGTTAGATTTTCAAGGCAACAAAGAATGTGGATTTTTTTTTTTTTTTTTTTAATCCTGACCCAAATCCTGGACGAATTTAGCCGCATCAGCGGCCGACGGGAGCCACTTCTTATCTCCGTTCGGGAGTGTGATGCGCAACTTCGCAGGAAATAGCAACGCCGGCTTATATCCTCGCTTGTACAGTTCAGTCATGGCACCACTGTATTCGCCGCGCTGTTTCACAACCTCTGGACTATAGTCATCATAGAAGCGGATCCTATGCCCCTGATAAGACAGTGCGCCCCTCTTGCGGGCTTCACGGATAATCAGGTCTTTCTCTTGGAACCTATGGAAGCGCAGGATGACAGGGCGAGGACGGGATCCCGGGGCGGGCTTGGGGGCGAGGGTGCGGTGCGCTCGATCTATCTCAGGAAGGGAAGGGAGCGTATCTTTACCGAAGACTTCAGTCAAAAGCTTTGAGAAGAACGAGGATGGCCGGGGACCTTCTATATCTTCTGGTAAGCCGACAATGCGAATGTTTTGGCGCCTGCTGCGCCCCTCCAGATCCACCACCTTAGCTCTCAGTGTCTCATTTTCTTTTTGAAGATTAGCACACACCTTCTCCACCTGCAGTAAGCGCGCGTCAGAGGCAGTTGCATTATCTTCCAAAGAGCAAATACGCTGACCGTGATCTGTCATAGTAGAGTTGATGCTGTCCAGTGTGGAGTTCAGAGACTCAAAAGACAACTTGAACTCCGCAGACAGGGCCTCTTTATGACTGCTAAGGAGCGAGCTAATGTCCGCGAATGTTATGCTAGCAGTAGCCGGCGGCGCATCTCTTTCTCGTTCAGAGGATTTTCCTTTGGCCTTCGACATGACGAGGTAAGTTTGAAAGAAATGTTAACAACAGCAACAAAAAATAATTTAATCTTTACAAAGGAGATGGGGTTCTGAAGAGGTATAAAAAGCACAGATGTAGCAGCAGTCCAAGTGTCCGTCTACTCCTCACGCATTCCACCCGGAAGTCCATCTGTACAACTTTAACAGAATTAAACATCCTGACTGAGAGCTCTGAGTTGTTTAGTAATCTGTCGTACTTAATTTCCCAAAACAGGAAACAATTAAAAAGACAAATACAGAAAAAAAATACAAAAAGACATGCTTGTAAAATGAATACAAAACCTCTCACTTTTAATAAACCTTGTTTAAAATCACCTCACTGCAACCCGGGAAGCAGGAAAAGCATCTATTTGCAGAATGGACAGAAACTAAACACATTCCATCTACAACATCAGTACTTATGTCTGCAAAAATACAAAGAAAAATATGTATTCTTTTCAAAGACAAAGCAAATACTAATCTTTGGGAGCATTGTTTGACTGTAACATACCACAGTAAACTCACACACAGAACAGGATTTCAATTTTCAAAGCTCTATGCAAAATCTCAGAATAGCTTGTTTTGTCCTCATGGAGCCTTTGGCTCATCAACTGATCTGTGCATTTGAGATCCAGCTTGAAGCTTCATCCCACGGCAGCTTAGCCATAATTTAAAGAAAAACTTTCCTCTTTGTTATTGAGGTATTCCTATGCCGCAGCTGACTTCTGAATGTAATCTAAGTGGTGAAACAGAGCTGCACCATCTATTGAATTGATAATCGCATAGTAAATGCAAAATTGCAGTGACAAAAGACTTGATTTGGATTATTTGGTAAGTCATATTAATTCAAGAACAATGCATTAACATAGATAGACTCATCACTCTTGATGCTCACATCTCATATTCACTAAATTGGCACTTTTTTTTAACAGGTTCACCTGCTCAATCAATACTAATTGCAAATCAGCCAGTTACATTGAAGCAACTACATGCACTTATGCAATGACACGTAGTCAAGATGACTTGCTGAAGTTCAGAGTGAGTATCTGAACTTTTAGAAGTGACATGGATGATGGTATCAAGTGGGCTGCTACTCCAAATAAGCTAATGCGCAAAATAGGGCAGATTGGTTTGAGAAGTTAGAAAGTCAACAACTCCTCAAACATCCACTAGTTACAAACAAATTATGCAGATTGCCATCGCTGAAGGATCTTACAGCAGATGTAAGACCACTGTCAGCTTTATAAACAACAATAGGTATAATTTAAACGCTTCTACCTACCTGAGTGTTGTTGTTGACCATGTCCATTCCTTTATGACCACAGTGAACCCATTTTCAGATGGCTGCTTCCGGCAGGACAGTGAGCCATTTCTCAACGTTCATATAATTTCAAGCTGGTTTCCTGAACAGATAAATGAAAAACAATTTGGAGAAGCTTAGCCAACTATTACATTTGAAAGGCAATGCTACCAAATACTGGAGAAATGTCCGTCATGTGATTTTCAAGACACATGAAGTAAATCACTGACATTTATGTCATTATTGCAGCATTTAGCAAATAAAAATATTTGTGGTAAATTTAAATGATCTAATACAAGAGAAGTTTGGACTTATATCTTCAAATTTTGAGAAAATGTGTTTTTATAAAAACCTCTGGTTTCAACTGTAAATGCTGATGCACACATTCCTTCACTGTTCTTGAGCAACATGCCTCAGATGTTATGCAGAAAGTCAGATAGGCACAGAGTTGTTGAGAAAGTAATTTAAAATCTGAAAGGTGCCCTATGCTGGAACAACTTGAAAAACACAGCAGGGGAGTTAGACTCTCAAAATGTTAGTACGAAGGATATCATTACTTGCAGTGACAGTCACAGGCAGGTTTTTTTCACTCACCACAGAGCCAGAACATTTCAGCACTAGTGTTTTCAGTGTCTGTTGTACATCACATTTCACTCTTGTTACAAATCACCTCTTAGAAGGTCACTTCGTCAACAACATTCCCATTTCTCAGAACGCCTGCATTGGGTTTTTTTTCTTCTTCCATTCTTGGTATCAGAGTTACGGCTTTTTGGATTTTTAGTGAACAAGTTGATATAACAAAGTAAAATTGAAAATGTTTTTAAGAGATTTCCGTGAAACGGATCGGAGGCTGGAACCTCCATCACTGGAGACAGGTTGGATGACGGTGAGGGGGCTGTGAAGACCTCCAGCACAACTTCCCAGAGGAACCCCACCAGATGCTCCACAGTGGCTTCACTGCCACGTATCTGGAGAGTTGCCCCCCCATCGGGACCAGAGGAGGTGTTGAGAACGGGCTCCTCTTCCCCGCTGGAGCCTTTAGCCGAATCCAGCGGCGCGGGTGCTGGTTACCTCCTTCCCCAGGGCTCTGGGGTGACCCACGGGAGAGAGTCGTCTCGATCACCATAAAAAAAAAACTCCCAGAGCTCGTCCTCACCCACCCATGGGGGAGAAACAGCTCTGGAGTCCCTGCCCCCGGGACTCTGGTTCCTGTCGTCATCTTGACGACATTCTTCTGTCAGGAATTGTGTTGGTTGTTGCTGATAGGAACCAAGAGGCTTTCTCCTTTTCGTCATCTTGTTTTTAATCTTCATTTTGTCAAGTATTACAAGACAGACTCACCGGATGACACTGATGCAATAAAGTCAGACTTAAGCAGAGCACCCACAAAAAAACTCAGACCAAGCCCAAACGAGACTGCTGCACAAAACCTGCAACTCGTCAATCCTAAATAACTCAAAAACAGGTGTAGCAAATCACTAATTAGTGGACAACGAGGAACAAAGGAAAATCAACAAAGGAAAATTGGCAGTACACAAATGACAAACGCTTGAAACCTAGAAATAAACCCATACTAGACAGGTAACACAAAATAAAACACAAAAAACCCAGACAAAATATTATGACAGGCATGGCATACAGTAGATTTATTTAAACCTAGAGACTCGACTTGACTTAACTTGACAAGACATGAGCGATCACCAAATAACACACAATACGCACAAGAATCCCGCACCAGACAAAGGCAATACTCAAACTTAAATATTATGCAAGAAGGGTGAGGGGAGTAAATGATCAGGAAACAAGTGAAAAACATGAGCTAAACTAACAGGAAGTACACTGAGCTGGAGAACTAACTATTGTGCAAATAAGAAATCAAACCTGATATGTGAAAGATAACAGAACCTATGGAACATGATGGGGGTCTGGTAAGTAAGCCTCCACAGAAGTGGCCAAAAAATGATTGCCAAATATCCACAATCACTGTAAGAGAAGGTGATGTGGTGGGGCCAGATTATTACTCACTGGTCTATCAGTTACAAACTCGAATTGAAAATGTGAAACAGTCACCAGCACCAAAAATAAGGCAGCGGAAAAAGGTGTCTGATGAAGATGACACAGTCCCACTTGAACAAAATGCAGCTATTCAGGCTGTTTAAAGTAGGACATGAATTTCATAGCAGTAACTGAGACAACAGAAACCCAAGAGGAGAAGAAACTCCAAACAAAGATGCTCAGTGAAGATCAGACGAGGTAAAAATAAAAATCTTACAAAGTGTACATACTACTCCCAAAGAAAAGACATAAACCAAGGAACAGATTTGCAAACCATGGTAAAAGGAGTGGTGGCTTACCAGAGTAGCTCTAATAGAGACTTTGTTTTACCAGTTTTGAAAACAAGGAAAACGACTTATGGACTTTTTAAGAACCATCTCTGCACACAAGTCCAAACGGTTCTTCAAACCGTTATAAAAACTGAACATTCGGAGAGAACAGGAGCAAGGATGCTCAGAAAAATTTAAAGATATTGTTCTTCTTTCTCACTTCAATGAAAAAAATGAGACTCTTGCAACATTGTATGTGGTAAGTAAATATTAATTTTCAGTGTGTGAATTTAAGAAAGACATTTGACATAAAATGCTCTGTTTAAAGTTTGTATAAGACTTTAAATAGTAAGGACTATTAATTGTTCTATACATTATTGCCTCAAACAGGTTCATGCTTAGCATAGACTGCAAGGTTGTCAATGACTGAATCCCAACCATCACCTCCACCACTATATGTATGATTTTAGGAAGCTATTACTGTTTCAATACCCATTATCCCATTCCTGTAGCGCCCACACTTGAATTACTTCAGAGGTAAAGACTTTTTGTTTTTATTTCCTCATTTAGATGAAGTCTTATTCTTATGCAGAATTTCTTATCCTTATGTTTGATTCTCATGTATTGAGTTCACACAGGTGCTTTCTTAACATTAATCTAGATAAGGGCACTAATGTTGAAACCAAGAAAAACAAGAAGCAACTCTCGGTGAACCCGTGGGTTCTTACCCTCACCACTGAGCTCTTGGATCATGAGTGGAGAGGAGCATGTTAAAGGCGGACCAAGTTCAATTGAAATGTTAAAACTGATCTCTTAGACACCACTTATATGGCAGAGTATAAATTTGACTGTAACAACACAATTCTCAATCTTGATGGTTAGAATTTACAATATTTCTTAGTTTTAAGGATCCTTAGAATTTATTTGAACAGGCTTATACATTTGCTGGAATTACAAAGGCATGTGTAGATAAATTATCTACACACACCAGGTAGCAACAGCTACTTTTTTGTCATCTTTGTGAGAGGCTGTTCTTTTAGTTAACTCAAACAAGAGGGGAAAACTGACTTGGATTATATAAAATTATGCAGTTATTTGATTTAGATGCTTATTGCTCCTGTCTGCACGTAGGCATAGTTTTGGGTCTCTACTTAACCCTTGTGTGTGCGAGGACTGAGGTGGCAAACGTAGAGGACTGTGGCAAATGATACAAGTTTTACGTGTGTGGGGTCGGTTGGACCCCATTTCTAGACAAAAGAAATGGGGTCTATGTTAAATACATAAGCCAAAATGTATTTAACAGCTATAAATCCTACAATTACTTAAAGTGTAAAACATAAATAAATCATGATCAACCTTTAATTGTTTTTCAAAGCCTTTGTAGCTCTGCCTCTTTTAGAAATTGAGTCAGTATCCTATCTGAATGATGACGTTATGTTGATATTCTGTGCCTCGTTAGGGTCAGGCTTTTGATTGATTGATTCGGTCAAGGATGTGATACTGCAGTAGTAAACATGACTTAAAATGTCCTTAGTAAGTTAATCAATCATAAACCATTAACAAAAGTCTACTTGGAGTAACTTTTAACAAAGGTGGGTATTTCCAGCATTTAAATAAATTTATGATTCATTTAATCATCCACATAATTGGTTTAAAATATATTTGAATCAGTTGTGTTGGAACAGAAACACATCTATAACATGTAGGACACCAGATGCCCCCAGGCTAATGATTGTTCAGCTCTGTTTAATAGGCTCTTGTTGAAGCTGAGGGTTTCAGGGACGACAGCAGGGGCCAAATCTTTAGTTGTGGTTGAGTCAACTGACTTCCCTGGTGTAGCTACACTGTGCTTTTGTTTAAGAGTCTTTGATGTTGAATGCTTTAAGGGTAGTCTATTTGTACTCTGCCAGTGGAACTTTGTACAATCAAAAATTCCCCATTTATTTTGATAAAACAGGTAAAATATAGAAGTATAATAACATGCTGCTGATGGATTAGGCTATGCTTAGGAAATGGAGGGCATTATCCATGGCTTTTCTACAGGGTTGGTGTTTCAAGTTGGGATCTCTGTAGTTAATTGCCTGCTGTTATTTGGATTTTAAAACATTACAAACACAAACTAAAATGTTTTTATTGGCATAAAATCATAGTTGTTTTTTTTTCAGATAGGGAGTCACTCACTTCAGCAATACTTTAGAAGTACATAGGGATACGTGTATTTTTTTCTTACAAAATACTGAATATAATTACATGGCTATAAAGATCACACCCATCTGCAGCTGCAGCACTGAAAGAATATATTTTTCTACATTATTGTCTTAGAAGATCCAACATTGCACATCTAAAACCCATCATGACACACTTCATCAAACCTTGAAGACCTCTTGCTGCCTTATATAACACTAACAGAGCACTTCACTCTTAGTGAGCAGAGATATTTTTTGTCTCGCCATAGTTTCCAGTGTTCATTAGTGAGGTTTTTATTCCACAGTTTGGGTTATTATAGCATACATTCTTTTCCTCTTCTTGGTAGCCTGATGACCCAGCAATAGAAGTAAAGTGGATGTCTTTTTCAATAAAGCTTACAGCTGGCTCAGACAATGAATCATCCTTTAATTACGTCGCTATAGGTCCAGGCTCTTCGGGGAGTTTCTATGATGCACTGAGCACCACATATATACTCTAATCTTTTTCTATCATTTCATATTTATGTCATTGTTGAATAATGCTTTAAAAATAAGTTAGAAAAATATGCACTGTATAGTCTCTGTACTTTGAGCTAATGATGAATGCAAAATATTGCCTCATTTTTCGACTTTTCTGTCTTGCTGAGTCTTTACCTCAAGCAGTCTAGCTTAGTGGCAGCTAAGGAAACTTTCTCCTCTCCTCAGTTGCTTAATCATAACACATTAAATGTTCCACTAAATGTTACAAAGGTTTTGGTTCTTCTATAAAGAATAAAAGTCCTAAGATAGCAATTAGGTGAACTGACCCTTAAAAAAATTACATCTACTGATTAGACATTACGTTGCAGCATATTTTATCCTATTTCTTGTCACTAATATGAACTGAATCATTCATAATTAAATCAGATAACTTAGTAAAGGAGCAAATTAAATAGATTATCTGAAGAACAGAAGAGTCTCTGATGCCTCCTTTAGCCTTACTGAAACCTAAATGGTATTTACTGTTAAATCAACCAGCCCGACTTGTTGCAGCAACAGAAAGATAAACCAGCTGTGCAACTTGTGGAAAGAATAAACACATTTTTCTAAATAAAGTCGCAGTTTTTTCAGCTGACCTTTGGCCATCTCTCTATAATGTGGAAATCTTATAACCCGCTGAAGTGATGACTAGATCTCTTTTGACAAACACACATGCGCTGCACACAGTATATCTTTCTATTGTAACAGGGACTTTGCATTGACTTCATTTTTCATTAATTTCTAAAGCCTAACCATGGACCTTAGCATATGCCTAACCCTAAACCTAAGCTACACTCAATTCACATCTTGGTCATAACCCCTCCCCCAAAAATAACACCTGTTCTTATGGGGTCTGGGCTTTGAGCGCAGAAAGAGCAGTAGGTCTTCACAACACAACATTTGTTGGAAAAATGGTCCTTAAAATACATCAAATACACAAGGCCTCACACACTCACACAACCCCACGCCTCGACACATGCACATATCCACTTTTTATGCACTGTGAATAAGATGTGCTATAAAAGCATGAAGTTTTGAGAGGTTTACAAGTCTAAGTCTGACAATAGGTTATTATGAAGACTCAGTAATTTAGGTGTAAAAACCCTCTTTTGGCTGGATGCTCCGCAGTCCTTATCTCCGAGTCTGAGGGAACAAAAAAATACACTTGGCGTCCCTGTAGTTCATCCACAACTGTTTGTTTCCATGAAAGTCTTTTGGCCAAACTTCTGTAATGGGTGAAAAACAATTATTCAGTCAATTGTATTCAAAAATGGAAAAATATATCATCCAAGTATCTTCAAAGAATCATTGTGGATGGTGATGCTGAGGGCAAAAAGGATCCAGTCAGTTTTGCAACAAATCTGAAGAGGACTGTAGACTCTTGTTGTACAAAAGTCTCATGACCATCATGACATGCTACCAGCTCAATTTCCAGGCAACATGGGCAATATTCCACTTTAACATGTCCTAAATGGCACCATTAGTTGTCAGCAAACGGTGCTAAATTCATTTTGTTTGCGTATGGCACTCTTTCTGGCCATATGATCAGAAAGAACCAAAAGGCTTTCATGAAAACAAACAGTTGTTGAACTACATGGATGCCAAGTTTATCTTTTTGAGTAATGATCAGAAAGCCAGGAAGAAAGACATTGAAATTGGGGTTATGATTCTTTTCCTCTATGAACAATGGAAGAGCTTCTTTTAAATTTATCCTTCTCTTTTTGCTCTTTGGTTTTGCTCTGTATCCACAAAGTCTCCTTATCAACTCCCGTGGGATTTGGAGTTCATAGTTCAGGTGTTATTTGAGGTTTTGAGATGCAGTTGCTCCCAGCTGCAAGAAAAAGCTGGGAGCAACTCCCCAAAAGTAAAGAAAAATAACAGCAAAAATCCTTCCAGCTGCACAGCATCTAAAACCAAAGGGAATAACTTAACATGAAATGCCTCAACCAAAAAAATTATGAACCAATGTCTACAAAAAGAGCAAACCAGAAACAGAGCTACCACCAGGAGTGGTGCAAGTCAAAAATCAAGGTAAAGTCATGGATGTAATTATTGTGTTCACATAGTTCACAGTCACTTGCCCTTAAAACAATTTCAGACTCCCACAACCTAACCTATAATTTATTTAATTAAGTCATCTTCTGTTTGGTCACAATGAACAAAAAATACATCCAATAGGTTATTTTATTTATTTTTTTGTACCATTATTCTGATCTGCTGACAACAAATACATATATCAAACTCAAAAGGGGGAGATCACATCTATAAGAGTAATAGACTAAACAGCTTTTAGACATTGCTGAGTCAGGTGAGTTCAAGGTTGTTGTTTGATGAAGATCTCTATCTTTGACGTATGAGAGCATTGAAGTAACAGTCAGAACCCACTTTATATAGTGATTATCATCTGTCATGATAGGTTAAAGCTACTAGAACTGCTGAAATCAAAGCTTTCTAAACACCATCCATGTTTGTGTTCAAATATTTGGCACTGCAGGTCAAATCTCACACAAAACAGTTTCTTAACTTTTTGAGTAGAGTGTCTTCTATTTTGCTGGTCTTGATATAATGAATGGATGTCCCCAAGTCCATTTTAGAACAAAAAAAGTTTGATTGTTGTGGCCCCTGTTACTGTATTATTAAAAATAAAACTAATAAAAGTAAAATGGGTTGTGTTGTGTCTTTCCACTTACAAAGATACACATTTGGCATTAAAGAAGTTACAAATAGTGGCCATCTGCGTCAGCACTGTTTGCTGGGGGTCTGATTTGAACCAGTCATGAAATTGTGTTGGAGCCACAAATAATAAAAAAATAAAACCCAAAGGCTGTAAAAAGCCACTTGGCAGCACTGGTAAGGGAACAAAGGTTTTCTTTTTTGTCAGTTTCCGAAGCAAACAACAAAAAGCCATTTTCAGGAGCAGATTTTTTTTTTTTAAGTCAAGATTGTGGGAAAGGCTGACTGCTGGACAATAAATTACTTCCAGTAGGGCTGTTCACTTCCAGGCATCATGAGCCTCATATTTAATAACATCCTAATTCCTTCTCCACCACTAACACTTGAGGAAAGAGTGGCTGCTGCATGAGTGTTTCTCAATAGAAGGAAAAAAAATTCAAAGAAAGAAACTGCAACGTTTTAGATTTTTGCACCATTGTGGTTACCCGTAACATTTACACTTCTTTGTCTCAGGCTAAATGTATCAATTCCAGTTGGTGAAACTCAGGAAGTACCTTTAGCTTGGTCACAACTCCCAGTTCAGGAAAGAAACTAGATTGAAAACTAGGTTTGAGAAGAGACAAACTTTCACTCATTTTATGTCAATGTCTCGTCTTTTGCCCTCCTTTCCTCTGCAGCCACTAGGCAGCTTCAGAGCCTCCCATTGTCCACTATAAAATCTAAGCCACAAAATGATTGGAAGCAAATTTCCCTTAGACGACAGCTGGTCATTTTATTTTATTTTTTGTACTTTTATTTATATACATGTTTAAATAAATAATTTTAATTACACAAATAATTGATTGTAAATTCCAGCATAATAAACACTGAAGACGTGTAAAACTTGAATTACTTTTAATTCTGTCATTGTTGCTCCAAAGACTTTGCATTGAGTTATCTTTTCTGCCAACTGTTTTGAAACAGTTTTGACTTTATCAATAAATTAAAACAAAATCGGAACAGACCATTTCAGCATAGTGTTACAACAAAATCACTATTTTGTATTACATCTCTCTAAAAAGTCACAAGGCTGCAACAGAGAATGTGTGACAGCTTGAACAAACGTATTTTTCAACTCTGAAAGCCATTAGACTTGTTGAAGGTCATCTGGTGAATGTAAAAGCCAGCACTTTAGTGTGACATTAAATATGCTGTGCCCATCCAGCTGTGGAGATGCATTTAACACTGTTAATGCAGCAAAGGCCATCCTTCCATTCATATTTTAAGAAAAATAACAATGCAAAAATAAACCCCTGATCAAATTAACAATATTATGGTTAGACTCAATTTCAAGTAACAGTATTCATTCCCTCATAAATGTTAAAGGATAAAACAATTTAGAAATCTAATAAGATGATTAAAACATTAGTTCCAACTCTGGAAAAAAAGCTCTATTAAATTACTTAATCCCAAATAATTAGTTTTGGTTAAAAATATCATTATGGAAACTTCTTAATACCTACAGGCCACATCCTCACATCCTGCTGGAATCCCATTTAATCTGATCCATGACGATCAGTTTAAATACATCTGCAAAAAGAGAAAGATGCAGAAATACACCGTGACATCTGTCAATCCACAAAGCCTGTGCAGCGCTGATTATCATCATTGACACATTGTTCTGCCCCATTATAAAACCACTTTGTATCACCAAAAACAGACACAACACTTAAGTAAATGCTTCTTCAGAAAACTATAGTTTGGATCCACACAAGAAACCAAGATATCGAGCAATTCTAGCAAATGCACTACAGTCAAGGATTTCCAGTCAAATGACTGGTCTAGTCAATAATCTGTTCTGTTTGCAGTATTAGAAGAAGAAGCCGTCTGTCACTCAGATTTGTCTGAAGGCAGACTGAAAAGTAATTTCTCTCCTCTGAATGCATTCGGAACAGGAAAAAGGCTACACATACAAACTAATTCATATGTGCAGATTTTTTCTTTGGCTCTTTTTCTGTCTTTTGTTTGACTTCCTTTTTTCTCTCTCTTTCAGTTTGCTCCTCTATACTTACATGCGCAACAAATTGACTTTAGAGTCTGATTGTCGCCATTATCGAATTGATATTATAGTCATGGTTTAAAAGTCAAAAATATCAAATAGGAACACAGGAAGATGAGATGTAACCCTGGATTTTGTGTCACTTTGCTCCTGAAGAAAATTATCCAAAGAAAATTGCCTCACCTCCACAATTTTAATTATAGACAGCCCTATTTTAAATGATCGCCTAAACTGAAGGAATTAAAACCAAGAACTTAACATAAGAGAGCACATTCTGTATCTTTAAACATGTGAATTAAAATACAACATAAATAACCACATACATAAAGTTATTCAGCATATTAAACCTAGTTCACAACTTGTGGTAAACACCTTATCCGTCACTAAACTTTCACTCTTCTCCTGAAAATATAAATAGTGTATTTGTCACTTTGAATTATGAGATAGAGGACAGTTTATTCAAAATAAAACAAAAACTTCAGATGTTTTTTTTATTTATTTAGTTTTTATGAAACATCTCTAAAATGAAGGATGGCATTTGTAGAATAAAAATGAATAAACACAAGTCCTAAAAAAAAAAAAAAAAAAATCACAAACAAGTTAACTCACTGAGTGGATCCAGAAAGAGCTTATAACTGCAGGCGGAGCCGGGGGTCCTGTCATCTGGTTAAATGGCAAAAAGTGAACAATTCTGATCAGAGCTTTGTTCTAATCTCACAGAGCACACAACAAATTAACCATTTGGCCAGCCGCTCTGCACGAGGATGTCATCAAAAGGGAATAAACACAAAGTAAACAATGGTGGTGTTGTTCCTCTTCTCACTGTGAACTGCTGAACTGACCATTGCTACAGGAAACAAAACACACTGATCACATAAAGGTTGTCTAGCAAGACAGTATTGTGTAAGACCGACCATAATGAGCCAATTGTTCCTCTAAGCCAGTCAGTAAGTAAAGCTTTTAAATGTTCATCTGGGAAAATTATTTTTTTCATATCGTTGTTAGTACCTGTGCTTGACATGATGAGAAGCAGCTGGCTCTCTGGACCAGAAATCACTGATATGAACCAGTTCCAGTCTCAATCACTGGAAGATGATTTATCTGCTATCTTTCATCTAAATATTTTCCTTTTCTGTCATTCAGTGAACATGTAAGAACAAACAATAAAAAATGAGCATTTTTCTCATGCCTAGATTTAGGTTTTTTTTTTTTTTTTATCTTTTTATGCACACATTTTGTAGTTTCGCTCTGTAATTTCTCTGTAACAATGCTCTTCTTTTGCCAAATTATTCTTTTTGTTCTGTAAAGCTCTTTGTAATTCCGGTCACACATATCAGCTCTCTTGTGTTTTATAGCAATAAAGCTTGCAAAAAATATATTCTTAATTATTTCATTCTTCCTTCATAAAACAAGCATTTTGTAAATTTTCTATGTTGCTATCAAAACAAGGTTTGATTTCCCTCTCTAATTTTTCTCTTGAAACTCATTACAGAACATGCAAGCCACACTTTGTTTTCCTGTTTTCATTTGTACTTAAATTCAAATCCTTATATTAACATTTTTGACCTGCGTGTATCTGGGAAAGTTCAGGATTCTAACAACAAAAAAAACTAACAAGCAACAGAGTTGCTGCAGCATGGCTCCCCCCCAGCCCCTCCAAGCCATTTAGCACATGCATTTTGTTTTACGTAGAACAATTAGCTCTGGCAAGAATTAAATAAACAATCTTATTCACATTCATATCACAGAGAAAAATAATCAGACCCTATGTGTTAGTTAAATGGTTAAATGAAGATCACTGCTGTAGATGTATGTACTGAATAAAGGGGTTGATGTAAATTATGAAGCATTGACCTCTTTCACCATTTCTAATCTAGTCATTTTCAGATGTAAGGAGTTGTGATGCTGTAATATAAATAATAAGAATCATTTTCATATATAGATATAAAAAAAAAACAGATATGGCACTGCATGAAACAACAAGCCGTCCAACATCATGTTATACTTTCACTGCAATGAAAGCTTGGCAGGACTAAGTTTGAGGTTATGAAGAGTCCAGCTTGTCTTAAAAATGAAGACCAGTGCTGTGAAAAGATCAAGGGAGCCATAGATATAGAGGGCAACATTCACCTGGGGTTGTGGATCTGCAGCCCAGTGCAAGCTGGAGGTGAATTCCCTGTTCGACAGCTTTCTGATCTTTTGGCAGAGCTCTTTCTCCACACTGTCAGACAAGATATCTACATCACCGAAGATGTTTTTGGTGTCCTAACTAAGATGTTTATAGAGATCCAGTAGTACCATTATGAAGGAAATCCTAAGATACTTAGTCTCTCTGAACAATGAATTCAAAGCTTAATCAACTTTAATCAGAACTACTGAGAACTGAAGCCCACCAGTTAATTACGAACAACGCAGAGCGATTGGAGGTCATTTTTAAACTGCAAAGTTGTCCTATGTCAACAAAAACCTTTCAGATTAGTAACAAAATAAAATTATGCAAAAAAAAAGGAAAAATGTTATGCTAAGAAATAATTGTTTTTTGTTTTTAACAAAATCACTGTTGGCACAACTGTTAGTATGTTAGTATCACTGCTATTAATATTTTGCACAACCCTCTTGTCCCACTAGAACTGCACATATACTTCCTGTAATCTCAGAAAGTTGGAGCATACAGAGCGAGGGCTCTTTGGCAATTACTTTTTGCACAATTTGTCTTGGGTTTTTCCATTATGTTCTCATGTCTTCAGCTTTCCCCGAAGGTATTTTATCAGATTTCTGTGAAGGAACTGAGATGGCTTTTAAAGATGGTTATTTTGTGACCATTTCTTTGGTGATGTGGCTAGTTATCCTGCTGAAAACAAAACAAAACAAAACAAAACAAAACAAAACAAACCTACTGACCTTTCCTAAAAAGACAGAAGCCAATTTCAAGACATCAAATTGCAAAGCTAAATTTATTTAAGTTATGTTTGACATCATTTTTATAACAAGTGAAGGTAACATAGTTTCTTGATTGTGCTATAAAATAGAATCCAACTAAATCTCCAGTTAGTTATTGCTTTCTAAAACTCCCTTAAGTTTCAGAACACAAAAAAATCAAATCAATTTCTGAGACTGAAAAATATTCTTTACTTACTGCTACCAAAGTAAAGAAAGCAATGCCAAACAATCTAATCCTAACTTTGGCCAATCACATGGCTACAGGGAGCGAGATAAAAGACAAATGATTAAACCCCATCTTCAGCCCCGCTGCACCCTGATTGTTTTTGACATTTCACATGGGGCTTCCCCTTTTCTTATTAGCAGCTCCTGCTAGATGATCTGACTGCAGTGTTGTAGGAAGGGATTTATATATATATATATATATATATATATATATATATATATATATATATATATATATATATATGTCTGCATCCATGAAAGCATTTTAATCTGGTCCTTTACATTGAATTCCAGGTAAAAAAAAAATAAATACAAAAATCATACAGTAATGGCAAGAATGTTTGCAAAATGTAGGTGAGTGAAATTAACCAACCAATTAACTATTTTCTTTATTTTTTGTTTATTCAGACACACAGGATCAAAGCATGGTTGGATTAAAGAAAGACGGTACGAGGGAAAAGGATTAGTTATGATCTCTCAAGTTGAAATTAAAAAGCCTAAAATTGACTCTTTTTCCACAAGAAAGGTTTTTTGTCCTTTGGGTTCAAAGTCTTTTGTCTTTGTTCACTTAAGGATGTAAATTTAAGGGTCAGCAACAACATGACAGGAACACTGGTCACTTTATTATGTATTCTTTGCTGGTACTGGGAGGGATATCATTTTGTACTAATAACTGCATTAATATTGGATACAAGTTTTAAAAAAATACACTGGACGGCATCTGCTAAGACGAGCCCCTCTGTAAGTTGGCTCTAGGCATTCATAACACATTTTCTTGATATTACTTACTTATTTTCAAGCAGTACTAATGCACAGTCTGGATGCACCTCAGACTAATTTATCATACCGATACAAGTAGAAGGACAAAATGATGAAAAGTTGTAGTAGAGAAAATAAAAAGCAGAAAATGTTTATAAATATGCAATTGTTCAACATTGATTTCAATCTTTTATTAAACTACTATTGAATTTCACTCTTTTTTGACTCTTATGGATTTTGTTCAGTTTTAAACATGAGTGCAACATAAATAATAATCCTATTACCTTGGTCCACTTTAGTGTGGGTTGCCCACTCTGCAACCAATGTAATTAGCAGAATATGCAAAGAGGTTTGAGTGCTTACCTCCTGCTTGTGGTTATTCTTACCATTTTTTGTATTCCCACTGCATTAAGCTCTAGCTCTAGGACCATGAAAACTGGTACTAATTGAGTCAAAGCAAATTTGCGAATAAAGTGGCTGATTAGTGTATCTGGGTGTGATGGAGACAGTGGCTCAGTTGGTAGAGCAAGTGGCTGTGCATCTGGAGGTTTCTGGTTTGAGGATAATCAGAGATGTGCCAGGAACCACATGCAGTGTGAAATTCCTGCTATGTCTGTATGCATGCAGATGTGGAGTGGAGGAGGCTGCTGTGCCACCATAAGATTTTAGAGTCAGGACTTTTGTATTTAAATGTATTACTAGTGCAATTAACTGCTTTCTTCCATGTGTGATTTTGTTCAATTTATTTTTTTTAATCATCGAGGTGAAGGCTTTCGGGTTACTGGATAATTATCTGAAGGACACTCTCCATGTTTTATTTATTTCTTTTTCCTTCCTTCCTTTTTGTTTTGCTTGCTGTGCTTTCAAGCCCCTCTGCACCTTGACAGTGCTCCATTCATCATTTGCATCTAATCAGGAGATGCTAGTCCTGCTCATGAAGCTTTTGCTTCTACCTTTGACAGCCTTCAGACTGTTGTCCTGCAGTCATTTACAAAATCATAACAATGCTCACTTTTAATACCCTTCAGAGTCCAAACAAATTGCATATTTATACATTAAGTGTTCACAATGTTAAAGTGTTTTTTTGTTTTGTTTTGTTGTTTTTTTTTAAGTTTTTGACAGTCGGAAAAAAATATTTTGTTTTCTCATCAGTCTTCAGAGTGCTTCGTAATAGCAAAGCAAATAGTTTTCGTTTTCTCTTGAGTGTATTGGTAAAGATAGTCAAATATTTTTGAAACATTCAGAACTAAAAAAGTTCACAGTGATGCATCACAAGCCATTTCAAATCAGTGTCTGAAGAAACATTTAAACCTTGTCAGGTGGGTGTGTCCCCAATGAAACTGCAACACAGCAAATTTGGATTTGGAATTCTCAAGAAAATGTCAGACTCCCTTGTCCTGTTTCCGCCTTAAGCAGTCGACATGCTGAGGTGAGTTAATCTAAATCAGTACAGAATGAAATTATGCTTATTGCTGACTTTGTAACAATGTCTTGAAATTGAGACCCTGTCTCTTTAAGAAACTCTTTCTCACAGTCAGCCTTAAGGAAGTCATCAAACCAGTGCTCCTCTATTAATCACTCAACAAAGCTCGTACAAAGAGCTCAGCATATGCACAGTCCCATGGTGTTTGCTAATTGCTGCTGCTAGTTTGAAGGAGCAGAGTGGAGTTAAGGGGAAGTAGTGCTCTGTGAGGCTGAAGGTTGGCTTGGAAACAGCAGCTCCGTGGAGGAGCCACCCATGGAACGTGTGGGAATAACATTATGACATGATGCAAAGCTCAAAAAAGTCAATTTTACATAAGACTGCCTCTTTAAACAAACTCTGTAGGTTTGGCTGAACTGAACAATAAACCTTTGTTTTTTGTTTCTCAGATTACCATCTAAAGCAGTTTAGGTTGTGCATACAAGTAATTGTTTATCTTTCAATTTACTTCTGCAACATCTAATCATCCAGGTCATGTATTTGTGGGTAACTAGTGAGACAGAAGCCAAACCTGAATGAAAGTCATTTGGGAACCTACTGGGAATTTGCCAAAGGACATTTGGACAATTCTCTGACCTTGAGAGGTACTTTAGTTTGATTAGTTTATGGCTGAACTATCTTTAATGTCCAACACCAGTTGTAAAAAAAAAAAAAAAAATCAGTAATTGAAAGTTACCTTGGGTATTTTAAGCTTCCAGAGAAGCATGAATGTGGCATGATCCTAATGTGGGAATATATTTTCTTTGAATTTGGCTATAAAACTGATTAGGAAAGATGTAAAACTGGCTGTTAAAAGAAAAGGCAATAAATAAATAAATAAATAAATAAAAACAAAATGTAAAGTTTAAAAACTGCAAAAAACATAAGAATGTCTATAACAGTTCTTAATGTTATCAAATTTACAAAGAGTTTCAAAGTGGGGCCAATGTATTTCCATGGGAATAAAGAATATTTGAAGAAAACAAAAAAGACCAATATTTCATAGTTTTACATATTAAGTGAGCCAAGTAGCTTCTTGCAGCTCCTGAGCTCCAGTGCTTCTGAGCCCTTAACTAGCAGATAAAAACTGTGCTCTTATCTCAATATGGTTGAAGCTAAAAACACCTTAATTTTTAATTAACTGTTAGAATAAAACCATCAAGGGAAAAAATAATAATAATTGACCCAAGGGACCATTTCTATGTCAACACATCCTCATAAATTGATGTAGTATAATCTCTTCAGTACCACAGGTACTGGGCTGAATAAGACTGAGATTTGTTTCTTGAGCCATTAAGTAAATTACTGTGAGTGCAACAAATCAAAAATATCTTATTGAGACCATAAAACACCCCTTCCGACCCCACTAAGGGACAAGGGTGCAAAGAAAATGGATGGATGGATGGATGGATGGATGGATGGATGGATGGATGGATGGATGGATGGATGGATGGATGGATGGATGGATGGATGGATGGATGGATGGATGGATGGATGGATGGATGGATGGATGGATGGATGGATGGATGGATGGATGGATGGAGACCATAAAACAATGTCCAAGGTAGGCCTAGATGAAAAATGAGAGCTATGAAGATGATTTTTAGTTGCAGGACCAAGAAATTGGCAATGGTTGAAATGCAGGCAGAATAGTAAAAAATTATTTTAGACTAAGACTGGAAATCCTCTTTTAAATTGACAACAAATAATATTTTAAAGGCAATAATCAAATGATCAAAGGATGAGCTTAAAAATATCAGACCTCAATCTAATTAAAAATTTGTGCACGGGTAAAAGATGCTGTAAAAATGCTGTGTGAAGTTATAATCTTGGGAATTGAATACCAGAGCAGTATTAAATAATTTGTATTTTATTGCCCAGATATTTTCCATATAACATGTTGAACCTTTAAAGTGGCACTAAACCATATTGCTCAGACAAAAACAATAACAAGAATATATTATTACGTTTAATTCCAAGTTGTGGAAAAAAATATTAAGCGGATAGAAACCTTCAGGCATTGTTTAGAGAACTGGGCAAATAATTAATTTAGAAAAAAAATAAAACTGGGACAGCTATGTTGGGTAATAAAGAGAGGATGTTGCAGGGCAATAAGCTAAAGAAGATGTACATATTACACTAACTTTACACACAGCCTTTTATACAGCACCTCACATGAGACTTAAGTTTTAAACCAATCTCATTTTCCTTTGCTTTGTTGGAAATGTAACTAAAGCAGACCAAAGTTGCAAATCATCTTTAACATTTTACATGATATGACTTGTATTTTCTCTTTGTGACACTTTCTTTAGACTCCTTTTGTTTCCAGTAGTTTCTAACATGAATTTCAATTATCAACACCGGAAATAAAATAAGCCCAGGGTGATTTAAGTCTTTCAGACTTCTCAAGCAAACAGCTATTCCAAGAAACAAAGTAGCACTGATTGGATGTTAAAGCAACAGGAGACTTCCCAAATAATCACGAGTGGGGTCAGAGGTCAGAAGACTGTACAAACAGCTTCCTCGACCCATATATATTGTGTTTATTTGGCATAGCCATCCACACGGTCTGTTACTTCATGTTTGTAAAACTAGGACGACACAGACTGATTTTGTTCCCCCGAGAGCGTAACAACTGTGTGAAAAAGAGTTTCAGGACTTGTTTCTACAAACCTATGGCTAATTGGGTCTAGCTGGCTTTTACTGTATTTCTTAACGATCATCTTTACTTATGTTTGCCCTTATTAATAAAAATAATCATAGTATGTTTTATTTATAATGCACAACTCTGCAAAACTGGAACCTACGTAAAATGAAGCTGAAGTTTTAAACCGTTCTCATCTTCATTATACATCTTTAGAACACTTTCTTTAGACGTTTTTGGTTTTCACATTGTTCTTAGGATATTGTAGTATGAACTTAATGTTCAAGAGAGGAAATAAAATAATTTCAGTGTGAAAGATTTGTTGAGACAAACACTCTAGCCTATCGTAAATAAATGAATTACCCACAGGAAACAAAATAGACTTGGGTTGTTAACTTACTTCAAACGTTCAACATTACACTCCTCATGAAAATACCTTGTCTCATCCACCTTCTCATCAAACTCTTGGGACATATTTTCAAGTCAGCACACCAATTAGTGAAAGCAGCACCGACAGTAGAGATTTCCTCACCTTGACATTATTTTTTACTCTTCCGAGCAGAACATGCTGCAGAGTTGTAAACACATAGCAGTGGTCAAGGCGGGAACACAGCATGAGTTGTTGTTGTAGAACAACATAACTCTGATCCCAGTCTGACGGTTTTATCAACAACAACAGTGATCCGAATACCTGATGCACTTCGCCTCGCTTTCCAGCCTCCACCCCGCTTTTGTTACCCATTTTAAGTTTCATCTTGAAGAGCTGGGCATCCATTTTCCTTCACCCCTTAAACAGCTTCTTGCTGTGCCATCCGCAGACCGCACACGGCGACGTAATTACACATGTTGAGAAAAGGAAAGGTGGCAGTGAATCAAGCTCTGCATCAGACAGACATAAGAGGCTCGGTTTCAGAGGGAGTGCAACACAGACCCGATGTAATCTTTCAAACCTCAAAGTCATGAGATGAGAAGCTGAGACACCGAAGGATCAAACATGTTCTGCTAACTACAAAGCCAAAGTCGGGAGGACAAATAACTGTTGTTTTTAAATAAGCACAAAGTTAATACAAATGCACAAAGACGGGTAAAATACACAAGGCACTTTAAAGTTTCATTTTTTTTTAAATGTTGAATATTAAGTTGAGCATTGTTATGGTGCGAGGGATCAAAACAACCATTTGTGGAGTTTTAAAATATAAATAATAAGAGAAAAATGTGTACAGTGAATTTGTTGCCATGGATTCCGCTTATGAACACATAGTTTTTTTTTAGTCCCACATAGATTTGCAGAGATCAAAATCTTTTCCTCCATCGTGTTTGCAAAGCATCAGGTCTATCAGAAAGCTGTTAAAAAATTACTTTTGGAAACAGTCACAGGTTTCTCTTTGTGTAAATTGGATGCTGCTAATGAGTACTTAATAAAGATGAAACAACAAAAAAAAGTGTTTTAGTTTTGCTGCAAGCCAATCACTTGATACAATCTGTTTGGTTTCCTTAAAAAAACATTTTTAAATAATTTGAAGTGAAGATTGTTTGACAGCTAGAATCAAGTTGAATGAATGCGTGATGGAATTCACATGACTTGTTTGTAAAAGTACCTTAAGAAGAGATTTGTTGTGAATTGGAACTATGCAAATAAACTGAGTTGAATTGAAGCAAGTCTCTCTTAATACCTAAACTTGAAGAAGTGGGTTCAGTACTTGATCCTGATTAAACTACAAATGAAAGGCAAACCAAGGACAAACTATAATCAAAATCTTAGACAAGACTAAAACAATAAAAAGTGTAAGGACTCCTTCCATGCATGCGTCTATTGCCTTTTGGCAATTTAGCCAACGTTGCGGTAAAGAGCAGGTTCTCTATTTCAGTTTTCAAGTTTTGCTATAATTTATAGAGGGACAATTTTAGTCTCTGCTTGTGCAAAACTGATAGGGAAGAAAAAAAAAGATGGTTCAACAAAGTATTGACTCGGCAGGGCAAAGTACATATGCAGGCCACACTTTTCAGACATTCATTTGATGAATTTACCCTTATAACTGAACTTCCCTGTAACATTGCTTGTGATTTCTGTCTGTCTTGAATATCACATTAGCGTTGTTTATACCGTCTAAGCTGGGAGAAACACCCTCATACAAAAGGCATGAAGTAGATAATGGGAAGAATGGTTGGCATTTGGTTTCTCGTCATTCAGGAATCATTCCCCCTGAGGGAATGACCACACTAGCCGATAATCATGCTGGCTTACTGACCCATACACATACACTACTTAAACCAATAAATGTCTGTTCTTAGCCTGGTGTGAATGAAAGATGTCTTCCACTTCTAAGACTTGGATTCAGTCACAAACTGCAAGGATTACAAGCAATTTTTAAACGTCATTGCATATTTACTTGGATAATAAAAAAAATAAAAAAATAAAATAAAATAAAGAACCAGTCCCTTTACCATTTAGGAAACCAAGGCCATAAATACACACAACTCTGGTTACAACAAAGTTGTGGAGAAGGCAGCTGCTCAGTCTGGATCGCAGCACACTGTTGCAGTCACACTTTTATTTTTAAACTGGCAGTTTGTGTCACTTCAGTGAGATCAGACCAAATGACAAGAGTGACATGAACCTGTCACAACGAAGCTTCTTTAAAGAAATTGTTTAGCTTTTAGAACCGTTTCTCAATGACAGCCGTCATTTTCCCTTTAATAGCGCCGCTCAGCCGTATTTGTTTGACCGTATTCAAGGAGTACCAGGGTATGTTTTTGTTTTGATAAGTCTTTCATAACCTGATGACACCATTATTCATCTCATATTAGTGCCACATGTCAGTGGGCATTTTATCCAGTTTGTCTAATTATATTCACTGCTGTCACACTGCAGCATTAACTAGAGCTCACGAACACTGAGCCTCTTCTGTCCTCAGACCTCCACAGTGTCACACGCTGGAGATTTGAATGGGGTTTGCACACAAAACGGTGTTTAAAAAAAAGTTTGGATTCAGTGACATATGTGGATTAAGAGAAAGTTAAGATTAAACATTAACCTGGTTCAGGGAAACTACTAAGTCATTAAAGTGATTCATATTCAGCCCCGTGTTCCCTGGATCTTAAACTTAACCTGAACCATCTCCATTCAACAAAACTGTGAATATTTAAGTCAATGTGCAAATTAATGCCTATGCCCTTTAATACATTTCAAAACAGAGACGAGATCCTTGTTAAAAGTGTTTCATTCAATATGCATTAAGCCAGAAAGTGAAAGTTGAAAAGCTGGCTGAGAGTATAATTAATGTAGAGGTCTTCTTTGCAATTTCTGGAAACTATTTTATGCGAGCTGTGGCAACAAAGTGACGCTTGGCCCTGTGCCAGCTGGACAGATTTAGATTTAGCTCTTTAGTGGGTCTCTTTTAGAAAGAATATAACCAGAACAATGCCTCTGATAAAGTTCAACAGTAGGTTGTATTTTAAAAAGAACTCAAAATGATTTTAAACACATGGAGTAAAAGTCAAGCCCTAGCTTAACCAGCTTTTTAAAACTCCTTGAATAAGTCATGAACAACAATGAATCACGACTTAATGGCAGTGAGAGCTGACGTATGTTGGATAGGCTCTTATTTCTGTAGATTTTGTTCAAATTGTCCACATGCTTTGATGCTGCTACTGCTGCACAGCTGCAGCGGGGGGGAAAAAATGTCTGTAAGCTTAACAGTTCTCTTACTCCAGACTGAAATTGTTAGCTATTAATCTTTCCAGACATTTTTCATTCATAAATGGTTTCCCCATAAATATTAAGTAGAGATGCAATCATACAGGCAGTTCTCAATGTGAGATAAGAGGAACAAGTGATTCAAGCAAAAACATCACAAACAGCGGCCCTAAAGATCTTTTCTTTTGAAAAGTATATTTTAAATCAATCTTCATTTTCGCTCAGTGAAGCAATCTGGCTGTGTTTGTTACATTGTTCTTAAGTTCTGTGATATTTTATGCTTTGGTTTTGGACTTTTGACTTTTCATTTGAATGCAGTTCCTGTTTTATTTTAATATTCTACTTTCCCTGTGTCCTGCTGCTTTCTGTTTTCCTTGATCTATTTTCTCACTTTTAGTAAATATTTCTTTCTCATCTTTGGCTTTGGTCATGTTTTGTTTAGTTCAACAATCCTACTTAATAAATTTGAAATGTTTTATTTTCATAACTCAATTCCAGTCCAGCTCATTATACAGATTAATTACACACAAACATTTTTTTAAGTCAGAATTTTAAATAATCATGATTTTCTGCTTACAACAAATGAAAACACATTTAAAATTACAATATTACATCAGACCGATAAGAACACACACACACACACACACACACACACACACACACATATATATATATATATATATATATATATATATATATATATATATATATATATATATATATATATATATATATATATATATATATATATATATATATGCCAAAATGGTGCCTGACAATCATGTTTAATACCTGCTTAAAGCTTGTTATTTTTAAAAGGTTCTTTTAATCTTACAGATGAATAGAAATATCCTTTGTTGTCCCACAACAGAGAGATTTCTGAATATTACACATTGTAATTTATTGAATGACCTAGCCTTGGAAGAAGTGGGGCGGCCTTTCTTCATGCAGATTTGAGCGTGGTAACACACACACTGACATTTGGCTGTTTGGAGCCTTTGGCCTGCTCCCTCTTGTGGAAAGCCCATTGGACCAGCTGTGGGACACGGCATCAATCACTGCAGAGGATTAGACCCTGCACCTTCAAAGGCTCTGAGGGAAACATATTCATGGGAGAGCCTTGGACTGAATTTGGAGCTTGTCCCTTGTTGCTTATTAAAGTCTGTGTTTAGAGAGGGTTGCTGAGGCTTTGTGGCCTGACTGTCAAAACTTTGGTTGTGCTAAAACTAAATCCTGAATAGCATAGGAAGCTACATTAGACATTTTTTTTTTTTTTATTACCCCGGTTTTAATCCTGTAATAAGTGCAAATTTGGTGGTGATTCTCCTGTATGTATGTCTGGTTTGGCTTTTTTTTGGGGGGGTTATTTTATTTTCAGTAGTTAGACTAGCTCTGCTGTACTAAGAAAGACTTGCATTTGACTTTATTCGCTTGAGCAGCACCTCCTTTTCCTCATTTTTTAAAGTTTCTTATAATAAACCTTTGCAACCATTATCTTGCCATCTTGACACTCTTTTTCTGTTACCTCCCTTGACTTCTGGCTGAGTTGGCTAATATCTGTTTTTACTTTTTGTTGAGCAGAATTTTGAAACTTCACAATCCAAAGAGGTCGTATTTAGTCTCAGTGTATAGCTAAATAAAACTTTAGAGTCCCTGATTTTAAAAAAAGCCACATTTTAATAATTGTCTACTGTAAGAAATCCAAATTTTTAAAGATCTACCAATCTATGTGTAACTGAATAGTTTAAGAACATAAAACTTTTACAAATAAGAGAATGTATACATTTTCTTCTATGGTAAACATATTTAGGGAAAATTATGTACAATGCTATGGGGAGGAAGAATTTCTGGTAGCAGTCAGTCTTGCAACAAATCCCAGGAGTCCTCTGACTGAAGACACTACTGCTTTATGACATGTTAGCTGCTCAAAGTGCAGGCAGCAGACCGATAGTCCTTCCACCTGCACAGCATCAAAATCCAGAATAGACAGTCTAAACATGCAATGACTCAACCAAAACATTATGAACAAAAGTCTAGAGAAAACATATCGGAAATAACGTAACAAAGCTACTCCAACACGTTGCCACTGGATGACAAGAAAATTACATTTACTGTACTTAGAGGAGCTCTCTTCTCTTCTCATATGATCTTCTTTGACTAGCTATAGGTGATATTCTGTGATAAAGTCAGGTATTTCAAACATAAGAATAAAGCAATAATGTCCTGCCTTCTGACGGGCCTTTTTTTTGTTTTTACTTTTTTTTTTTTTTTTGAAGAAATTAACTCTCCAACTTCTAATCTTTGAAAATCTCTGCCAAAACTCTTCATGCTGTTTCATACTTTACACAAGATATATAATAACGCATCTCTCTTGTGTACACCATCAACAATCATTAGTGCATGTTTTTCTATGGCAACATTGTCACTGTTTATCAATAGTTGCCTTCAAATTGTTTGCATCCTTCGAGTGTTGTTGCCACAGTTTCATCATTTCTTTCCTTACCCTGCCTTTACTCTCAGACTTTCATCATTTGATCTGAATATTTAAAGGATTTTTGTTTACAGCCTCATTTTCATATTTTATCTGTCTATTCATAACAAGGAATACTCAGAAGTTGTAAGCCAGAAATACTGCATGTCCTTTCTACTGGTGCAATTTGACATGACATGGATAAGATTTCTTAGACTCTAATGCGTAAATAAGTGTGTGTGCGTGTGTGCGTGTGTGTGTGTGTGTGTGTGTGTGTGTGTGTGTCTGGAGGAGGAGGCACAGAGCTTTTGGCTGTAACTGAAGAGGAAGAATAGGAGTTGTGGGCCAAATAAGCAAGGGGTGGTGGAGATTCCAGACTCTCCTCCACAAGGAGATGTAGTGGGGGTTAAAGGAGCAAAGCATTAATGACAAGTGGCCCCCAGCTGATGACCACTTATGCCTAGTGAGGTGTTCAAGGGAGCACACTTCACCGTATTTGTGTCTCCTAATAAAATCTTTTGCTTATTACACTACACATGCTGTAAGCATGTGGTAAAAGCGCCTCGACTGCTCTTCCCACATTGAGGCATTTTAACATCATGAGATCTCTGAATGAGATGTTATATACCAATATTTGTTATTGAATGAATGTTCACTTGGTTGTAAGCAGTAGTGTCAGATTTCTGATAACGTAGTGAAACATGCATATTATGTTGCTGTTATTTAACTGTACAATTACTGAGAGGGATTTGCAGTTAAGTTTCTATCACAGCAAACATTACAGCTTTAATTTCAGACTGTTTTGGTACAACAAGCTGTCCAAAGTACAAAAGCTCCCCTCCCGGCCGTACGCTGCTGGGCTCTTCCAGCCAACACAGATAATGTGCATCTTCTTTAATTATTTTTTACAAGATGTGTCCCGCAGCGAAGCACTTCTTTTAACAACATGGTATTTTCAATTACTTGAGAAAAGGAAAAGCGCTGGATCCCACTGAGCTGCAGCGGCGCGGCACTCGCTGTTCAGTGAGCAATGCTTTCATTTTGCTTGTGTAATGTTAACTAAAGAGCAAAGTCACTGTGTAGTTCTAGCACCCTGTGTGGAAGCAAACAGGATTTTCCCTCATGATGAAGTCGTGACAGGGTTAATGAATGTTACACAGCCAGGACAAATGATGTGGTGAAAGCTTCGCACACAGCAGTTCACTGGTTAAAAACTGGATCCAGTTCGGATAAACCGCACATAGATGGAGAATGCATCACCCATTATTAAAATGCTGCTGATGTTGAGTCCCGCCGTCTGCACCAGACTCCAGTCTGAATATTATTTATAAATTAAACATTAATAGTTGATGCATTTTACTAAATGAGCGTTGGATGTTTGGCAAGATATTTAACTGATCCCAACATGTTTCCGACTTGTAAAAAAAGAAAAAAAAAAGGAAATATGTAAGCAAATTTAGAAATGCATACATAGTAATGAATTTATTGGACTTCTACAGCAGCAAATGTGAATGAAAAAAAAAAAGAAAAAAAAACATATATGGGGCTATAAGAAATTTCCATAACCTAAAGGGTGGGAAAAAAAATGTCGAAAAAAAAAAGATTACATTCTGACTGACGCTGCTTCTGCAAGATATATTTACCCAGTTATATGTTTGCAGTAAACTGCAGCACACTCCCTAGTGAACAGAATATAACCAGTATACTGACAGGAGGACAAAAGCACAAACATCTCTTGCCAAACCCTGAGGTCTCAGCAGAAGATGATAAATTACAGCATCAATGTTAAGGGGAAAAACACTGACGATTTTTAAATGGCAGCTTTGTGTGCTTGGCCTCATATTCAACCACACAGTGTAGGAAAAAGAGATCATGGTAGAACGGAATGAAATCATAATGATTTGGTACAATCAGGTTTGTGAATGGACTGTACAATTTCTTCTCCTCGTGGAGGATGAGTGGTTTTAAAATGCAAGGCTCCTTTGTTAAACAGCAGTTTTGCTTTGCTGAGGGTCCTTAGAGCAGAAGTACTGTTCCCTATTATAGAGCCACAACCAAAGACTGCAAAGATGGCATCCAAGTGGGAAGGCTTTTCAACACAAACCTTCATAGGAAGAGGTGAAAAATGATTCATCAATCATTATGTTTTCCAGTGTTTGATTTTAAAAGAACTTTTTCACTATTTTATTTATTTTTTTTTTCAGTAGATTATTTTAAATTGAGCGAGTTTCATTAAAAATATTATTTATATGGTTTGCAAATTTGACCGTTTTGCAAAATGGGCAGACTGGAGCAAGATGAGCACACAATAAGCTATCTGTATTTGATGTGTGTTTTAAGAATTACAAAAAGTTGTTACATTTAGTTTTATGCTCGACATGAAATACATATAGTGAACCAAACTATATTTTCAAATATTTTGTGGCACTTGTCACCTCTGTTCATTGGTAGCTCAACAGGAAGCAGGGAAGAAAGAAAAATGGAAGGCATGCAATTAATGGCACGGGGCTGGGATTCAAACCAGGGACCTCTGCATCGAGATCTGTAGCCTCTGTACAAGATGTCCTTTCTTTGACACTGAGATACCTGGTATCCCACAATCAAACTCTATTTTCAGTACAATTACAGAGAAAAACTATTTAACTCCACCTGCATCACCTTGAATACTTCATTTCTAACAATGTTTCTGAGATTATTAAAATGTCTTTGTTTAGGTTTACTTTATAGCCCTTGTTGCTATTTTTTTGTGAAGTAGTGCAAAGCAAATCTTTGACTATTGGGAATAAAAAACAATACATGCAATGCAGCTACTGGGATAAAAAGATGACCACGGGTTTGAAGGGTTTTACTATGTAACTGTGGTGTTGATTCTAATTTTAGACCTCTCCTGTCAACCTTAAAACCATTCTGTTATTTTCCTCAATAAAAGGCGACGCTTGGATGGTACGTATTGTGCCGGTTAATATGAATGAATCAGTGAAAGTGCGAGGTACAGCTGGTTTAAATGTAGGCTGACTGCTGCTGCTCTGTGTAAAGTTGAGTATGTATTTAACAGGTAGATGCATGAGTAAGTGCCCAGAAGGGAACAATGATAAACCTCCATTCATTATGCACTCCCACGCTAAGTCAGTGACCTCTTCCACTGAAATCTGCGTACAATCATGTTTCTCCATAGTCTACTACAAAATAAATCAGAGCTTTATTCGTTCCTACAACGCTTTAATTTTTTTTCAACGAAAATAAGAATACAAGCCTTTTCCAGAATGAAAGTAAAAAGGATTAAAAAATAAATAAAAATAAAGGAGCATTATCTGAAGAGATAACAGCACAGATGTGATGCACCTACCAGGCAGCAAGAACAGGCTCAGCCAGTGGACTGTGTCCAATAAAACATCACCTTTCCAATTCAAAAGGGACTTCTCCTTCAGCTGCTCCATAAACCTGATTAATTGTGGGTTCAGACCTTTCAACATACTGGGCAAGGCACTGGCTCTGTGGCGTTAGGGTGGGTCTTTATGGGTTATGTCATGGGTTATTTATATAAAGTAAAATGCCTGTGCCTACTTTATAAAAGAGACAGAGGCATGCACTGGGACACTTTCACCGAGCCCTGCCATGCAGCCGGCTGCCCAAAAAAAAAAAAAAAAAAAAAAAAAAAAGTTAGAAAAGCAAAATCACAATTCGCCAGATGAAAAGGATGCTTCCAGTTGTCCATTGCTGCATTTCTTCTTCCTTTCTTTGGTAGATGTTTTTTTTTTTTTTTTTTTTTTTTGTAAGAAATTGTTTATTTAAGAAATTATATTTTTCAGGTGAAAATCTGTGAATAGTTCCTGGTGTACAATGTAATATTTCACAATAACAGGCATTGTATAATGCTATCTTCTGTAACTGCTTTGATAAATAAGACAAGTATACTGCTGCAAATTAAGTCTAACTCCTTAACTGGTTATAATCATGTTATCTGCTTCACTAGTACACTGCTTTTTTCTTTTAAGACAGTAGGGTGAAAAAGACTGAACAAACACCAGCTAAGTTTATTCTTTTTTAAAACTAAATGTACATTTTATGCAGAATATTATCCTTTTTTCATAATTCAGTGTCCTGCCTTACCATAATAAGACAGATGCAGGGCTTCCTTAGTTTCTACAGCGTGACTGTGGGAGTTCTCTTGAACAGAAATGCTTCCAATTAATCAAATTCTTTTTCTTTTCATCGAGGGAGGAATCTTCTTGTGCGAAGCTATTTTTCTGTCCAGTTATTTTAACTCCTAATGAACATTTTCCTCCATACATGTCCAGAGGATCATTGGGTAAAAATATAGCAAATTCAAAACCATTAACTTTTGGTATTGTGACATTTTCCTGCTTTCTCTCAATTTTTTGTTAAAATAATAATAAAAAAAAAAATCTGGATGTTACAAAGGCATCTTTGTCTCTTGCTTTGACATGCAGTTTCTCAGCTGTGCTCCCACTCTGGTCCTGACCGTCACGTGACTCTAAAATAAATTTGCCGTGGAGCGATGGGTATTACAGATTTCCCCGCAGCAATAATGACAGCAGGCAATAGCCAGGCTTAGTGTCCTAATGTTGGATTTTAGACACGGCCTGTCTAATTATTATTACAGCTGGCAACGTAATGCAGAATATTTTGGACGTCTGCTCTGCCAAACTTCACTTGACGTGTGCTGCTCATCCTCTTAAAATGATCACATCTCAGTCAAAATACAAAGTGCATCTGCTGCAACCATACATGCCGTTTCTTTGATACCCCCAACACAAGTAGTTGAATTGCTCATCCTTAAAGTTAAAAGAGTTTAAAGCACAACAGCACTCCATGTAATACAGATTTCATCTAACCCTTATTAAATATGAGTGCAAAAAAGCTTGAAGGTTATTACTTTTGATTCACTGACGTCTTTGCAGTTGTGTTGCGCAGTGCTTTGAGAAAGTTGCCTCAAAACTGTAGAATATTTTGAGCTCAGGCAGTCTTTTTATACAGCAAGTCTTGAATGTTGCATTTATAAAATGTGACCATGTCATTCTGAACAAGAATGCTTACAAAAGTACTCGATGTACTCCATCAATTCTAGACTTTATGTAAAAATCATCATCAGGCTCTGTAGATCAAACATCAATCATTTATGTGTTTGAATAAAAAAAAAAAAAGAACTAAAATCCCAGAATTTAGACGAGTGTGCTCTTTCTTTCAGTCTTTAACTTGTTAAGGCTGACGTAGAAAGAGATCCATTTAAAAAGATACAAACTGAGCATAAACATAAAACAAAGAAGCACCAACAGAGTTAGTTTCTGGTAGTTAAAGCTCACGTTACAGAGACATGTATATTTAGGCAGCTGCTTTAGGAGGTTGTGGGGCGTCTGTTTGTGCTGTAGAGATTCCAGTTGTGAACATGCTCACTGGGAAATCTAACAAACTAGAGTGACAAAAAGGGACTCAGCATGCGCATTAATTTGTTTTCCTTAAACTATCCATAAAGTTTTAAAGCACGTCTCTCAGAGCTATAAGACTCCAAAGGACAAGGCTTTAACTCAATCAGTTTCTCCTGCACAACAAACAGAATTGAGATCTGGCTCAGTTGACCTATATTGAGTGCGTGTGCAATAGATACTAGGGCCAACACATTCATTACATCTCATCTAAACATCACAATTTATTGAAGTCCTGCAGGAGACAGACATGGTGTGGAGCTAATAATATCATTTGCATTAAATGTGAAAGCACAAGAACCAGCGATATGTAGAGTAACTCTGAGGTCAGTGATTAATATTCATTAGAAAAGATTGAAAACAGTGACAGCTTGACCTAACTACTGCCTTGTTTCTTGTTGACAAATAATGCATACATAGAAAACTTCTCACTAGTTTTAGAGCAGTTTCCTCAATTAATATGTAAATGAATGACTGAATAGGTTAAACGCTGCTTGAACACCAGCTAGAGTCAGAAAAAGTCTCTATTCCCTTACCTTAATGACAGGATAGGGTACGCCAGAGTTGGCAGGGGTTCATGGGTATTGAGTCAGGTCCAGAGCGAAGCTGGTCAAACCTTCACTCGTGTGCCAGCGCCGGAGCCAGCAGAGGTTAACGCAAGCTGAACGCATAGCCACGGGGAAACTCTGGTGTGTGTGCTGCAAAAGGATCCAGTCTCCAGTCAGCAGCAGCAGCCCGTCAACTCAGGGAGATCCGACAGGCGGTGGTTGGAAGCAGACTCGACTCCGATGCTCCCTTACTCCTCTTCCCCCCTTGCCTGTTTCTCTCTCAGTCTTCAGCTCTCACTCTCGCCCCAGTCCCTTCTCTGTCTCTCTGCTCTCGCTCTCCACTTAAATCTCCTTCCAGCACATGAATTCTCCACACTGCATCTCCTCCCTCTCTCACAGAAACAGACCTAAGCACACAGCACTGTCAGTCTCAGCACTTCATGCTCCGCATTTTTTTGCTTCACACCTCATGCCCTCTTTGTTGACCACTGCTGTTGTTTCAAAAACTGCTTTTTTTTCTCTCTCATCTACAATAAGATTTCATTTCTATTATGAGGTATCAGTGAATATTGTGCTGCGTATGGGGCACTACAAAACACTGAGGAAGCAAAGATTCAGAATGAAAGAACGGTGGGATAGAAAGACGCCCGGGCGAGTTCTCTGCATGGAGGGATTGAGACTTTGAAGTGCAAAACGTCATTGTTAATCTTTGCCAACAAGCACAGTTTATTGCCACCAGCAAAGGCAGCGCTGCATGTGCCTTTGCTCTGCAGATTACCTGAATCTACCGGTAAATTCACTACCGGTAAATCTGTGTCAGAAGATCTAATGCAAGCAACAATAAAAATAAAAAAAGACACAGAAAGGCAGATAATGGAATGAAGACGTGTGTTACATCAAAGAATTAATACACCCCATATATTCTGTTCTGGTTTGTCTAGCCGAGCACACAACTGTAAAATATGAATCCTTTCACTACAAAGCTGTTTAAAATTAACACAGCATTTCCCATCTGGTTATCTCCAGTCTGTCTATGTTGTCTTTGCATCCAACTCCTGACCACCTGTTCAGTCTTGGCAACAATACCTTGATTATCCCAGAATCATCAGTAAACATTCAGGCTGAATACAGAAGTGATTCCATGGAAAAAACTCAGGGATGGCTCCTTTTTTATTTATCACCCGTCTCCTCCCTCTGCCCGTAGTTTTAGGCTGAAGAAGCTGATCCGAAGTGAAGTAAAGGCTGCAAACTTTGCTGTGCGGCGTTAGCTTTAACTGGTAGCGACAAATATTTACAACCCACCATCTTCTTAATTCAGGATCGCTTGGAAACTAATGAAAACTGTTGAGAAAATAAATTTGAAATAAGCTAGTTTTAAAACTTAGCATGTCTTGATTCAAATGGCCTAATTGTGGTTTTGACCTTTATTTTACTTGTAGTTACAGCAGATGGATTGCTAGGATCGTTTGAACTGCCTTTTGTCTGTGTGGGAAAACAATACAGTGGAAGTTCCAGCTTTTCACACTCATCTGTGAAAGGCCGTAAACACGGCAGGGGTTTCTGGCTTGAGAGAGGGTCAGAGATAGCTCCTGGTTGGATGAGCAAAGATACGCCTTATTTGAATAAATTAAAGATAAGAATACGCCTTTACTATAAAACTTTCTACACAGAAGTAACAGATCAGATTTGCTCTTGCAATTCTCCAAAGATGTCTTTGCACGTCTTTGCTTTTCTTCTTCTTTCCATTTATATCAGGTAAATGAATGTATGTCTCCGTTGTTCTGCAGTTTCTGGTGTAAGTTTATTAAACTCTGTAATTCTGTGACGTCAACACGCATTGTTGTTTTCCTTGTGGCTACATGTGGCTCGCCAAGAGGACCTGGGATCCAGAGGAAGAGAGAGCCAGACTTTTTCCAAAGTTAACCAATTTATAATAGTCTTCCTTAACAAAACCTAAAAGCCCATTATATTAGGAAGACAACAATGTTCATAGTATTGCTTTTTTTGCTCTGAAATATGACTTAGTCTTTTCTAGTCGCCATGGTAACTCAAAGCGGAAACAAGTGAGCCGCATTGGCTCACGCATATGTGACGTAAACGCCGTACGTGCAAAGAGCCCATTGTCCTAGATTCTCCGCTGTATCCACCTTATTCTTAGGCCCCATGAGGCTTTGCATGATTTATGGGCGCGACTTCCATCGTAAGCCATTTGTTTACGTTAGCAACTCACTAACCGGCTTTTGTCAGCGTTTTTAAGCTATAAAATATGTGGAAACACCAGCTATCAAAGCTTAAATGTGACAATATTATTTTACCGCAACTACAGCTATTGCGAGGAGGGATGTCAACTTGAAGAAATCAAGTCGCACTAGCATATGTAGCTACCCGCACTAGCATTTCTAGCTACTTCCCTGACTCAGTTGCTTCGGAGGCAGATGCAGGTTTTCTTCCATTGACTTTTTGTCCACACAATGAAATGAGCACATATAAATAATTTTGGGTTCTCTCTTCAAGTTTAGAATTGTTAGCCAAATTCTTTTTGCTTGCTTATCTGTCGGTAGGCGATGAAAACTACCGCTTTTGTTTTGGGAGCACGTTCAAAGCACACTTCCTGCAGCCACAAATTAAACTTGGTCTGATTATTAGAGAACAGCCACGAACAGCACAACAGTTACCCGAGCTCCACAAGGGGATCTTACGACACTTTCCAGTGGCAAGTTGCTCTCTATAATAGGTTGATGTGTGATTCTGTTCGGTTCTAGTCCAGTGGGGAGATTCTCCGTATGACAGTCTGGAGCGCAGCAGCTGCGGTTATTTCTCCCCTGATTTACGGTGACATTCAGCAACGGCGAACCTCAAGGTTCTTGTTCTGGTGGGTGAAATAATTCAAGATATTTTATTTTGTCTTATGAATGAAATTTTCTGGCCCAATCATAATACTCAGATCATGAACTTAATTTTTTTTTTTTTCGAACGAAAAATAAAATTCACATCACACCAAGCTGGTGTTTCATACAAACCTGCAGCTCAGTTATAAATTGACACTCTTGCCTTTTTCTCTCTCTCTGTCTCTCTATTTTTTTTGACAACCTGACTTTATTATTTTTTTTAGCAGCATAATAAGCACCACAGTCATTCTTGTCTTCCACTGACTGCTGCAGAACTCGTCATCTCAAGCGCTCCAAGCAGGAACGGACCATTTCACCATTTCATGCAGATCCAGGAGGTGTTCCGGGCAAATATGGATGTGTGTTTTTTGGTCTGGGAGTGGGAACATAATTTTTTTATTGCTAAAAACAATCTTCGAAAATATAGTATGATTAGTTTTCTAATTCAGTGATTCTTGAGAATAGGGACAAAACAAGTCCTATAGATAAAGCACAAAATTTGAATTAAATATACACCAAATATTTTTTTTTTTTTCAAATATCTGACTAAACTAACCTGGGTCATGTTTGGAGTTAGCTGTTGATTGGTTCATTGGCTGTGGGGGCGGGACAAAGACCAGATCTCTGGATCAGAGGAGCACTAGACTTTCTCAATGGCTGTCATTTCAATATGCTGCATCAATTCCCGTCATAATCTATTCTTACCCTACGCTGCGATTACATTCGCCTCTTCAGCCAAAGATTTTAATGGTAAGTGTGTTAGCCCTTATAAGAGGGGCAATTATAAGAGAAGAAATGACCACAGTAAAGAAAAAAATAGAAATATTTTCTATCAAAATGGTAAAGAACAGTACATTACCTGTACTACTTCATGAAAATCACAAGTTATTATTTCCAGTTTTGTGGTTTCAAAATATGATATATTTTTTTCCTTTTATGTAGACCTGCATAAGTTGCAAGGAACTGCAATTACATAACCTGCATGAATCATAGATCACCGCAGTATTTGATGTTTAAGTAATAAATGCCAGAAAACCTAATTATCACAAATATCCAGAATTTATGATGTCATTCTTATCATCCGATAACATGTTTGGTGGTGTGGGTGGGTTTTTTTTTGTTTGTTTGTTTTTTAATTGAGCGCTCTAGTCCTACATGAGACCAGTAACGAAAGCACTGAAAAAAAAAAAAAAAAATTAAATTCCATCATGGAGATGAAGGAAAGATCTTGTAGGTTCTCATCCAGCCTAGCAGACTATGCTAGGCTGGATGTTCTGACTTTGACATTATAGGAACTTACATGAACTTTGTGTGAATGAATTTAATGGTTCAGTTGTTGAAAAAGCCATTCCAGTTGTTGAAAAAGCCATTCCAGCCTACTTTCTGATCAAATTAATCAGTTCCTGAGTTTCATCCAGACATTTAAAAATTAAACAAAAACAAATTAATGACAACCATGCAGGTTGTACAAGTTCAATCTGATCTTTCCTGATGCTTACTCGAACACATACATTCTTTATCGCATGTAGCATCAGGTATTTTGTGTTAGTATTACATTATTTGTGCTTCATGAGTTTCCTCTCTAAATCAACTCTATGTAGATACTTCAGTTGCTATAACGACATACAATTGTTTTAATAGTTGAGCTCATTCCTGGAAATTCTGTCTCGCAGTGTCCCTGTTGCTTCCTCCTCTCATTGTCTTATTCATGAGTTGGGGGAAAAGCAACCCTTCCAATATGTGGGTCACTATATTCTGTGCTTTATTGTATTAAAGCTGAGGAAATTAAGAGTTTTAAGAATAGAGAAACTCAGTGTGGCAATAGAGACTCATAGTGGCTGATATGGGCCACTTACATGTTACTGTTCTGATTCTGAACAGCAGCGTATGCCCTGTTTACTGCTTCAAGAAGGTGTCATAACATAGTGTGATTTCAGAGCTAACTGTCCAATCTGAGTCCGGTTCTGTTGTTGAAAGGAAGGCATTCCCTCCTGCTGCAGACTCAGTGCTGCCATTATGTGAGTTGATATTAAATGTCTACACTTTCATGGGAGATTATTGTTTGTATCTGTTTTCTCAGCTGAACAATTTCCATGTTACTACGTCAGTTGTTGACAGATAAAATCCTTTCCAAATAACTATCTTGAAAAAAATACAGAAACATATCTTCATTGTTGTTGTACAAATTATAGTGTCCAAAATTCCAACCACAGGTGTTGACACTTAAGATTTTACTTAAATCGATGGCAGAGATCTGGGTTTAGTTGTGTTTACACTGGAGGACAGGACTGAGCAGTTTGCTCCTGCACACCTGCTCTTAACTAGTCCATCACCAGGAGCTTAACAGGAGCCGGCTGCAGATCATTTGATAACCTTAGTGGTATCTCTAGCCCTAATGCTGTTTCAAGCCTGTTAGCTCTGTTTCTGCTCCAGATGTAACCTCTGGAGCTACTTAGATTTTTGTCTTTGAGACGAAGATGAGCGAGATCACGCAAGATGATTGCTTTCTTTTTTTTTTTTTTTTAAGGTTTTGTTGGCTCTAGTGGCCTTTATTAGAAAGTAGTTTGACAGGAAGGAGGGGGAAGACATGCGGCAGATGTCACCAGGTTGGGAATTGAGCCTGCGACCACCGGCATGAGGACTAAGGCCTCAATACATGGGTTGTGCTTTGCCCCTGCGCCACCACAGCACCCCCAAGATAATTGTTTTTGTGTGCTGTGAAAACTCCAGCGGCACACAAGAAGAGAAGATTAAATTTTCCTGGCAGCATTGTGCATATATGTTTGGTCACGTTTGTATGTAATTGATGTTCAAGTCAGTGGCTAACATGTGCTAACATCACATGAAGTGAAGAAAACGCAACATAACTGTTTTGTGCCGGGAAAAATTCAAGGGCGGTTTTTCAAGAGAAGTGGGAAGATCTAGGTAATTTGAAAAAGGTAAGATTGTGTACAGAAACTATACTTGAGATAGGTAAGACATAGTAATAAGATAAGTATACTTGAGGAGCTCAAGTATACTTTTGAAGTTCTGCAGAAAATTGTTCTGGAATTGGGTGGAAACAAACTATCCAACAAAGCACGAGTTCTCAAAACACAACCCTCCCACTAAGAAACCTGCTACATGGTTTTCCAAACTTGAGGAAAGCTTCATAAGACCAATCAGTCTAAGACTGCAGTCGAAAACAAGATTTGAATTGTTACAGTTCTCGAAGTTGAAGAGCGAATTTACTGACACTTTATTTTGTTAGGAATTTGATTTCTATGCTAAACAGTGATCAACACATCCCAGTTTTGGCTGGAGAAACAAAACTACCAAAAACAAAACTATAACCTTTTGTTGTTTTTTAGTTACACATTAAACTACAGATGTTTGTGCAAATCTGAATGTGAGCATTTCCAGCATCAATGTTCAGCTCAGCTGTTTTTTGTGCTGTGTTATTTGCTTTTCTCTGCAGGGCACTTAAGAACTGTGGTAGGCTGAACTATTTTGAAGTTTCTTGTTACTAATTAAATACTGACATTAAAGGTTTTGTTTAAACTATTAACTTAAGCCATCTTAAATGCATGTTCAAATGGGTTGCCATATGGCAAGAGTTTATACCGTTTCTAGTAAAGTGCCTGCACTGCACACGTAAAAGAGAATGGATAACAATTTTGAAAATACAGTTATGTTGTACCTTTTCTAATTGTTGAGTTTTCTTTCTACCCTTTCACCCAGTGCTGTCTTAAAACACATAATTTAATAGAACTTAAAAAATGTATTTGAGTTAATGTAATTCAATAATGGAAAGGATTTCCACAAGATTAAATAGCTTTCTTTCAGCATGAAGCATGTTTGTTGAGCTAACTTAATTTTCATGAGTTTGATCAACTTAATTAAGTAGTGTGAAGGTACCACTGTAAAATAAGTTGGTTTCAACTCGATTTGCATTCATCTCAATCAAGTAAAGTCAATCCAAAACATTGCAAATTAGTTGGGCTGGCTCTATTAAATTACATTGGGTCCAAATGTAGTAAATGAGTTGAATCAACCTTAAAAAATTAATTGAGCCAACATATTTGCTTTAAACTGGAATAACCTTATTAAATTAAGTTGAACTAACACATTTGGTTTATATCTGGCTTGGTTCAAGCCCAGTTGGGTGTGTCTCCATTGGCAGTGTGTTCCTCACTTTAGCGTCTGTGAATATGTGAAAAGGCCATGATGATGCGAGAGGTGTGGTCAGTGCACCAATGATGTCATTTGCAACAACACTCAAAACACATTAACTTTTTTGAAAAGGAAAAAAAAAACTCCAAAGAAACATATATGCACATCACTGCAAACTAATGGTATGTAGCGTCAGTGGGCGACGCAAAACCGTAACTCGCTTTGACAGACTGTTGATCAGAGCTGCACTGTTCCTTGCGTCTTCATTGTGTCACCATGTGCTGCTTTCAGGGCTGTGAAATCATTCTGCTCCAAAAGTTACATGTGCTCCCAGCGCTCCATGATTACATCCTCCACACTGAGCAGCTCTGTGATTGCAGACGCCATGTCAGCTGGTCCACAGTGTTTGAGATGTTGTTGTTCAAGGAGCTTGCAAGGACCGGCCTTCCATCAGGGAGTGATGTAAATTTTCTGATAATCAGGTGGTGCCCTTTCTTTGTAATTTTAATAACCATGCTCTCTGCTGCTCTACAGCTCCAGAGAACACAGTGAATATTCAGGCTGGTAAGCATGGCCACCGATAATGGCAGTGATAAGGAGATTTATTAATTCATCTTATTTTGATGTGACACACTGTTCCAATTAAGAACAAATCAAGAAACACAGAATGCTTCCTGTCGTTATTTTGTTCAAGGGTCAAAGAAAAGGAAATGACCTTTGAGACTCTCGGCAAATCCAAGAGTAAACAAACAAATAGACACATCTCTTTTTAATATCCACCAGTTACGTAAACACAGGCCTTCCCATCAGCTTAACAAAGAAGACAGTCTTTTCACATCTCCGGCATAGCAGCTGTGTGACCTTGGACAACGATTCATGAGTTCAGAAAGACAACGACGACTTCTCAGAAAACTTCTGTTACCAGGTTCCCATTTCCGTCAGTAAATAAGCCAAAGTTTTTTGTCACCACAGCAGAAAAAAAGATTTCCTGTAATGTCAGGAGAAACATCTCCACCATTAGCACAGCTGCAGCATGCATGAGCTTGATTGACAGTGCTGACACAGTCCTGGCTCTGATTGGTTGTTTCTGACCTGAGAGCGGTGCATTTTTGTAGATGGCGGTAGGGAGAAGACAGAGGAGCTAGAATTTTTTCTCAGAGCATCTGTCTCATATTATAACACCATGACATGGTGACAGTTTTAACAAATGTAAAAGACATACTTTTATTTTTTTTTAAATCACCTACTGTAGCAGCTTTAACGCATGGCTTTGATGAGTTAGGTGTGAACATGGAAAAAAATATATATATGTTCATCCTCAACCTATTTGCATAAAGCAGAGGAAGAAATTACTAACTTCAATAAACAGATACTGGAGAGCCTCTCTGTGCTCTGAAGAGATGAGCTTTTCTTTTTTATTTAAAGATGAAACTCAATCCACATGCTTCAGTTATGGCAGTGATGAATTTGCATGTCCATTCCAGTCAAATCCCTCAGAAGCAGCTTATCTACTCAGCCAACAGAATCGAAGTGATTAATGACTAATTGAGTTTTACAACTTGACAAAGCAAAGACAAGTGACCTTGGGCAGGAGTAAACAGTCTGCATACGTTTGCTCCAGGTTTGTTCAAAAAGCCACTAATCGCTCCAAAATTATTTCTGCAAACACAAGACCTCATTTACATGAAAGACACAGCAAATCTTTGTCTATGCAATTTATTATTATTATTTTTTTTTTAAACACTTATGTGCCGCAATGTGTGACTTGGCAGTACACAGCGGTGACAGATTGAATATGTGTTCTCATCCATCTTGCTAAAAGCCAAGGTGTTACTCATTCTTCAAAAATAGGATGAATGAGTATTGTATTCAACAGTTATTCAAAACTTCTGTGTAATCTTTTATTTAAGATATTCTATTACTTATTTTATGAACTGTGGAGGACAGGGAAAGACCCATTCATAGTGTTGCTAATTTTGAATTCTGTAATAATTTTTCTTCTGTGCAATCTTTATTTTGTTACATGCCCTTCTGTTACCTGTTTGTACAGAAACTGCATTACATGCATGGCTGCTTACAGTCTTCATGTTTCCTGTTTCCCTCTTCTTTCATGGTGGAATGGCTTTACTGGCGTCACTCGATCACTTAAATTGCTAATTTTCCACCTGTGTCGTCAACCGGTGTTGCAAACACCAATTCATCTTCCAGATTTGTAAAGCAACCTTAAAATCTCTGGGCAAAGCACCTGACAAATATTCAAAAAGTGAAGAGAAAATACCCATTTTAGTTTGTTTTTTTTCAGATTGACTTAATCTATTCCTTGACTCAGAGGCACTTTCCGTCTCAGTTTGGATTATGACGGTGAAAAGATGAAAGAAAAGGAATGCTGGCAAGGCACTTTAAACATACTCTGTGGTAGGTGGCCAAAAACAATACCTCATCGATGATCTCAAGATTTTTATTACAGCTGGATGAAAAGGTCAAAAATGTTATCAATTCTTAAAAACAATTTATGGCTTTTTTAAAAAAACAAAAAACATTCTGTTTCAAAGTGTATTAAAATAACTGTAAAAACTGCAGCTTGTTTGATTCGTGCCCAGACAGCATATTTTACACGTAGGTGACTGCGTGCCTCGGCACTGGAAAGGTGCTGCAAAAATAAAGATGATTAATGACAAAGACAAATGTGCTGAACTGTTAATTCAATCTAATTGGTGATTTAATTAATTACTACATTTCACTGAATGTAAAAATTGTGTTCAGTATTAGACAATTAAGCATTAATCCCTATAGAAACCCATTAAGTGTTTCCAAGTTTAATCCCTTTCCTCATATCCGCCTATGGTTTAGTCTGAGTTCAACTTTTACGATTGTGAGACTGAAATGTGGAAAGAGCAGCGGCTGCCCACCTGCCAGATAATTCAAAACTATTGAGTTATGCTGTTATGCTTCCAGTGACTGATGTACTGCCCAGCTATCAACCCAAGAGCCAACCAAATAAGCATGTCTGCTCTGCTGAGCAATTATCTGGATATATCCGTTTTCCACCTACATTCTTTTGAGACCTTTCTGTTCGCTGCTCTCTGCTGATTTTCATTTAATATGTGGATGTATTAAGACTAAAAGGAACCAGAAATCTGAACAAGAAATCTCTGGCTCTCTGTATCCGTCTCAGTTTCTCTCTCTCTCTCTTTCTCTCAAAGAGAGAGGCATCTCTAAGTATCAAATAACAAGACAGTCTGACATTGCGGCAGTAGCAACTATCTAATGCAGTGTTTTAGCATTACTGTTTTTTCTAAAACATGCAGTGATTTAATTTAATAAGACATGTCCTCATTCAAAGTTTTAACAATTCAGCAATCAATGTTTGACGTCAATAGATATAAATTATTTCAAAGGTTTTTGGCTTTCTAAATGAGCAAGATACGATTATCTAAGAACTATTTTATTATTTACTGGCAGGCCTCATATTCAGATGAACGACATGAATGAATAAGAGCCTCTTTCCATGACGAAAATGTCAGTTTCTCTCTTTACCTCTGTTCAATGACATCCTTTTTGCTAATTTTTTGCTAGCTAAAGAAAGCAAAAAATACATATATTTGGTTAATTACAGTCACTGTGATTAATTTGAGTTGTGTGAACAGGATTTAGATATAAAACTGTGTCAAAAGGAAGATTTAGACAAAGACTTTTAGTGACTTAATATGACTGTGCATACTCATAATTGTAGCATACAAACTGCCAATGTCACTTTTTAAGAACAAGTCAAAGTGCCTCCAAAGTCAAAAGACAAGCTTACACCACCAGTCCTTGAGATCTACTGATTGACTACTTTAAAAGTAAGTCAGGCGTTAAGGTGGTGTTTTAAAAGCTTTTCAACTTCAGTGAAAGTAAGTGTGGAAATCAATACAGAGTAAACACAGTGACACAGTTTGTTAAATTAAACACATTTAAAGGGACCAGTGGTAAGGTGTCCAGGATAAAGGATAGACATAAGAACTGTATCTCCAGCCTATAGAGGCCCTGATTATGATGCAACTTTGAAAAGTCACTAGTGGTTGATCACTATAAAACTGACTCCTCATAGCTATGCATTCATAAGTCAGTCAAATGTCGTCAAATAACATCAGAAGCCAAAACAAGACAGGAAAGAGTCAATCAAAAAATAATACTGTCAACTTGTTAAAGAGAATAATTATTGTAATTCATATCAGCAGAATGTATGAGCGGCTGTGGTTGCATTGAGTCTGTGGATTTATTTAATGCATTTTAAGCAGAACTCAATTTATTTTAAGAATTCTTTTAAGTCATGTTATTTGTTAAAATGTTGCTTTAATTAACAAATTGAGAAACTACGTTCTGGAGAGGAAAACTTTCACAACACCAGTTTCATGTTTCCATGCAAGCCGCGTCTTTTTTTAAAATGATGACGTCAAAGCTCCATCTCTCTATAGTCCCTCTCACAAATGAACATTTGTGCCATTTGGTGTTTTTTGTGTCATTCTCTGGGAGTGTTACGGTGCCACCGATAGGCGCAGCAAACCTTTCTGTAAAGCTTCGTCCTGTTGTTGGACGCACATTGTATTCTCATTTACAAAAACATACAGCAGGGCACTAAGTCATCCCGGCTTCACTCATCATAGCTTAACATGCAACGATGCTGAGAACCTTCCTTTTACGTTTCTTGACTCTTGAATCCCAATGTGGAGATTCTCTTCTTCATCTCAGCCATCTCTCATCCCTGCAGGCACCATTCAGCAGCAAGGTCAGGAAAGGCAGAGATACGAGTCTTGGCATGCAAAACAGGTAACAGAAGTTGGCATGGAACGGCCCAGGGACAGAACCTTTCAGATGATCTGGAGATGTTCCTGTAGTTAATGATGTGGGTGAGTAATGAGCTACTATTGCTCCAACCTCACACACCACTGAAGTGCTGCCTCTGTAATTAAACATGGGATTAGATCAGATGATGAGTCATTTTATGCAGAGCAGGGAGGTGGGGGCGGGGGGTCAAAATACATTTTGCAAATTAATAATGTTTCCAGTGTTGCTTTAGCAGTGGATGTTGCTCTAAAGTCTCAATAAGATTTTTAGGATAAAAGTAGTCATGACATGATATGTGGTTGTTTCCAAACATTTTTTTTTTCTCTATGGAGGGGCTAACTGAATGGTGCTCTCTGGAAGGACTGCTTTGCATGGACCTGGAACTTCATTAGTGCCTATGGGTGGCTTGCTGCAGGTCAGGGTGTCGATGGGTGGATGTTCACTGTTCACGAAAAGCAGTTATTCATTTTCTAATACTTTTAATCTGATTTATGTTGTTTTGCCTTTTTTTTTTTTAGTTCTTTGCCATCCCAAGATGAACTCACAAGTTGGCATTTTAGGGAAAAGTGATAACTAAACAAAGCTGACATCTTAAACCTAAGGGGTCAATAATCAGCAAACATTCAGGCAGTTCCACTCAGGGGAAACCCAAAAAATTGAGTGAATCCAAATGGTACCACTTTTGTTTTCTCTTTAAAACATGCTTTTTTTTTTTCTGCACTAAAGACGTTTTATTGATTACGTTTGTAAAGTAGTAATATAATGAATGAGAATAAGTAAATATAATTGTCTGTTTTCACAAGTCATTGTGTGTTTCCTATGGTTCGCAGGTCTTATTTACTCTATCACAGAGTACGCTACCAACAGTCTCTTTACTGAGCCTAGAAATTATTAAGCCTAGATTTGTTTTATAGAGAGGAAAGCATCTTTTTGTTGGTACGTTTCCCTGTGGATAATAACATTGTTGTACCAGCCAGGTCTTCGGCTTTTTTTCTGGGATTGATTGTCACAATTTTAGACCAAAACGCATTCATCTTACTAAGGCATATGATGATTGGGCATTTCTATCATGTCTATCCTTTATCTGAACAGATAAACACAGCACCCTATGGCATCTGGAAATTGTTCTCAAGGACGATCCAGACTGGAGTAGCTCCACAATTCTCTTTCTGATATCTTGGCTGATTTCTATTGACTATAACATTCTGGCAACAAAGCAGTGTGTTTAAGGTGTGGCCTTAAAAAAAAAAAAAAAAAAAAAAAAAACATCCACAGGAATGCCAACAGTTTACTCAAATGTATCTGAAAACCTGTCAGAAGTTTCCAAATTAATCCATAACATCATCATATGGGCTTCCCCTTACTGTTTCAAGAGACTTAAATCATTCTGTGAATTTCACATTTTGAAGATATTACTAAATAAATCTCTGATATATTCTATTTGTCATCATTGTGTCAATTAGCAATTATAAATATTGGTCATTCTAACTAACCTAAAGATTTAATATCAAACGGTGAGAAAAAAATTTCTCTTTGTGTATGTAAACTTCTGGTTTCGTCCACCAACTGTATTCATACATGTGATCTTGGAGTTGTGTAACCGTGTTTTTCTTCCAGCCTTTCACAAATTCAAAACAACAGTTTCACCCTTTCAGATTTTTAAGTACAAGTTCAGAAATTGTGTTCTGTGAGTCAGGAGTTTTGTATTTTGTGACTTTCAGAACATTTTGCTTTGGATCAATCGGGGCAAAAAGTATGAATGTAAGAGGTTTTGGTGTGTGACTCATGGAAAACAATTTCTGTATTTGTACGTAAGAATCTGCAGAACTGTCTGGAGATGTTTTGTGCTTGAGAAAAAGGAGAAAATTTACAGTTACGCAACTAATACAATACTGCATTCTCTGTGACTTCAAAGTCACAATTACAATGCACAAAGTTTTGCACCAGAAATACCTTCACAGTCTGCAGTCATTGAGGATGAACTTTTGGCCTCTCCTCCTTGCCGGCAAGCAGACACAAAGCAATCCAAAGCGCATCAAAAGGAAGACCAAAAGTGAATCATAAAAGCATTCCATAAAATAATAGGATGTTAAAATACACATAAAAGAGAGCCTAATGTTTCAGAGAGAGTGTTTGATCAAATGCTGCAGTTAACAAAAAATACTTTCACCACTAATTTAAAGGGACCAGCACTTTCTGTACGTTTAAAGAAAATGTCCAGTAGGTGTTGGATCTGGGGTTTCTTTCTTGTTCGATCACCATGGACTGAGAGGACACTCAGTCCATCACTCTCTCCGTTTCTGGACTGAGAGGACATTATGGTGCATTATGCTGGAGTTCCATCAGTTTTCTGTATATGATGGAGTTGGACTTTGGACCGTGGGGATTCAAAACCATATCTGTGCCAGAAAAGTATTCAGTTTTGATGAACTCTACCAACTCTGCCAAGAAAAGCATTTAAATCTCCAACCAGAACCACTAAAGCTTGAGGACGGCTATTTAAGGCCTGCTTGCTAACCAAACATCAGTGGAGGAGCATTTAAATCCGATAATGTGTAATTGTGAACCTGCTTTGATTGTGGAAAAAGTGTAACTGAGCCAAACTTACGTAGCGAAGTCTTCTTTAAAAAAAAAAAAAAAAAAAAAAAAATTCTTAAAATACTTTGTTTTATGGTCATTCAGCCCGGTTAAAATTAATGACACTCATGCTGTTGAGTGCATAAAAACATCTTATACCATTTTTGGAGCTACCATTTTAATTTATGGGATAAAATGGTAGCTCCAAAACATTAAACAGGAAGTGGATGGGAACATCTAAAAAAAAAAAATGCTTTACAGAGTAAATCTAATTTATTATTTTTGCAGCAAGGAGAAACTGAGCCATTTGACAGCACTTAACCGCACAATTGCCTTTAACAGAGTCTGGCTAATCAGATACTGATGCGTGCTCTGCTACAAGACGCTACAGGTATTCAGCCTCATTTTATCCCATTTTAAAACTAAAGCATTCAAGCTGCAACCAAAATGCTAAAAAGTGTTATAATGTAACTCTTATTGTTTGGTGGGGATTTGGGGAACTATTGTGTCGTGTAGCTGTTTGATCACCTTGGTCTAAGCGATGGTGAAAATCAAATAGTGATACAGTTAAAAACATGCAATTTGCCCTGATTGAACAGAATGTTCGTCCGTGAAATGAGCCCTTTCGCCTTGTTCAGCACAAACATTGTTCCTGAATCTTTGAGCCAAAATGACTGAGAGTGGTTCAAAGAAACATTGAGCCAAAATCTCTGCTGCAGCCAGACAATTTTCTATGACAGCACTGGCATAGTTATGCAACACTGCTGTAATTATACAAGCTTTGTTGCCATGCCACCTGTGAATATTTGCGGTGTTTACAAGAGCGTTGTTTCTGTTTCTTTTTGTGTGAAAATGTGTTTCTTTTTTTTCAGCTCTCTGTGGTTTTACAAAAGCCTTCACTTTTTAGTGTTTAGCAACAAAAACCTTATGCCAGGAGGCGATTGAGCCAACAATCTGTAACAAGGCCTGCAAGATTCGTTTTATTAGCATTCCCTCCATTGAAGGTAATGTGTTCCCTTCATTCGAATGCTCACACAGCCTGATATTTAGTTCGTGCGTTACACAAGATGAAACCAACAGTTGAAGTTGTCTATCGTGATATCTTGTTTCAGTTTCTTTTGTGCATGTGTTTTCATTTTCTCTGGCTGTGTAGTTGCAGCGAGTGCTGTTGCCTAAGCTCATCTTTCTTTGTCTGCACCTCTGAGTTGTTTACTATCGGAAAATGAGCGAGAACAATGAGAAATTTAGTTTATCCCTTACTAAATGAAGAGTGCTAGCCCTGGTTAAGCTCCAAACAGAGTAAGTGAAAGAATACACACAGAAAAAAAATAAATAAATACATGAGCAAGAATAACCATATTTTGGCATTTTTGAATCATTTAATGTGCTCTGCTTCAGTTCGACTCTGAACATTACAGGTAGGAGTGCTGGATGGCTCAAAACCAGAGAGCAAAGATTTACAAAACAGGACAAAAACACATTTTATCAAACAGTCCTTCATTCAGTCTTAAATTATCATAAACAAGCACACAGAGTCATTGTTACACTGCATATTTCTCTGTGTTGTTGTGGGAATTCATTAAGAATAGGGAAATCATTGGTTTTAATTCAGTGTTGATTCATTTTAACATGTTAAATTTAGGCAGTCACTAAATATCACTAAGACCAACGAGCAATGTAAATTTTTAAGTGACGTTTTTTTCAGCCTAAAACATGTTAACTATTGTTTGGTTCAAACTACTTATATCAGATTGTGTGGGAGAAATAGACTGATGCAGGGAGTTATGGAAAGGCGGCATCATCCTGTTGAGTAGCTTTTTAGGTGATTCACAATTCTGAATACGCAAGCCGATCACACACAATCCAATAATATATATATATATATATATATATATATATATATATATATATATATATATATATATATATATATATATATATATATATATATATATATAAAAAACATGCTTCCTTTTCTTTTCACATCTCTATCATAAATTACTTTCTGTTTTTTTTGTCACACAAACATTATAAAATACATTGTTGTGGTAGCATAAACAGAGAAGTATGTTGGCAGAGGGATAGGTATTTACATAAATGTTTTGAATTCTTAAAAGACATTTTTTGCAAACCTGGTTGCATTTTATTTTTCTACTCCCAGCTTTGTCGCTTCTACGCTTGAGAAACAATTCAACTTTTTTTTTAAACCTCAAACTACAGTGACGAAGAAAAAAACGTTCCTCAGATGTTGTTTTCCTGCTAGAGTATTTAGAGTGTGCAGAAAGTGTTTCATATTTGGTTTTCTTATGTATGCATAAGTGTGTCATTGATATGAAATTGAAGGGGATAGACACTCACAGTTTCTTAAAGCACCTGATCTTTTTAATGTCAGACTCAAAATGTCCCCCTGTGGAGCTTCTTTTTTTTTTTTTTTTTTGATAGCCAAAGTAGCTTTGATGCGTCTAAGACGTAGCATGGGTGTCTTGGGGCAACAGGCTTAGACTGGCATATCCTGACTGCAGGAAGGCAGCATCTGAGACGCCTGTCTGATCTACAATAAAGACACTTTTCAAAACATTCATCATTAAAAACTATAGAGAAGAAAAACAAACTATCACAAGATTCATCGTGAAAAAAATACCTGAATGCGTGTACCAAGAAAAAAGTGAACACACGAGTTTCCAAAAAATAATGTAGCTGTTTATACTAATTAGAAATCCGAGAACATTGCAGGAAGCAAAAATCACATGGAAAGAGAATAGAAAGTAAGATATATTAGAAAAATGATGTAGAATTTCTTAATCCGATCAGCTGGAAGATGCTGCTGCGCTTACCTGCGATGTGTTTCTTTTTTTTTCAGCTCTCTGTGGTTTTACAAAAGCCTTCAATTTTTAGTGTTTAGCAACAAAAACCTTATGCCAGGAGGCGATTGAGCCAACAATCTGTAACAAGGCCTGCAAGATTCGTTTTATTAGCATTCCCTCCATTGAAGGTAATGTGTTCCCTTCATTCGAATGCTCACACAGCCTGATATTTAGTTTACATTCGTGCCCATGAATTAAAAGGTTACACGAGATGAAACCAACAGTTGAAGTTGTCTGTCGTGAGATCTTGTTTCAGTTTTTGACAAACATGCTGTTGCAAAGAGCCGCAAACCAACCTTATTTCAATAATGCTGTTTCCAGCTTCCTGCAGATTAACATGTTTACTTGGAGGAGAAGGAGGAGAACTGAAAAGTTTGATATGAAAAGTAGAGAAGAGGGGGAAAACATTTACTGTGCTGGGAAATCAACATGACACCACTCAGACACAAGAGAGCTGGACTGGCTGTTGATCTTACAGCCGTGTCAAGTCTCTCTCCTTTTACCTTTGAAAATAAACCACCTTTTTCTTTCGCTGTCTTTTCCTCTCCTAGTGGGGCTGCCTAATATGTTTCTAGCGGTATAAGTCCATGGAAGCATCTTGTCGATGTTCCATTCTTTTGGAAAAAGTCCACCTTCAAACTGATTTTTAATAACTCCTGGAACCAAATCTCTTTCTCTTTCTTTCTCCTCCTCCTTCACACATTGTGGGCATAGAATTATCTGATCGCTCAGATTGTGCTTTGTTAGCAAAACGTGGCAGTGAGAGCTGTGCTCCGACCGTCCAATTAGAAGGAGGGAAACTGACGAAACCATTGTGGGCCTTCAAGCTGCAGAGGCAAATTTGAAAACTGACTGATTAGAAAAAGCATTTAAATTTATGCGGGGCAGTTCTGAAGACCATGAATGAAATCTGACTGGATGAAACAAGGATAATCCACAAACATGTATGGGGAAGTGGTGCAGGCAAGATAAAAAATAAAAAAAAAAAACCCATAATGGACTGTTGATACAATTTAATTGGACAAACATTATAATTTGGGTTGTAGATATATGGTAGGGACTCTGACAGAAAGTAGGGCTTTCCTGGCCCTGCAGCCCACCGTCAGTAAAATCCTTTTGTCTTGATTAAGTCTTAAGCTTTCTGTGTGTGTTCCGATAAGAAGTCCGTGCAAATCTGTGCTCGTCAGTTTGATTCACATCTGTGTCTCTGCTCCCGTGAGCAAAGTTACATAATCATAAACCAAGCAGAGAGAAACAAAACAGGGGGAAAATAGTAGACAGTTGGAGATGAGATCTTTCTCCCTGTGGCTCAGACCCGAGACAAGATCCTCAAAATGGGCCCCTTGTGTTGCTCAGAGAGCCAACAACAATCCACGGTACGCTAAAGTCAAAGATAAGAAGACATAAATCAGCTGCCTACTGTTTGCCTAACGGGGGTTTTGATGAATTGTCGGCAGCGTGGCTGGCTGGACTGCTGCACGTGACTACCTGGGTGTGCTAATCTGGAGTCTTACATCTGAACGGCTTTGAATTCCTGCTGAACGTGTGTGACAGACACAACAGGCGTTTCATCTGCAAACGGCTGTTGAATATTTACCAGTGGATATCGTGTACAGTCTGACAACTGTAAAGACAAACTCTTGTAATGTTCAGTCCCACATCTGTCCACTGTGGCTTCTTCCTCCCCCCCAACCCCCATCTCGCCAACCTGTTGTGGAGTGTCTTGTCATTGTGCAACCTGGTTTTTAATGTGCATATCGGCAATAATCCTTAACAAGGTCAGCCTCCTGTCAGGCACCGCCAGCTTTCTGTGTTAGTTTATCTAGCTTCTTTCACACAGTGTCTCATTAAAACTGCAGTGGAGATGAGCACACTGACCACCACCACTAGAATTAATGGGTCTCGACCTTGATAGAGAGATCAGTCGGCTCTGCCACTTCAGGAAAAAAATGAATGTCTTAGAAAACCTCAGGAACTCTCTTTCAATACTTTGATTGAAATAGGTATCAGATTTAAAAAGGAATAGAAATGTCCTTTTGCGTGTCGGATATTCTTGTATTTGTCTCTCAGTTTGTATTTTTAAAGCAAAATATGAAACTACATTTTTTTGGCCTTGTTTTTCTAGCTATTGCATGGGAGTGAGAAATTTCAGACCACATCCAGACATAAGTTAGCATGGCACACCCATGTATTTTCTTTAAAAATGCATCGTATCCATTGGAATAATGGTAAGAAATGAACTGAGAAAGTGGGCTGTAGGTGAAGCCACACAACAGGTGCAGAGCGGTTCAGTGTTGGGCTGATATCCTCCTCAGTGACACCTTCTTCCTCCGGGTATTGTGAAATCCAAAGGACATGTCGAAGCAACTCTTATCAGGTTTTGCAACACATGCACACGTGCGCACACACAGTCAGTAAGACCCCAGCTCAGGTCCCAGCTAAAGGAGAGCGTGCACCAGGCAGGTGTCTGATGACAAAACTGCTGCGGAGGATTTAGTTGATGCCTATACCCTTTCAGCACTGATCCAATATGGTTTTCTTTTTCCAGCAGAAAAGAAAACCCAGATTTAAAAAGAAAAAAAAAAAAAACTGAGACCAAGAGTATAATAAGCCTTTTTTAATCTAATGACCTGCATGTATGAGCGGTTTCATACGATGTCAACTCTTACATGAAGATTTATCTTCATACTGTTGAGGCGGGCTTTGTTCATGGTTCATTTGAAGGGAGGTTATTTCTGTCCAGCACATCACGTGGGAGGCCCTTCAGCTTCCCACACGAACAAACACTTTGCATGTGTGCCCATTGAGGACATGACATCTGACACTTGCAGCGCATGACACTATTGGGACTGCAGCTAATGGTGAGACACGGATTAATGTCTAAGGAGTTTCTGTGAGACGAAAAGCCGAGATGTTTTAAAAGCAGCTATTGTTCTCCTCAGAGATCACAGGGGAGAGATCGTTATTATAGACCATTAATGCTGAATTAAGGTAATCATTTTTGTTGTACTTTGTTGTAAGTATTGTAAGTTCAGGTTGTTTTTTTTTTTTTTTAAAGAATCTAAAAATATTGACAAATTTTGAACTTCGCTGTACATGTTCTCCCTAATGAGACTGTTTTGTTTTCCCACTGTTTTTCCATTTGTGCTTAAACAGAACCCCCCCGTTTTGCAGCCGGTGCTCCAGCTCCCTGGTGGGTGACGGGTAGTAACAGAAAGAAAAGCAGAGAAGATGCTGTCACGTAGAAAGTGAAAAATTTTAATTAAGGTAAATTTGAGTTGCTTCTAAACAACGTTCTCATGGGCCTACATAAAAACATACAAACCATACAATTTCAGACACAGAGATATACAGTTCCATTAATTCAGCATTTACTGCCTGGAGGTAATCATATTCAGCTGGCAACACACATTTGTTTGATACCAAGACAACCAGTTTGTTTTGTCCATACAATCCAGGTGGGAGTACAGATCTGGGAAAAATTGCACATCCCTTTACAAAGCACTCCCTTAACACCCCGATGTGGAAAAGAAGTTTGGCCGAATTGTTTTAATAACTTCACTTTATTTTGGTTCATCGGTTTCGTCTTACATCCAGGTTTCTGTCCTAATAATGGCTAAACCTTGTTTATTGAGCAGAGAAATAACTGAACAGGTTCCTGTTTGGTGCAGAGGAAGCAGGCGAGTGGACCATTTCTTGGAATTTGAAAAAGGATTACATTTTAAGGATGCCGCCTTACGGATTTGATGAGAGCAGGAGACAGGGAGATGGATGTAGGTGTGCAGTTGAAGTGTCTGGCAGGGAGTTGGCACAGTTGGTAATTGTTTCTTTTCCAGGATAAGCAGCGGTGGAAGGTGGGTTGGAGGGTGGACAGGGAGCTGGGAGATTGCAGGTAAGTTCAGTGCAGTCAGAGGATCGGTGAAGGCAAACCAGCAGGCTTTATGTGAGGCAGGAGAATAGTCATTGGAATATTTAAAGAAGTGTGAAGGTGTTTTTTTTTTTTTTTTACCACTCTAGGCGAGAAAACCATCTGCTTTATGGAACTGCTCCTCTTAGCTGTTTCTGATTGGAAGTAAATTGGAACCAGCTGGAGCCAATCCATCGCTGTGGAAGGTGGGAGGAAACACATAAACAAACCCACTGTCCTGCACTAAAACTCTGCAGACCAAACAGTCTCCTGAAGAAATCAAATTGATCTCCCGACGGCACTTTTTACAGGGCCATCTCGGCACCTTGATTACTTTTTTTCAGCGTTTTCTTTTTTGCTGCAGTCTAGGAATAGTAATCATGTGCAATCGTGTGCTAAAGATGCCTTTAAATTTGACTCTGTAATAATATAGAAGAAGCAGGAGTTAATTGTCGACTCGGATATTAACCAGGTGCACCAGCATTGTGGAGTCATTTCTGCTCCTCAAACAGGTTTGATAGTCACTAAAGTACAGAAAACTGACTTCTCTGGTTCCCTTCAAGTAAAGAGACAAACCTGACATGTTGATTTTTACACACTTGGAAATACTGGACAAATACTTTTAATTTGCATAAACTGTCATCTAGGATTTGTGTTCCAGTGTCTTATTTCCTTATTTTATTTTTAGTCATGGAAATATTTATTCAAAGTTTTTATACTGTTTATACATGCTATTCCCTCTGTTTCTCCTTGTCACAATCCCTATTCAGCTGCAAAAATTCAGGTTAACTGAATTTACCAAATTCAGTTTCCAGTAATCATCTCCCTAGGATTTAAGACTCCAGTTTTCTCCTTGGCAGATATTTTTCTTTGTCTCTTTCTCCCAAGTCAGTTGTTTCCTCTCGTGTTCTTTGTTGGTTTTATGGGATCTTTTTCTTTACTCTTCCCCTGGTCTTATAATTTATTTTCCATTTCCTCAAGAAATGCTAATCTGGTGAATTAATGTCTTTTAACACTTGCTCTTTAAATGGTGTCTTAATGCCAAAGACACCTAGATGCATACTTTCCTGCCCCCTACACTTCCTCTCGGCTACTGAAGTCAGACATGGCCTGTTCTTAATCTAATAATAGCAGGGAGAATTTCTCTTTTTTTCAACCTGGTGTAGAAAATCTGGCTCTGACACCATAAGGCAATCAGACCCACCATTCATTGTCCTTATCTGCCAGGAAAAACAATACATATATTTAATTTCAAATTGCCCGTTATTTTAGATCCAGAAAATCATGTGGCTTTCCCTCTATAAGCTTTTCAAAGTTTCTTTCCACCTTTCCCAGGGTGGAGAAAATTAATGGATAACTTTGTGACACAATACTGTTCAGAATTGGACTTAATGGGATTGGACTGATTTTCCATCAGACTTGCTACCGTCTGCTTTTTTATCATATAATTGGAATTCAGGTTTTTTGGCAAAGTCTCTCTAAAAATACAATCTGCAAAGTGATTTCTATCTTTATCGGAGAATATTTACCTTCTCTGATTAATTTTATTTCCATGCTTTTGTATTCTGCTCACATGCTTTTAGATCTCCAACAATGCAAGGCTCGTTCCTGAATGTATTTTCTGAGAAACATCTGGAGGGAGCAGATGTTTCAGCGTCCAAGGGGGGGGAGCCGAGCGTCACGGGTCATTTTGTGTCTTCCGGGTGTTTCAGATGCCTATTAGCCTGAGCTGAGAACCAGAGAGAATTGATTTACTCCAGAGCAGAGAAATATAATTAGCAGTGATGATGATTGAATGTTTTTTTGCTCAACATTTTTTTTTTTTTTTTTTTTTTTTGCTTTTACCACAGCACACACGAACTGAAATGAACATGAATAAATAAAATGAACACATAAAAAGTTCTGATGATTTTGGACGAAATTAAAAATATATTTTTTTTATTTTCATTTTGAGCCAAATGAGGAAAAAGCTCACTACTGCCCGATAACTTCTGTAATATGTATGTAGATATATATATATATATATATATATATATATATATATATATATATATATAGTATTTTTTTTGTTTAGAAAGTTTCAAATGATTTTAATTTCTATTAATATTAAATGCTTCAAATGACTTTCTTTTCCACATTTCTGTAAACATTTTATAACTTTTGCAACTAGAGTTTTATTTTGTTTTTTTCACCTAATTATACAAAGTTGTTTGGTTTTGGACAATTTATTTATATAAAACGCTTTAAGTCTTGTGAATTTAATATCTGTGCTCTTAAAATACCACAATATTTGCGTTGGTGATAGTTTTTGTTTGTTTTGTTTGTTTTTTTGTTTGAACTCTTTCTAACTGACAAACCTCCTAAGATATTATGCTATTGATCTGCTATCGCAGTTTTGGTTTAACAGTGTCGACGTCTTATTTTATAGTTTTACATGTTCCGTTTTTATGATGTAACTTTGCATTGACAATGGAGCGTTGTCAATAGAGTTTCTTTGAAATTCAGTTCAATGCAAAATTAATGAAAGTGAACTTAATCACACAAAAAAAACTTACATTGCACTGACTGTTAGCCTTGCTAGTGTAATTTTAATTATGTTAGATGAAAGAAAGTGTTAATGAGGACAGTACAGCTGATATTATACTACTCTGTTACTCTGCCTGAATTATAAGAGCAGAAGTCTGCTTTTAAAGTGAAGAAAATGTGTTTCGCAGGACCTGGAAGAGTCCAGCCAAATAAACCAGTTGCTGTGCAGAAATTATTGGACACTGGTCCTGTGTCTATGAGGGCATGAAGAGAAAGACCGGAGTAAAGTTTGTATTTATTTATTTTTTTTCATTAAAACCCTCTTCATGCCGTTTAGGGCATATGGAGAAAAAAAATCTGGCCAGAGAGGAGAGGTTGATGTTCACCGCAACTCCTTTGTCATGCCAGTGGATATACATTCTGAGATCATTCATGTATGAGGTTGTCTCTCACCCAGTCAATGAGTCGATAAATTAATCAATCAGTTTTATTGTTCTTGATGGGAAACGGTTTGCAATCAGGTCCTCAGAAAAAAAAAAAAAATACAACAATATAGCAAGGAAAAGGAGTGTTTAACAGATTTCTCCTCACTTGAGTGCCTCTGTATCCATGGCCTGAGGGAAGCAGTTCAAAATGTTCATGCAGACGGTGTTTTTCGCTTCTTTTACCACCTGATCTTCATACAGCCATTAGTGAGGTCTGTAGGATGCCCATCATTTAACTAGCCACCTTTGCCAGCTTGGTTAGGTTTATGGAGTCCTTAATTTTAAAATGTATATACCACACAAAAGTGAAACATTTTGAAATTAATTTGAAACTGTGTGATTACAAATTAGGCCTGTCACAAAACAGTGGAGTACAAGGTCGAAAAGCAAAGGTGGTAAAAACTCAAACTATATGTAAAAAAAAAAAAGATACAAAAAGACTTTAATGGCAATAATGAGCTGCCCAAACACAAAAACAAGTGAAAACCAATAACACAAACACCATCTATCATGACATCACTAATCTTTGACACATAATGTAACTCTCTCTACTGCTGGTGTTTGGGTTTCTCAGAGCTGGATTGGGAGTCTATACTGCAGTCACCGTCTATCGCTCGGTAAAGTTTCTCTCATCCTTTATCTGGTGTAGAATGGCTTGTATTTCAAAGCGCATCACATTAATCACATCTGTCCTATTTCAACTAGCTCAAAGCACTCTCTGTTCGTTGCATTGTGTGGGTATTATAGGTATCCTGCCTACACATCTGTCCACAATGATGTTGGGAAAGTTGGCCAAAGGAGACTCCGGTGGGAGCATCTTCAGCCAATAATTGATGCACCTCAGAACCTATACACCATGTGTGCAGGAGGACAAAAACTGTCCATGCCTCATAACATCATACAATCTAATCCATTGCTTGCAAAGACATTAAAAAAAAATAAAAATCAGATGATCCCCTTAAATCCATCAGGTAAACACCACACCATCTATCCTGCGGCTTAAGCAGCTTTAGTTAAATTTGCTACAAATTGCAACACTGAATTTCAAAAGCCCTCTCTTTAATCTACAGCGCCTTTGAGTTCCTTTGAATGCGGGAATCTAAAGGGTGTGGTGTAGATTTGTAAGACCCTGAGTCAGTATTGTGTAGTGCTACCTTTTGCTGCACAGCTGCAGACTAAAAGTTATTGCTCATTCTGGATTGATTATAAAGTCTTGCCACAGGTTCTTAATCAGATTTAGGGTCTGGACTTTGACTGGGCCAATCAAGCAGATGACTATGCTTTGATCTAAACCATGACTTTGTTGCTTTAACTCAGCTGAAGCCCCAACTGAATACAAACTCACACTTTGCACTTAAATAAAATAAAATAAAATCATGTATTATTTTGCTTCTACGTCATTATCATGTGCTACCTTGAGTTTGTTATGTCAAAAATGTGGAAAATTTCAAGAAGTACTTCTCCTAGACACTGTAGTTTGGGTGGAAGACTGATCTAGATGTTTATAAAGCATGTCAAGCCCGTCCAACCCTGAAATGTGGGAATAAAGGCTCGTTTCCCTCATTCATTTTCTCTGAGTGTCTCTTTTTTAACTCATATGGTCAAATGAGCTGCAGGTGAAGTTAAGTTTCAACCTTCAGGAGGTGCTATGCTAACTTACAACCCTGACAACCGACTCCTGCAGCTCATTGTGAGTCATGTCACCTTCTCCAGTAACATAGATGCCAGCACCCACTACTTATGGTCAACTACAATATGTTTTCCGCTTTATAGGGGGTTGTTTGGTGGGATGCTTATGTTCAAGGACATGCTACTGTTGAGTCAATGACAGCAGAACCCTCTCTTTATCTTCACAAATAAATGTATCCACACCAAAGCCTGTGAAAACCTCCACTGATTTCCTTACACAGCGTTGAAGAACAAATCCCATAAAAAAAAAAATCCAACTTCCTCTGAGCAGAAAATCAAAGGCATTTTATTGGCTTATCCTTGAAAATATGACCATAAGCAGCTGCACAGTCACCTGTTGGGTAAATTGAAGTGTCTACATAAAAAAAAATCTATGACTTATAAAGGGAAGAGTCTGACCAAAGTCTTTGAGATTTAGGCCCTGTACACATAGATGTGAGCATGGTATATTTTAATAAATGATTAAAAAATTTGTAGGTTGTAGAAAAAAAACCCGAGTGCAGAGATGGATGGAGGGAAACTGGAAATATTTCATAATTAACAACAACAACAAAAAAAACTCTCGTGGAGCATAAGCAGCTCGTGGAGGAGGAAAACTGGTAGACTGAGGAAAAATGATTAACGCTTGAGCTGAACTGAGACTAGGAGAAATATCCAAATAAGGAAAAAGAGCAAAACTGATCAAAGTAAACAGAACAAAACATTGTATAAATACAAAAAACTGAACCCAAAGGAAGGAACTGATATGGCAAGACTTTTCTGGCAATAATGTCAAGTATAATATAGCTAAGCCAAATAGGATATAAACACTGAGGAAGTGGAAAGGAGGCAAACACAACTGAAACCAAAGCCAAATGAATTATAACAAGACTGGACTCAAACTTTTTTTGTGATGTCTTCAGCCCAGTACTTCAGCCAGATTAGCAAACAATCAGTCATTATTTGAAATCAGGGATGTCTTGGTCTAGTAATGATTGCTCACTCTCAGAATTTCACTGTACATCCATGTTATTCATGTTCTGTGTGTTTATCTCAGGTGGGAGTGTCAACCTGCAAGACCTGTGACCTCACTGCACTTGCTGTGTTGTATTACAGGCCTTACACCAGATATTTTCTCCACCTAAGTTTCGAGTCGAGTCCCAAGCAACTGCATGAAAGTCCAAAGTTAAAGCATTGCAAGTTCTGAGTCAAATCCAAGTCCTAATATTTTAATTTCAAATCTTACACACATCATTTGACCTAATATGAAATTAATTTATAGTTGTTTGATATTATTGTGCTGCAGCGGATGGAATTCAGACTGTGCAGAATGTTGCAGCAGGACTCTTAACATGAACAAGCAAGAGAGCTCATATTACTCCTGCCTTATCTTCTCTTCACTGGTTCCCTGTTAATTTTTTGGTTAAATTACTTCTTCTAACTTTTTGGGCTCTGCAGACTCCACCAATATATTTCTGACATGCCTAGGCCTCAGGCTTCTGCCAGAGCTCTGAGGTCCAGTGGTCAGAGTCTATTGTCAGCCCAACTTACTCAGTTTAAATCCTGCAGGGATTGGTTGTTTCAGGCCGTTGCACCCTGATTGTGGAATTCTCTCCCGTTGTTTTTTTTTTTTACATCGTGTCGATTTCACTTATTATGTCACAATGCAGCTAAAATCATATTTATACAGACAGGCTTTTAATTAATTTGATGTTTATATTTGATCTTCTTTTATGTTTTGTGAACTTGTCCTGATTTCATCTGTGAAAGGTGCTATAAAAATCTAATTTTACTCACCTATTTACTAAATATTACTCAACCCGTCTGCTTAGTTTGATGATATCCAGCTAAAAGAAACGTTTTATTTGAATTAAAGCAGTTATGATGCAATGGTCGTTTTTAAAAGCTCTTGATGAAAACGTGGATTTTTTTATTTATTATTATTCATACTGTGATCTGACGTTGAAGGTTAGATCTTAGTGATCCGACTAGGAAACCCGTAGATTTCAGGATCAAGAAGCAGCTCATATTTTACTCAGATAAATTATCTCAGCAGATAAATGACCACACTTACTCATGACCCGCAGTGGGACAGCCAGGCTGCATCTGGACGGTAAGCATGACCTTGGGCTTAATGTCAGATCACAGTCAGTGATGGAAGTCTCTCAGTTGGATTTCTGTTTTGCTGAAGCTGCTGATCATGGCGAGTCAAAATCTAGTTGTAAAAGAGAGCTGATCTGGTTTGTTTCTCACTTATTTTATTTCCACTTTGCTTTTCTGACCATATGTGATAAAAAAAAAAAACAACAACAAAAAATACTCCAGATAAAAACATTAATCTTTTTTTTTATTCAAAACATTTGGTGACATTTTATTTTAGGTATTAAAAAATATTTTCCCTTTATGCCAAACTATAACTAGCAGAGTTTCTAAATGAAACCAAGAGTTTTCTATTTCCATGCACTTAAACTTGTTTTTTGTTGTTGTTTGTTTTGTTTAGATATGATATGTAAACAAGTAATTACTATACAGGGGTATTAGTTTTGGTTACAAAAAATAACTGCAAAAAATTTATGCATATAATAATAACAACAACAACAACAATAATAATAATAATAATAATAATAATAATAATAATAATTACTATTATTATTATTATTATTATTATTATTATTATGAGAGTAGAGAATATTCCCTCTTACAGCTAGATTTTAAAAACTGATGCAAGGTTGGTGTGAAACCTGAAGGCTCTGAAAAATCAGGTAATAAAACAAAACTGATGAAAATGACTGCTACCTTTTCAGAACGGGGGGCAGCTGAAGAGAGCATGACTTGCAACAACAAACAGCCACTAATTATGCAATTTGTATTAAATGTTTGCAGAATGAACCTTTATATATATATATATATATATATATATATATATATATATATATATATATATATATATATATATATATATATATATATATATATATATATATATATATATATATATGTATGTATGTAAAAATCTAAATTATGTTTTGTTGTCACCGTTTAGTTATTTTTATTTTACATTTGTTAACCTGTTTCATTGTTTCATTTTTTTATGAGATTGCATCTGTCACTGCTCTACAGTGAAATCTCCCACACAGAATCGTGTAAATGTGCCAGGTCAGACGCTTTCAGGGATCCCAAAGGGTTTTTCATTTGTTTCTGTACTTCTGAATCATTAAACTGTGATATCAGATTTTTCTGCTACATTTTTTAACATTAGCAATGCCTAGAAATAATCTTTCTGCCTGTGTTCACTTATTTAAAGACATTTGCATGTGACAATACAACAAATTCCCATCAGACTGAATTACTCTGTTGAGACTTAGTGAACTAAAAGAATGTTATTTATGAGAACTGGTTGCGTATTATGTCAGCTAAGTACAAATGGTAATGTCTTTGTACAATTGGCTGTAATGTTACATTGCAGTGACATTAAGTTGGTGTAGAAAGATCAAATGGCAAGACTGATTTAGCTTCTCACCATCAATCAGGGTAGATCATTTCAACAACCGAGTTTCATTCTACAGTAAGTTATTCAACCTTCCTTCAAAGCAAATGGATGCAAATTAATTAGATCTGATAATAAAACATCTCTATCAATCCTCGATAACAAATTCCCATTAGCTCATATAATGAGCAATGCTAAATGAGCTCACTTTGTTTCTTCTAAATGATGTTAATGATGCAAAAGAAAGACCACACATCACATCTTTCTTCTCTGGAGGTATAATTATTTACAGCTTTATAGAGATGAGAGTTAAGATCACATAAATACTATTCATTTTAATGCTGCAAGACAATCTAATAAAATGTCATTTGTCTTAATAGAGTTCTCTCCCTTAGTTCTCCTAAAGCAGGCTCTTGTGTCTTTTCTTCACTGATGAATAATACCTGCAAAGTAAAACAGAAGCTTGTTTTTTTTTTTTTAAAGGGTGAAGTAAAATGTTTTTTTTTTTGTTTTTTTTCTGCAGTCAGGAAGCTTTTCCATCCAACTCTTTTCACATGACAACACTCAGTACAGTGCTAAGGTGAATGATAAACTGCCGGAGCAATGACCTCAATTCGGCCTCAAAATGTCATTTTATTTAGCATCAAGATGATGGGGCTGTGATTTATTACTCCAGCATCTTCCACATGACAGTGAAGGAATACAACAGCTGCAAAGTTAAAGTCCCGCTCATAAAAAAAGGAACAACTTCATCTTGGTGATGTCAACTGGGGGAACGTGACCATGAGGCCATGCAGCGCCACGGCCTTGAGAGAGGGAACGTATCGCTGGTGATCTCTCTCGTCCTCCTTTCCGTCCCTCGCTCTGGATGCGTTTTCCCTCCTTTGCTCGTTCTGTCAGCCTTCATATTCCTCTCGTTAACACCTCGGCCTCCCACTGACTCGCACGGCTCTGCTGCGGTGCTCTGTGTGGCACTTTGTCATCACTTCAGGTCAGAGAAATTTGTCGATGATGCGAAGTCCAAGGTCACCTCACCTCTGTGGACCCTTGTCAGAAGATATTTAAATACATGCAGCTGAATGGGGTCAGTGTTGTGGCTATGAGATGCCTTTTCCTTTTAATTTGTTTACATGTGCATAGTGCAGCAGAGTCTTTCTTCGTGGTATTAAGTTAGGTCCCAGGGACATTAAACCATTTTTCAGTGGTACATAAAATTTTATGTCTATTTGGTGTTTTAAGGTGGTCTTACTGGTACCTAAAACTGCAATTGCTGACTGTTTTTGTTTGTTTTTAACCTCTTTAATGGCTCTCTATGTGGTTCACAGGATTCCCAAAACTTTAGATATTACCTTGTAACCCTTTCCAGATTGATAGATCTCAATCACTTTTATTTTTAATTTTTTTTATTGCCCAACTTTGGAGGATCTTTTCGTGTACGTCATTTTTGTCAGGCAGGTCCTGACAAAATGACTTGATCTTGATTGAGATCAGGTGTGACAGTAATCAGGTCTGGGTGCAGCTAGAGACAGTAAACTCAGGTGTGACTAACCGTAATTAAGTTATATTTTAACAGAGGTGGGCAATGTTTCACACAGTGCCACATAGGTTTGGATTCTTCTCTCCCTTATCAACAAACACCATCGTAAAACTGCATTTTTGTTTACAAAATGCATTGAGGTTTGTGGTTAAAACGTGACAAAACGTAAAAGTTTTAAGGGTCTGAGTACTTTTACCTGGCTTTTTAATAATAAAAAGAAAACTGTGACAATTCCTGAGAATGCCAGTACATATTATTCACTGGGGAAAAAAGAAAGAAATCCATGGCAGTTGTCTCATCTGTTGGTCTTTGTGCTAAAGGATAAACACAAAGGACAAAACAGTTGAATAGTTTCGCTTGCCAAAACTGTGAATAGATGTTCAGACTCTTTCCCGTCTATGCTAACTAGAAATATTCCCCACTCTGCATGCTCTGTTTGTTAAAACAATGATCCACCCATAGGGTGGTTGTGTACGCTCTGGCTGACAGTGCAAGTTAGCGCCATTCGAAACCAAAAAGGCACACTGAAAGTGACACATTTCAGACTTTGTTTGCATTTTGATGCCTCAAAAGCTGGAAATTTATAAGCAAGAGAATCTCAAGTCCAGAGTTGGGAGGACATGAGGGAGGTCACCTGATTTGGAGCGACAGCGACTCAAAACAGGAATGGATAGTCACCTCAGCTGGAGAAATCTCTGCATGTTTTTCTAATTCTGACTCTCAGCAGGATTATGCAAAGAACCAATCAAAGTGATTTTTATTAAGTGCTTCTTGTGGCATGAGCTGAGCTTGGTGTTGTCCTAGTGTAGTTTTACTTTTGCATCATGTGTGTTATATTTATTCCAAATAATAACCCTCAGCTATTTTACTTTAATGCAATAGTGTCCGGTTGTGTTTCATTGAACGCACATAATGTAGTGACCTATTGTTTATGAATAACTCACTTAATTCAGATTTAGGACCAAAGTCAAAATGAGAGACCATGCAGACGTATTAATGATCAAATACACTTTCAAGCTTTTGTATCAGGAAAAAAAAAAATTAACCTGATCTGCTCTTTATTTGGCTCCAGATCGGCGTTTCTCAGTTCTGGTCCTCAGGGACTCCTGCTGTTCCAGAACACCTGATTCAAATGATTGCATGATTTCCCCTGCAATGCCAACATGATCTGCAGAATCCTGTTAGAAGGAAAGCGACTAAAACATGCAGGTCTGTGGTCCCTGAAGACTGGAATTGAGAAACTTTGTCTATGACCCACTAACCTCAAGTTTCCAAGCGCACACAACACACTTCTAGCTGCCAAAATTGATTAAACAATGAAGCCCAAAATGAGAGATATATGTGAACAGTCATTTTTGCTATACCGAATGATGAAATAGGATCCAGGTACTGCTGATCAGACTCTGCTTTTCAGTTCCTCAGTGCAATAACACTCTGGATTAAAGTTTTCACCTCAAGGTTCCTCAATACCATCATTCTCCAAACCCCCCTGTTCACCCTCACACGCTGTCAAAGTATATTTTGCAGCACCATAAACCTTCAATGTGTTCAGCAGTATGTGGTTACGAGGAAAAAAAAAAAACATCACTGCATGGGCTGAAACCTAATGACAAAATCAGCTCTCTTACCATCTTGCTGTAACAAACCTGTTACGTAATGCAGATATTAAGGACGATGTTCTGTCAAACTTTTTGCTTCATACTTGGAAGTCTTTGGAAATTTAAATGGCTTAAAAAAAGAAGTTCCACCATGCATCTGGTGTATCTTAATGGTGTATCCTCCTACTGAGAAAGCAGGTATATTGTTAATCCCTTTATCCATGAAGACTTCGCCACCAGTTTCTCTTCTGTGTCACGACTGATCATTTTTCTGCCAGAACTCCTGCAGAGTACGAGAAGACATGCTGTGTAATATGACGGCGTAACATATGAGATAATGAAACTGAACGGTAGTCCCCTGGAGATCATTTGTGGCAGGAAACAGGGTCTTTAGTCGAAAATGTTGCATAAATTCAGTGGAAGGAGAGGATTCTCAATGGCTTAATGGCAGTGAACAAAGCTCAAAAGGCTTCAATGTGCTCAATTAAAGGGCCAGCTAAAGTTCACACTCGGCACAAGACAGACATTTGAAGAAAAGTAACTTGAGTTAGCGCTCCCTTAAAGCCCTCTTAACTCTTATAAGAGGTTATTGCTGAATTTTGTTTCCTTCTATAGTGAGTTACTGTTTCTGTCAGTGAAATGAATAGAAAAGCATAAAATCTAATAACAGAGGCAATTTTGTCCCTCATTGCAAAGAAATGGGTCTTACAAATGCACATTAGCCAATGTTACCAGCAAGCTTTAGTGCACTTGATGTTTTTTTTAAATTATATTACTTGTGATGATGTTACTAATAGACTATAAATTATTTCTTTTTCTCCACAGTTCAGTTTGTTTATAGGTTGAGAAAATGCCAAAAAAAAGATCATCTCCTCATTTATTTATACAAGTGTATCACAGAACATCTCAAAGTTTTTATCTTGCAGCCCTAACTTCTGTGTTTATTCAGACTGTGTGAATCTGACCAAAGTTTTATCTTAATCTCGTTTTTTTTTTTTTTGTTTTAGGAAGATGCAATCCTGTCCAAGCTCTTCCCATTCTCTCAGGCAGTTTGGAAACGATTTTGTGAACACAAAGACCCAGGGCAGCTCCACTTTTTAGTCTTTTTAATGCCAAAAAATCTCCAGCCTTTGTTGCCTTACAAACTTTCTTTTTTTTTTCTTTTTTTTCGCTGGCAAAAGATTGAGAGAATAAAAAGAATGAACACAAATGAATACATATATAACTGGACAAAGAACAAAATAAAGCAGTTTTGCTGGGAAGATTTTTGCTAAGCTGATTGCTTTTTTGTCACATTTAGTTTTTTTCTACCTGTACTTTCTCAAATGAAAGGACAGTCAATCAGCACATGCACTCTGCTAATTTAACAGCATCTCTTTAAGCAGTCCAGATGTAGCGTTTTACAATGGTATTCAGAAAGCATAAAAGTGTTTTAGAAAATAATTACATTAATGGGTATGGCTGCTTTATCTGAAGACTTTGAATAGAGTAGAGTTACAACATCAGTCTAAAAAGCCAGCCTTCAAGTTTCTGTGCTTCTTTTACATCACGTAAATAGAGCACTGAGTCTGGTCATCTGGTCCTCATCAGCTTTGGAAAACTGACATTGCTCAAATAGGGCAGGCTTTAAAGAACTGTTAATCTACATCACTGGGTGAATAAGCCTAACTAAAGACAAACAAAGTGCCATTTAATGAAAAATTGATCGGTATACGTCATGGATTAGCTGATCTCAAGAGATAAATGTTTGTTTGATTTCTGATAATTAGCCATCGGTCTGGAGCAGGTGGGAGGCATAATGACGTGTGGTCACTTTGCCTTCCAGAGGTAATAATCTTACTCGTTAATGTTTCTTGCCTGCTGCACTATTACTGCAAGGGACGGAAATGGCAGAACCCGTCAGAGAGAGCCATCAATTTATTCCAGAAAAAAAATATTCTGGAGAGAGATGAAGCAGCAACAGAGGAGGAAACAAGAAGATATTGAGGCAAGAGACAAGAAGGAGGAGCCAAAGGATTCATGAGGCAACCCATGCAAAGAGTTTAGATCATCTCTGAGGCCAGCTTTGCAAAGTCAAAGGTCATGTGAGAAAATTAACTGCATAAGATTTTTCATCAACAAAGTTGTTGGTATGTGGAGAGATGCAGCTGAGAAAAATGGGAACAGGAAAAGGAGTAGATCATGCAACCAAAAACATAGAGCCACAGATGTTACGTGTGAGATCGATGGTTAATCTCAAAAGTAGCATCATTTCCTCCTGGGTCGTTTTCTATCCTTACAAATATGTTTTTTTCCTCTCAGCTCTGAGTTATTTGGTGGAAGAGGCAGAGATTAAGGGAAGGAAACCGAGATGGCTAAATAGACACGATGAGTCTCTAAAAGATTAAAAATGACAACTAGGAAGGTAGAAGTACAACTGATTACAGCGTTCAGCAGCCATGTTTATAAGTGAAACAATGATTTACAATAGAAACAGACGTACAGAAGCCACACACACTGTAAAACATTGAGATTTGAGAATTTGTTGAGTTTACTGGCACAGATTAAATTTTATATCTTTGGTTTTGAAAATGAAGTTAGACAGCTTTAATTTCTATTTCTGAATAAGGAGCAGTTAATGCAGCAGCCTACTTCCTCGTTAAATTAGCAGAGTGCATGTGCTGATTGACTGTTTTTTTCATTTGATAAAAACTAAATGTAACAAAAAATGAGTTCACCTTCCACATTGACGCAACAGGTAAGCTAAATCTGAACATTTTAAAGATTTCCAAATGTCTAAATAAATAAATATTTATAGATATATTTAAACAAATTTAGTAGATAGCTTTGATCCTTCTTCCTGTGAGTTATTACAATTCAAAAATACTTTATTTCCAAAGAAAAATTAAGTAAAGGGGCCAAAACCTGAACAGTTTGAGAACCATTGCTCTAGAGTTGACAGTGCCAGTCTTTTTACATTTTTGTCCTCATTTTACACCACGGCGTGGCAGTGATCTGTCCTTGGGAAAATTGGCACATTATGTAATAAAATGTGAAGACTGTGTGACTTTCAGGTTCAGTAGAAGTCAGTTATTCTAAAGCAGCTGTCTGACTGGCTGACTTTGTGAATGTTACATTTTCTCCAACTGATTGGAGGACTTCATAATTAACTTGAATGATGTCTTATTTCACCTCTTTAAAACATGACTTGTTTATGTCCACGTTATAGTCAGATGCTTTACATGCAAACATAGAATTGGGTAAATGCTAAAACTTAAAAGGACCATATGTTTAAAACTACTTTTGAAAAGTTGTGTTGGACAGCACTATGCTAACTCTTATTTATGTTGGGGGTCAGTTTCAGAGATGGAGGGCTGTGACGAACCTGTTTGAGGACTGAAGACTGCAGGATGGTTTATTTAGACAAAAGAAATGTAGTCATGATTATGATGTTTAAAAGACAGGAGTAGCAGGGCAACTTAAATGAGCTTAGAGATGGGAATCCCTTCATTCTGGTAACAATCTTTTGTAACTTGTGGTTGAGGAGGAGGAAACAAACTTGAGCGGTTGTTAGTCAATCAAAAGAGATATGAAGGTAACTTAAAGAGACCAATAACCAGTCATACTTTATTTTTTTTTTTTTTTACGGTGGAAGGAAACCGGAGTACCAAGAGAGGACCTCCAATGAGATAATATAATACATCTTAACAGTTCCAGCAAATTTGGGAATAAAAACACAATATTACATAAAATGTTACTTCTTGTATAACTCTGTCTTCTGGCAGAGCTTTTTCCCCTATTGTGTATTATTTTTTTCACGGTCAGCTTAACTGATATGACTTGGTCTCCTGATCAGATCCTAATCATGGAGACTATCATTATAAAACAGCTGAGATGTAATCAGGAAGCCTGGAAGTTCCTGCATCCGACCCCAGACGGCCGGCCTAGGGCTCTGATACGGCTCCGTCTTGTCCACTGCTGCATTTTCCCAGCAGCTTCCGCAAGTTCACAGAAGAAGATAAAAAACAAAATGAGTCAGTTGCCTAGTATCTAGCATTAATTTTAGATTCAGTGAAAGATATTGATGAGAAACAGCCCAAAATGTATTATTAATGGTTTTGAGGAAAGCACTACGAATATGGTAGAGATAAATACCCTGAGCAATGAAGTTAAGTGTTCATGCATATTTATTTGTAATCAGTGGTGTGTTTTTATCTGTTCATTTATTTTGACTCTGCAAGTTAACAACTGTTAAGGGCATGAGAAATATGAAAAACTTCCAACGCTGGACTATGCTGACATGCTGGAAATCTCTACTACAATTAAGAAAAATGTCAGTTTTCGACACGCACGCAGCTAAATTGCAATAATCATTATAATTTTTACATAATACCCCATCTTTATTTATTTATTATGTTGGACCATTATCTGCAGCAGCTTGAAGTAGATTTTAGTTCATCTTTGTGACCAGGAGGCCAGTTTGTGTTCACTCTGCACAGTTTGCCACTGTTTAATTGAGGTAACACAAATGAAACAAACAAGTATACAGACACAAAAACATACCTAAAGTCAAATTACCAAGCATGTTTTGGGATTTTAAAAGAAAACTGTGGTACCCAGAGGAAAACCCTAACTCCCTGATGGCAGAAGACCACAAAACTGTCCTAATACCAGGGACACTGTTCCTTGTGTTCCTTCATTTTTCTTGATTATTGTTTGGATTTACTCACGATTTCATTTCACTCAGTGACCCAGTTTAACCTTTCTGGAGTGTAAATAGGAGTGTAATAATAATAATTAAAAAAAATCCAGGCAATTAATTAACATAATTATTATTCAAAGGAGAGCCACAGAAGTCAGCGTCAAGGTCAAATGGGTTTTGCTTTCATGCTGCAGCAAAACGATTCCAAAACAACTTAAATAACTACAGAGCTTGGACTGCATACAAAACAGTTTATTTTAATCTATTAACAACCTCTACCACAGACAGCTTGTTTTTCAGATTTCTCTGGATTTAAATTACTTTGACTTTAAGACATTCAGTGAAACCCCATTTAGATCTGATCCGGCTAAGCCATCTGAACTGCCCAAAACACATTAACTGTCCTGCTCTTCGTTGCATTCATGGCTCTTCTTCCATTCGCTGCATTATTCTGACCAAATGACGACTGACTGAGAAATGACACAGCAGCCTCAACAGCATTTCCTAATTATTGTCATTTAAATGAGATCAGTGAAAGTAATTCAATTATGCTGTGTGGAGTGTGCATATCTTAGATGCATTACGACATCGATCACAGGGAAATATTCACTGGAAGAATTTTAGGAACACTCGCCGTAGCAATCTGCCACGCACCTTGTTGAGGAAGTACAACAGTTTCCGCTTCTCTGTTGCACACTTTTCTGTAGCAAAACTTTTCTTTTGACGGTGCTGCTACAGTGACGCCACTGGAACTGAGCCGAGGTGCTTCCTGGAAGATTTGGCTCAATCGAAGGAAGTACAATTCACAGAAAATGAAGGCATCACACTGAAGCTAAAGCCGTAAGTCTGATTTAAAACTGCAACTAATGATCCTCCATTTGAAAGAAAAGGGACACTGATTAGACGCCAATGGTGTGTGCGGCTAACGCAAACTTATAAACTTATTATCTTATTAATCAAGATCATGTGATTCAAATCAAATTGCAATTCATTAGTCCGTTCTGCACATCATTGATTGCTCTCATTGCCACCATTGACTTTATGTCTCCTTTTGCTGAATGGCCAATTCAACCTGCAAACATACACTCTGCGTTCTCTCTCATTTACACCAGTGTCAAGTCAGCGCACACTCAACCGTCCGCAGAGCACACACTCATCGTTGTTCACATAAAAGACCGTGTTTCATATGTCGGAAAGCTGTTAAGAGATGATTGCAAATTCCCACGTCACATATCACCTCGAGTGCCAGGACAACTACAGAGTCTCTCAGTTTGTGTAAAATTTCTCTTCCTCACTGATGACAGCCAAATGACGCCAGTCCAGTTGGCCCAGCATCTGTATCCATCTGTAACTCTCTTTGTAACAGACATAAAAGGAGAAAAGAGCTGCACTCAATATTTTTCCGCTGACACCTAAATGCATAGCTGAGAGAGAGACAGAGACAATAAGCAGTAGAGATTGTGAAAAGAGGAATTTTTTTTATTATTATTTTTAACAGATCATTCAAAACCTCAAGAAAAAGAGCAGAACTGTTAGTTTAAAATAGGTGAAATTACAACAAATATTATGTGCTGTTAATATTTAAATTAAAAAAAACTTGAAACAATGAAACATATTTGTTGAGCGATATAAACAATCATTTTTGCAACTTTAGCCTCCTAATACATTAATGGTGTGTAATACTCACTGCTTGATTCTGTCAAACATTGACATGAAGTGCATTTTAAATTCTAGCCCAGTTTGGCTCTTTTGGCTTTCCTCTAAAAACGTGTTTTCTATGAACTCTAAACTTTGTGAGCACCACTGCAGAGAAATTTTAACCTTCCTACTTTCTGCCAGCACATTGTTTCCATTTTGTGTTTGCTTAAATCTGACCCAGGTTCAAAATCTCCTGAGCGCCGCAGCGGGGTCCAGTTTCGGTCATCTCAGCTCCCCGGCTGTGCAGCTCATTCTGATCTCGTTCTCTTATTCCTGCACCTGTGACAAGTGCCCCTGTCTGACAACATTACAATAAAATGTCGTCATAGTAACCCCTAGACATTTAGTAAATGACGTATATATAAACTCTAAAACACCGTCAGTTTAAAAGGATTTATAACATTTTCTGTTAAAATGTTTCATCAACATTTTAATGCTTTGATATTCAATGTTCATTTTGAAAATGTGTCATTTGCTCTCTTTTTTTTTTACGGGGGGGAAAAATTAAAGTTTGCATTCAGACAATATGAGGGAATCACTTCATACAAGGAATATTAAAGATGTCAATGAGTGAGTTTTAAAGACAAAGTGATTCAGCACTTTTTGTGACTCCAGTCAGCACCAATCACAACCTCAAGGAAGAGAACAGGGAAAAGCGCAAGGAGAAAATAGGATTCCACACTTCCACGGTGAATAAATGCTGTCAGGAAATTTGGATTTCAGAAATTCCCACGAGAAACTTGGAGACAAATAAGAATCCATCATATATTCTCCTGTCCAAAGGGGAGGGTGTGAGGTGGGGAGGGACACATAAATAACATGCATTAAATCAGAAACCATCTACGTGTGACTGTGAATCATCCAGTGTGGAAACTGAAGTAAAATATCACTGCTGCTGCTCCTCTATGTTTTCCTAACTAACGTGGTGATATTTTGTATCTGGCTGAGGCTGTGGCATGATTAATATACTGAGTAATTATTAATCTTTCATTAAATCTTTCATTAAAAAAAAAAAAAGTTGTAAGATAACATGAGTCATGATCTGCTCTCCCTTCAGGCAGTACATTTGGCTCCAGAAAAAGGGTAGATGAATAAATCCCAGATCAGAAGAAACAGCGGCGTGGAAGAATCAAAGCAACATGATAGAATATGGCTACTGATGCTCTCTGGTTTCTGTGTTAGACGGCCGCTGAAGCAAACAGAACAGAAGAGTTGCACATATGAGGGAATGGTCAAGCTTATGTGATTTGTGAGAGTAAAACATTCTGACAAAGGGAACACAGATGGAGGTCTGTGATCAGTCATGGTGTAGTCAGTCTGTTTTAATATGTTGTGATAATTCTTTAAAAAAAAAAAAAACACATATTCAGTGAAAGTCATTTAATCCTCTCCCAATGGCTTATAATCACTGTAATTTATTGGATATAACTGGCTAATGGACCGTCAGTTATAAAGCTTTATCATCCACTCTTATCTGCTGTCATTATTTTTTTATGGACCAATGTGGTGGCTTAAGACGCCCCCTGCTGGCTCTAAGTTGTTATTGCAGATCTTCCATCTTCAAATTTCAGGGTTGCTGTTGTTTAATCTACTCAGGCACATTTTTCACACTTGAAATTTTATGGGTACGTTAAAAAAAAAAAAAAAAAAAAGTCAAACAGCGAAGTGTGATCTCCTCCGACTTTAAACAAACTATGAGCTCTACCCTGAGAGGCACTCGAACCTGCTGCAGACTTGAAGAATGCAATATGACTTTTTATTTATTTATTTATTTATTTATTTATTTATTTCTCTCTCTGCTGTGTACCAGCAGCGCCCCCTCATCAATATCCTAATGAGATCTCAGGAGAGGTTTTTCACACCATGACAGCATGGTGTTGGACTTGGGTTGAACATAAAAGCTTTGACCGTCAGTCACAGGGTGTTTTTCCTTCAGCAGGACTATGCATTAACCTTCTTTATGTCTTTTAATTACACAGAGTAGTGCGCCGGTCCGGTCCAGACTCCTTGTAATCTCCCGCTTCATGTAGCCTATCAGCTAATTAGCTCAGACATCATATGAAAAGAAAATGGAAAGTGAAATGGGAAACCATCAGAATAATGATCAGTTAGTGGGTACAGCTGAAGGTTTTCAGTTTAAGTGCAACCTTAGTTTATTCAAATCTCTTAAAAGGCATATAGGCTTTCAACTAAACTTTCAACTCACAGCTAATTTAGAACCTAAAATTCTGTTTCTCTATTTAAATCATAAGTAAAACTTTTGTTTGATACACAAAGTTTATCTCATGAGGGAAGTCTTCAGACTCAGATGCCAGCAGAGTCACTGACATCCTGCATCCTGGAGAGGATTGTAAAGTAGAACCCCTCTGAACTTTGGAGGCAACCCACAAGCCACAGACACATCTCAATCACATGGCTGAATGACCTCCACTCAAATCCTCCAGAGTGCTGCTTACGACCGGATCATTTGACTCAGGCGTGGTGAAGCGGAGTCGCGTATAAAACCTGCAGGATGCAGGAGGCCTGGATTTGAGGATCTCTGCTCCAGAGTCTCTTATCAGATGTTACAAATTTCTGCCTTTCATTTGGAAGTAAAGCTCAAACAACTGGAAAAAAAAAGCACATAATATATGTAGCCCAAAGTGAAGCTTCGACAGTCAGTGATGACTTTGGCAGCCACGTCATCTGTTGGTGTCGGTCCATGGTGCTTCATCAAGTCCAAAGGCAGCACAGCGGCCTGCCAGGAAATGTCAGAACACCTTATGCTTCCCTCTGCAGCTATGCTTTATGGGTATGCTGATTCCACTTTCCAGCAGGTTCTGCCACTTGCCAAAAGTAGCAGTACCTGCTTTAATGACCATGGTTTGACTATGACTGATTGGTCAGTCAGCTCTGGTTACCTAAATCCCCACAGAGAATCTGCAGAGTATCGCTAAGAGGAAGATGAGAGACACCAGACTCATCAATAGCTGCCGTTGTTAAAGCAACACGGGCTTCTCAGCAATCACAGGCTTACATTGGCTGTATATTGCAGTGATTCATTCAAAAGAAGAACAACAGTATTAAGGGAACACACTGAACTTCTATGAACTTCTGCAATTCTATAAATGTCTCAAGATATCTGTTAGCTGAAACTAGCAGCTGGGACCTCCATGAAATCTGTGACCTGGAAAAGTAAATTAAAGACTTATTGCAGAAAGGCTTTTAATTCTTGGCCTCCACAGAAAAATAATGTTTTTTTTTATTATTATTATTTTCTTGGTCATAAGTAATACTGTGATTATATGGGGAAAAACTAAATTTTGGATTTTCATAATTTAAAAGCCATAATCATCTCCATTAAAATAAGTAAGTGCTTTCAATATATCCCTCTGTGTGTAAAGAATCTAAATGGGCCTGTGATTTATTTATCTTTTAAACTGAATTAGCAAAAATCAACTTTTCACATTTTAATTTGAGATCCATGATCCTTCTCAGGCATTCCTGAAGAAAAAGTGCGCAGAACTTAGTGCATATAAGATTTAATTTATTATAGCTTCTTTCTTTTACAGTAATCCTGTGATGGTCACAGAATTTGTACAAAATCGAACAGAAAGTAGATAAACCTCTCATAAATAAAGAAAACAGCAGCAAATGGACATGGCAACAATACCCATTACCCCACATTCACATATAAGCATCTGTTTGCAGAATGCATAAGGAAGCCTCCAAGGCCAGGTTCAGACACAGTGTAGATTCAGAAAATGTACCAGAAAATGAAAATAAGTGCAGATATCGTACTCCGAAAGGAAAGCAATTTCCAATTTTCTGGGGCATAATCATGCTGTCGTAACTATGCCTTCTAATTAAAATGGCTACTTTTCCTCGACACGTCTCACTTGTTTTAACTTTCTTCTGAATTTATCTTGGCTGCCTCGTGGCTGAGGGCGGAGGATCCCACTCATCATTTGCATTTCAGCCTCATGGCATATATGGTTTACCTATATGTTTTTAAAAACAAATCAACTTGGAAATGAAGAGGCACAGAGAGAATTAATGCTGGTAAACAAGGAGATGCACAAACATGTAGCCAATTAAAAATAAAAATTCCACTTTTGAAATCTTGCTTGAAGCGAGACTTTTTACTTCTCCTTCCTGATCCCAAGTGAAACTTTTACTTTAAGTGGAACTTAACCAAATATTGATAACACAAAATTCACAGACACAGAGGAAAAATGCGCCGCAGCGCTGATTCACATAAGAAAAACTTCCCGTCACAGTTTCTTCGCCGATTTCCCTTCGGACAAAACCTTCCTGAAAGTAAAAATAAAAATAATAACAATCAAAACACATCCCTGTGTACGGTTCAAAGAAAACCAAACCCAGTGAAACAGCCCATCTATTCAATAATCTTAAGAAACTAATGATAGAATAATTGTTCTTTTTTATCCAGTGTTACAATTTCCCTTCATTTACGGGGAAGATAATTTCTTCCAGTTCAATCGCAGAGAAACAATTCTCCACCTTCACTGCCTAAAGATGTTTCACCAACATGAATTTGGTAGCAGGCGAAGAAATAGGAGCTTCCTTTGACTAACAGTGAAAACAAATCATGCCTTCACTGACAGACAAATCCACAGCCCAGGACAGATGATATCTGTTTGTTGTTTTTATAGATGCTAAATTGTTCACAGAAGTTCTGCTTCGTCTTCGTCGTCTTCAGATCCCGACGGTCCCTGGCGGACCTCTTCGTACCACTTGTTGGTCAGCGTCTTCATCTGGATCCGTCCGTGTAGCAAGTCCTGTGAGACATACGTCGCGCACATCAGCAAGCAGGTACACAGATTACGAGCATGCTAATAATAAATAGAGGAAGCGACGAAAAGACTGAAGCTTGAACATAGCAGTTCAGCACTGAAACTACATTGACTAAAGCACCCAATATTTTTATTTTTTTGTCAATGGTGTGAGAAATCTTCATAAAATATTAAAACCTGCAAGTTTGACTAAACTTAGAACTTCAGCACTGCCAATGTTTGCTTTTTATTTTGCATAATGTTCAGTTCAGCAACACATTATCATGGTGTGACTAAAACTGTAAGTGATACCCACTGCAGATGGCGTGTGCAGGACTGGGAGACATTAAGTGACTGAATTTTTTTTTTGTAAACAGAAGAAATAATTTATTTCTTTATGTCTACTAGAGACATAAAGATGTCTACTAGAGACATCACATTACCAACTTGTGCTTTTGCATAATTTTCTATGTTTTGTCCTTTTCCTAAAATGTTGCCTTCTGAGCTGTTGCTAATGTCATATACTGATCCAGTTTCGAACCATAAAGGGAAAGGAAAGTGGATAAGAAAGATATGGCCTACCACGATGAGGTAGTTTGGGATTAATGGAGGAAAATATCAATGAAGGTTGGCGCTCGACTGACGAGCCTGCAGCAACATGACTGACGCGCTCAGAGCTGCAACACGCTGCAGAAATTCAGTTTGTTGTAGCTTCTGCTGAAACTTTAAAGTTTGCTCTTTTTTTTTTTTTGCCTTACACCAGGTCAACACAGATCATTTTGGTAGAGAAAAGCGGTTTATCTGCAGTTAGCACATTTTCAACTAAGGTGTGTGTCAATTAGTAGGAGTTGACTGACTAATGCAAAGGCTGATTGTCACCTGATAAAACCCCACATAGACAACAGAAGGGAGAATGAAACAGGAGCAGAAAGTCCACAAGTAAGCACAAAATGTGACTGTGTTGTTTCTTCTCCTTTAAGAGGCTTTTAAGAAATGTCAAAATAAAAAAAATAGATATTTATCTTTGTAAATATGAGACAATCTATGCATAAAATGTAGCTTTCGATAGGATGAAGATGCAATTAATGTAATCATGAGTATAGTAACTAAATCACTTTACTCTTTAAGATGGACAAAAATGTAACTTTGTATTTATCATAAGCTTTATTTTTAGGGGTTTTTTTATGTGTGGAGTGGGGATGAAATTGGGATTGAAACATTTGAACTGCAAACACTTTTTGACTAAACTTAATGAAAATGTGCCGTCAAAATGAACTTTGCTCAGTAACACTTCCCCCCAGCTATTGATTAGGTCATTTTGTTGCAGGGCTAAGGCACGACACAAATAAGGTTTTTGTGATTAAGTTGAACTTCATTAACTTTAACAATTAATTATATTAGCTTACTTCATTGCAATGATGATTGCCATCACAAAACCTAAAGCGGTAAAGCATATGAGAAACAAGATTTGACCAAAAGGAATAACCAAAAACTCTAGTTACACGCCAATTGTAGCCTTCTTTAAACACAAATAATTAGACTAATGATTTTAATGTTACAGTTAAACAATCAGGGCAGCTCATTCAGTCTTCTGGAATACTGCTAAATGATTTTCTCATCTTAATTAGCTTACTGTGCTCCCTTTGCAGCAATGATCTGTGGTTGTAGCATTAAACATAATTTTATCTTGAAGTGTCTCTTGCTGCCTGTCACAACATGTCCAGAGAGAATTATAAAATAATTTTTTTAAAAAACAGTCACTTTTCAAAGATTAGAGCAGAGGGATGATGTACCTTTACATCATGTAATTCGTAGCATCAATGTTCAACAGCCACCCAGAGACGAGCTGTCTAGCTCTGTGTGATGTGTCTGCATTTTTAATGCTTAGGTGCCTCTTTGATTCCACTGAAGCTTTGTAAAGTTTTGACGGCAACTTCTGTGCATCACACTCACAGGCAAATACAGAATCTTCTTCCATTTTGCACACAGAATACATCCGAAGGAGTGAGATGATGAAATGTGATTCTCTTCAGAGCGCACTTGCTGATCTCAACACCAAACTCCCCCAATCTTTAATCTTTTAAGGGTTTCCTGCTGTAGCAGACCCGGGTGGAGTAGCAAAGAGAGGTGAGGTCCTCCGAACGAACCTCAACTAATCACCAAACGTTATGTACAAGGATAGTTAGTTAGATAGTTCGATTTCATCTGTGGGGAGGGGGAGACCAAGCACCAAGTACAAATCCAGTTTTTTTATGTTTCACATGTCCTGTTTAGATAATGATAGTTGTGCCTTTGAAGCCTTCACTGTTCCAGCACAGATACTTCCACAGCCTTTTTATGTTTTTGCAAATGTGAGAAGTGTTTGATCTGGGTGTGTTGGAGAAGGGATGGATCTAAAATAAGTACAATTCAATACAGTGGCATTTATGGCTGTAATGAAAAAAACAAATGCGTTTAAGTGCTTTGACAATAAATACTTTGTCCATAAATGGACTGAATTCAAATGGCACTTTTCTAGTCATAGTGTTGACTTGAATTACTTTACACTGGAGGCATATTCACCTAATTTACACTCACAAACGTGCACGCATTCATACGCTGACAAGCTGATCTAGAGGCAAGATAAATGCACTGCCCAGCGGCACACTGGCACGTGGCAAGAGGAAATCAAAACCACAACTTCAGAGTTCAAGATGAATCCTTTTCCGACCGAGCCACAGTCGTCCCACTGTGCAAAAAGACTTCTGCTGGAAACTTGTATTCACTCCTAGATTGTGCACCAAACCAGAACTTCAAGACAAATTGACAGACTGCATAAAGTCAAGCAGCCAAATATGCATCTCTGCATGTCTTGCACTAATCACCGTTGATAGGGCTGGTTTAATCACGACAAACTTAAGCAGGAAAATTGACAACATATCAATTGTATGAGTGTTGTACAAGTGAAAAACTACAAACTGTGTTGAACAGATAGAGAATATCTGGCTTACACAAGTTTTTCTTACCTCTTGTGTAAGTCTGCGAGTGAAGAAGGGGTTAAGATACTTTGCATCAAGCCACATGAAGCCCTTTAGATCTTGTCTCTGGTAAATCTGAGCCTCGTACTCTTCCTCTGTCAGTTCTGATAGGTGCTCTGTATCAATGGTGTTACCCTGGAGACAAAAGCCAAGGAGAAAGAAGGCAGTCAGGCAAATAGAATAAAATAAAAAGGAAAGAGGCCCTAAGAATGAGCACTGGGTAAAGGAAAAAAAAAGAAAAAAAAACTGAAGAGAGAGTTCTGAAAATGATGCATAAAAACAAAGATTTCATTTCAACACGGTACAAGAGTAATGAGAGAAAATGAGAATATACTTCATCAGGCAGCTGATAGTTAGCTTTGGAAATAGTCGAGACAGACAAGGCAGACACACTATCCAAGGCTGACAGTGACTCCCCTACAGTGGAATGTACATCCAATAAATGATCCATTATCTAGAGTTAGAGCCATCAGAGGCAACTGAAATATTTAGCACAATGGCTGGTCTTCTTGCTCCTAGGAAATTGTATCGATGCCATGGAGTGCATCTGTGTGGGGAGAGAGCTTTGCTCCCTGCTGACTCAGTGTCCTCATCACAAAGCCGCATTCAACCTCTTTGATGTTCCCCACTCTGTGGTGAGCAGAAAGGGCCAGATTGCAGATGAAAAGACCGCCCAGCTAGCATCGATGGAGACGGCAAACGAACAATGCGTCCAACCAAAGTGCTGCTTTGATTTCATTACCATTTTCTGTGTCTTGCTGAGATTAATGTCCTTCTTGTTTTTTCGCCGCGACTGGCTCTCTTCAATGTCCATAATGCGGATGAGCGGCATTGTCCCGCCCCCAAGGAAGAGGATGGTAAATAACACAATGATGATGGTGGTGGTGCCGATTAGCTGACGCTTCTCGATGGGCTCCAAGCCCAAATGGAGGCTCAAGGCATAAGGAATGGCACCTCGTAACCCTAGCAAAAAGAAAGACATGAAGGTTTGTTTAAAAAGTCGCTAAGCTCCATGAACTTAATTATTATTTTTTTGTCTTATTACTATAATCATGTAGCTGTGAATAAAAGAGAAGCTGAAGATAGAGAATGACATTTTCTCTTTAGAAGTTACGCAAATTCTATGACTGCTACTTAATGAAGGCTTCTGATTTTAAAATAAAGCAAATCATAAAACAGATTTACAAAGCTAATACTTCTATTATGACAGGGAATTATTCATTTTTCAGGTACGTAGTGTCATTTTATAGCACAATCAATTAACTATGTTACATAAAATGCTGTATGCATCAAAAAAGTCTTAAAAAAAATAGAGTTTTTAATATGACATCCTAAAATTGGGCCTTTGTCTCTTTAAGAAGCCCCTGCTCTTTCCGACACTCAGCAGATGCAGTTCCACCAGATGTTCGCTAATTGCTCCTGCTAGTCTGGAGGAGCTGAGGGGGGGAAAAGCGCAGTGGATGGGTGCTCTGAGCGGCATAAACTCAGCTGGAGACTGCAGCTCCAAGTAAGAGGTTTATGGGAACAGACAGCGCTTTGTAAGAGCAAGCATTTAGGCTCCCCAGAATGGCTGCCACAAAAATTAAAGGATTTGTCAAATATGCATGAAAGAATCAAATACTCCAGGTATGTTTTTGATGAGGGAATAATATAGCCTGGAAACACTGGCATCAAGCATGCCTAAACGATTATTTGACGTCATCAACAAGAATGGTGGAGCTTCTCATTACTGAGTCCTTCTTTTTGACACTTTGATTTCTGTTTAGGGGGGTTTTCAGTTTTTTTTTGAGCTACGGTCTTAAACTTTTGATCAGCTGAAAAAATCATGTTTGAGTGTAAATGCAGTTTTCAATTAATTCCCTGCTCAAATGTTTTTGTCTCTTACGCTGATTTCTTCTTTTAACATTGTGAAGCTCTACTTAGAACCTTCTTAAGATCCAATAGTGCAAAATGCAAATTCTTGCAATTTTTTTTGACTGGTCTTAAGATTTTCATCAGAAATTCAGTTTGCTTTGGTGTGCACTCTTTGCAAACTGGTTTTTGCCGAACAGTGACATGAAATAATTGTTCGCCACTTCCTGTTGACTCAAGTTTGTTGCACAAGGATTTAAGAGGATGTGGGTTGAGCAGGAATTTTAAAATACATTAACTTGCAGAATTATTATCTCACCACTAAACCACATGATGAACATCATCTTTGGCGTAATCTTATGATCTCTGAAAAAGTTCAGCAAGAAAGACAAGGGGAAAATGTTGATTGCTCGGCCAAGAAGAACCAGGACCTACACAGAGAAGCACAGAAATCAAACACTTTGAACCCAACTCAACTCACACCAACATTTTACGCTGGCCTTTGCATAAAAAACTACTTACGATGCACCAAATGACAAAGGATATTTCAAAGTTATGTGGGAAGCTGAAGATGGAGAGGCCAAGAAAAGCAAACACACAAGTCTCTGTGGACAGAAGTTAAAAATAGTAACTCAAAATGTCAAATGAAATGAAATAAGAGGAGCTAGGAAGCTAAGCAGAAAATTACTCACCACACATAAAGGCGACTGTGCGCAGCGTCTGCTGCATGAGGATCTGTGTAATTGGTGAAAGGTTGTGATGGGTGTAATGAGACATCACAATCCCCGCAAACAGGATAGACATTATGCCTGTGGGTGGGAGAAGGAGCTCAGCAAAAACTGCAGATAAACTGAAAACTTGCAACTGTGTGTGTAAGTGTACGTCTTTTAACACGTCTGCCCACCTGACAGTTGGATTCCTTCTGCTAGGCCATAGGGAAGATATGCAAAGATGATCATCATGCCAAACTCAAGTGACGGAGTCTTCCTCAAGTCGAAGTGCTTTAGAAACTAAACAGCTGAGTTAAGAAATTTAAACTAAAGCAGAGAAACACAAATGTGTAAGGAACAAAGAGCCACACTCAGCAAACCAGTCAGGATACAAGAGCTGAAATGAGTCCAGTCAGAGTTCCTAGAGCAGCAGAACCGAAGAACATTTTGAGGAAATACCCCAGCGCTTGCACAAAAGTATCCCAGCCTGTTACCATGGCGTTATCGGAGCGAGAAAAAAAGCCTTCTGCTGTGCTGAAAGGCAAGAAAATGGGAGAATGATTGATGATGGCAAAATCCCTGTACCTTCTGTGTTGCAATACCTCAGCCTGACATGAGAGGTCAGTAAAACTCCACCACTGATAACTGGTGGAAGAGTCCATGAGCGGATTAAAATATGCTTGTAATCCTATCATCAAAATCTTGTTGGGTAAACAAAAAAAGATTACTTTGCATAACCCTTTCGTACATTTCATGACATGAGAAATTACTCATTTAAAATAAAACGGGATGCTATCGAAACCACAATCATTTATTATTTTACATGATCGGCACTGCAAAAGAGTCAGTATATTTGCTTGCTGTAGTCCTTGAACATGGCTATGAAGACCTTTTTCATTTTGAGGTGTTTTGAAAAGAAATATTTTTTGGTTTACTAAACTACTAAATAGTGGCCAATGAATCAGAAAAAAAGCGTTTAAACTTAAAGGACAAGTGGTTGTGTCTACACATAATACACGACAAAAAAAAAAAAAAATCAAAAAGTAAACAGTTTTGATTGACTGTACGAACGTTAGAACCAGCAGCTAGGTAAGAGGTTCCTGTTTTACAAGCTGAATAGATCACAAAGAGTAAACTAAGCAAATATCACAAACAAAGCAGCATTTTTTTTCTGCCAAGTTGGTGAGTTTGAAAGAGCTGCTGGCTGGAAACTGGTCAGATCTTCGTTGGAGGTTTTTCAAGTTTAAATGAAACCAGTGCTATTCTTCTGATGCACATGTTTTTTATGCACCTGGGAGTTATTCTTTTTCCCCTGTTATTGGCCCAGTTTAGAACAACAAGATAAATGAATATGTGTTCCTGGTCAGGTACTGAAACTGAACAAATGAAACAAATTCAAAGTTTGAAAGGAAAATGAAGTGCCAACACAAACTCAGCAGAACTATTGATCAAAACAATTTTAAAAAGGTAATAGTAAACCCTTAGACTCTGGAACCTAAAGAGAAACAAACCAGAGAAACTTTTCTCACGCAGTATTATTAAAATTTTAAAGAATATTTAGAATAAAAATGTCCAGGTAATGTATAAATTTTGAAGCGGTGGTAGTAGATGTCCTATTTTTTCTTCCTAAAACTTACAAGATACCAGAGGTTTTGTAATTACTGATAAATATAATTGTGTAACCAACAGCAGTAAAATACTCTATAACTAATAATCTCTTTGCATTGTTTATCTTCAGGTTGCCAAGTGAAGACACCGGCTGAGCTGCTGCTGTAAACAACCTGGTTCAATCGTAAAGTAGCTTTCTAAGAAAGTCCACCAGCGAGGTGTTAACGGCAAACAAACAGCCAGGTCTGTTTAGTCCTTCTATTATTAATGGTATCATTTACTCTGCAGGGGTACCCTGACACCTCAGATCACTTTACACTATTAACTAACTATGAGATAAGGCGGGTGTAGAGTGAGCGCGAAGGCAGAGGATAGAATGTCACCGATGATTCCAAACAAACTGTAAATTCTTAGTTTCCACAAAACTCGTCTAGCTAGTTTCTGTCTGCGGCTCAGTATGTTTGCTGATTAAGTGTAAACAGTCCTTCTGCTCTGAGTGGAAACGAAAAACAGAGAGTAGTGTCTGATGTCAAAGACATTTAAATCAACATATCTCTCAATATTAAAAAAATAAAACAAATAAAAATAAAAACAGTGAAAAGCTGAATGCTGTGTAAGCCACTCTACTGTACATTCAACACGTCAGGTTTCAAGCAAATGAATCCTCAGCAGGTGACAATGAGGATGTGTCTAAAAGTAGGGCAGGGAGATTTTGATGACGACATGTTTTATTTTGTTGTTTCTTTTTTTTTCCTGTTGGTAGATAACAGAGGCCACTGTTTCTATTTTCATCCTTCTCACCTGTGACAGTTTTTATTGTGTAACTCTCAAGAACCAGATAGAGCGAGACAATCTTACTAGTTTAATCTGTAAAAGAAAAACTGAACAATTTACAGTTTACCGGACTCAAATAGATAATACAACTTTTAAAAGAGGGCATGGTGTTGTGATCGGAAAAAGAACAAGTATAAGCCTTTGACCTTATATATATATATATATATATATATATATATATATATATATATATATATATATATATATATATATATATATATATATCATCATCTAGAAAACAGTAAATTAAAGAAAATTTTAAAAAATTACATACTGTAGATCACTCACACTACCATTTGATCTGACTCATGGAATTAATTAAACATTAGACTGTGTCTCACCCAACAAATACATGCAGGGTCAGGAAAAAGCGAGCAAGATGTCGCCTCATTTAAAGTGAATGAGAAGAGTGACGTCTAAAACCCGAACCATGTGCACACAGCCGCGGTTAACACCTTCCCAAATGAAAACCTGTGAAATGTAGCTTCAGCGCCTTAAGCAGGAAAACTAAAAAAGCTAGGCTCTATAAATAAGAAAACAACTAAGAATAAATAAATACTGTGCTTTGCAAATGTACTTATATCCCTTAAAATTCTTCAATTTGTCTTGTTATCACCATACCTGCATGAACTTTGTTGGGGATTTTTTTTTGTGTGATACTCCAAAGCAAACTTTTGGGTAAAACGCAGTGTTAGACTTCATGCAGAAGATTTATTTTTGTCTCCCCTAACCAACGCGTTCTCTGTCTATGTTTTTGAAAGGTTTGTGGTAAAGTGCAAATAAGTTTTCCATTGGCTTTCTTCTTGTGATTCTCTCAAAACTGACTAGACTGCATGCCTGGCTGACCTGTCAACAGATTGTCCAAACAGAGTTGTGGATTTCTGCAGCTCCTCTTGAGATACCATGTGCTGATTGGCTGCTCTGATTAATGCTCTGCGTGAACAGCCTGTCAATTTAGATGGGTGGTGACGTCTTGATTGTTGTGCTGATGCGTCCTCCTATTTTTGCTTTTGAATGCTACATTGACCTTACTACTTTGAGATGTCCAAAGACTGATATTTTCTTTAGAACTTGCTTTAAAGAGTCCCTGAAGTTTATTGTGATTCTGCACTCACGAAAATTCACTCAAAAACAGCATTTTTATTCATTTTTTTGCTAATGCATAATTGTGTGTTTATTGCAAATTTTCAGCAAAAACAGTAAAAAAAAAAAAAAAAAAGTGACTCCCACTGGCAGAGTGCAGTATTTCTTACTTCTACGACATTGCCTCAGGCTAACTAGATATGAAGTTATAGTCTGGAATCAACATGCAGAGTAACAAAAATCAAGCTATTTAAGTTCTTTAAAGGGACAGTATTATGTGTTCTCCAGGCAGACCATTTTATAGCATTTTATATATCAAGTAACTGCTATGTTAACTTCTCCATTAGCCCTTTAACAATGTTTTTACCAGCGATGCACTCAGAAGTAGCTCATGTAACGAGCTTAGCAGCTGCGCAGTTCCACCAAATAGTTGTGAATTGCTGCTGGCTAGTCTGCAGGAACTGAGTGGGGGAGCTCTGTGAGACGGAAACTCAGAAGCTTAGAAACTGAAGCTCTAAGGAAGAGCTGCGTCTCTAACTCTGGGTACTAGGTCCACCCAGGCATTTTGCGCAGCAGAACGGTTGCCACGGATGATCAAATCATTTTTTTAAACATCCATGAAAGAATCAATGCAACACTCCACGTATGTTTTTGACCGGGGTATAACATTACAACATGACGTAAAGCTCAAATAAGTTGATTTTACATGATACTGCCCCTTTAAATAAATAAAATGTCCAAATGAAACATATTACATTTCTCACCTGTAATAGTACACAAAGCTGTAGCAAAATTCAAGGGGTGTGAACAATTCTGCAAAAAAACCACTTCCCTAACTAGTCACACTCTATGACTTCCTTTCAATATAAGAAACTGCTGAGAAAAGCCTTGTGTGAACACTGTCGACGACTATGGCAGTTACCATGGAGATTCCTTTTAGCCTTCTTTAATCAATGAATATCTAAAGCCCCTTTTTGACAAGCTCTACTTCACATGTGGAGGTGAGATATTTCTAAGATCACCTGCTGTGGTCATTTATTTTAGCTCTTTCAAAAACTATGCCTTTGACTTCATGCTAATGAAACACACAGCAATATTGTCACCAGTTAGGTAAAAAAAAATGGTGCACGATCTACAAGTACTGTCTAATCAGCATAGCAACAGTATTTGGAAATTCAGGTTAAAGGTAAACGCTGCTAACCCCTTTTAAGATGAGTATCTCTTTTTTGTAAATTATGCATTATAATAAAATAGTTCTCAAAACTGTTGGGACTTTTTCTGGGTTCTGTTCTGCTTCAATAGAAATTAAAATTCCACCTTATTCCACTGAACCCAACTAAATGTGAGTTTACACAAGGCGAGAGCAAAACATTCTGAGTTACAAGGCTAAAAGTACACGATTTATGCATCAGTTAGATTCTGTAAAAACAACCTGCTGTTTTTATATGTTCAGTGATTTGTAACAGTATTTACACCCCTTGAACCTTCTCACAATTTATCACATTACAGCCACAAACTGATTTATTTTATTTGGATTTCATATGATAGACCAACATAAAGTAGTGGATAGTAGCAAAGTGGAAGGATTTAGAAAATTTACTATAAAATAAACATAAATGTGACAACTCTAGTCAGTATCCAGCCCTCTTTTATTTTGAAATCCCAAAAGGAAATATAAGGTGAAACCTATTGTATTCAGAAATTAAATAAAAGTACAAGATGAATACGTCTGCTTGTCAGAGACATGTTATGTTGAAGACGTTCTCAACATAACATGTTCTCTTGTAGTTTGACAAAAGTCAAACTACAAGAGAAAGAATTAAAAAGTGAGTGAAAAGGAAATGGAAGTTGAGGAAGAAGTGAAGCCAGAAGCTGTAGAGGTTACAGCTGCTGCTGTTATGGTTATGGTTATAGCTTCGGACGAGGACAGTGATATATCTAACGTCAATGAATCTGATAAGAAAGGCTATAAGAGTTTTGTTGAACGGGACTTTGAGTCCAATAGCAAAAAGATGATGACTTTTCATGCTTCTGACTTGTTAATATGTCTCTTTTGAATGATGCTTTACTGTAAGTTTCCACAGTTTTAACTGCAATGTGAAGTAAGGAACAAGTAATAAAAGTGATAAGAGGCTACAGTTGTATCTTTCATTGTGTCTACAAAAATTGTATCTACCATGTTTACAGGAAAGTACACATATTTGCAAATGTCAACAGTCAATGCAATACACATGAGTAACATGCAAACGCTACGTGAGGAAGTAAAGTAACACAGTACATTTCTTTACAAGCATACAAAGTGCAGCATGGTGGTGTTGGCTGGAAAGTTAGTCAGAGGTGTAAAGTAAGATGGGTGGTGCTAAAAAGAAAGAAGTGCAGAGAAGCATCCACTAGAAAGAGTTCAGACCTAAGTCCAATTGAGAATTAAAAAAAAAAAAAAAAAAAAAGATAATACTGATATTCTCGTTTTCTAATTACGTTAATTTATCACATAAAATTCCAGAAGTTTACGGCTATAGTGTCACTAAATGTAAAAAAAAAAAGTTTTAGAATATGAAAATATTTGCAAGTTGCACTACCTATAACTTCATGTAACATCTTAGTGTTATGAACTTCTGGAAATGTTGTTTTGGATAAATACGCCCTTTGTGTGTCATCATGAAGGCAGTTAGTAATGGAAACCTGTGTTACCATAAGGTGTGGACGAGCTTAAAGCAACTACAGTAAGACTCTTACTTGGTGAGGACAATGGAGACGGCGTCGTTCAGGATACTCTCCCCAAACACCAGCATGTTTAGGACTGGGTCCACGTTGAGAGCATTGAATATGGCAATAGTGGCTACAGGGTCCACAGCTGAGATCAAAGATCCAAAGGCAAAGCTGCAGTGTGATTGAAGAGAATTTGAAAGAGAAGGTTGTGCTTTAACAAATTAAAATGGCTTTAACGTAATGTTATCTGTGAAGCAAAGGAGCAAAACATGAGCATAAAACTGCCACGTGCAAAACAAGTTTTCCAACTCTTAAGAACTCTACAGTGCACATGAAAAAAAAAAAAAAAAACTAACAAAAACACATTTGTGACCTAAACGAGGAAGTTGGATTGAAATGGGAAAGCAAATTTGACTATTAAAATAACAGAAGACATTTGCAGACATTCAGGTTCATACTGTACAAAGAGGAGAAGTTCAAATAATTTACCACGACTGAAAATGCTACAGATCTTTGGGAGCAGAAAAGAGTGTGTCGAGTCAAAGGTGTTCAGGCACATTCATCAGTTTGTTTGTTGGTGTTGTAAAGATTTATTCTCCAAATTATATCAAAAAGTACTTTGAGGAGTTTGTGACCAATCGTAAAAAAAAAAACATGCAAGCAGGAAGGCTGAAAAACATATCCTCCTTACTGGCAAGAATATGAATAGCAAACACTGTGCCTAATGCCAAGTTACACACCTTTGATTGTGGACCAAGAAAAATTTTGAACAACCCGAAGTTCCACCCCAATAACACATGGGTACGTAGTTTGTTTGTGAGCCACGTCTGACTGATATATCATCTTACTTTCTAGAACCATTCAGTCAGAACGAACCATGTTCATAGTAAAGAGTTTGTGTCAGCAAAGGACATCATCCTTTACTGTAATTACGGAAAGAGACAATGTTTATAGGTGAAATATTTTCTTTTACATGAACAAAATGTCAAATGGCTTTATTCAAACCTTACCTATCAGTCATGGTCATCTTATAAATCACATCAGCCTGTCAGACAAAAATAAGAAAAGACAAAGGTCCACTGAGAGATTCTAGACATGATGATCCAGACACTAGTTTTATATTCATTAACATCTACCTGGCTTTCTAGTAGAAAAAAAAATCAGTTTTTTTCCTGAACATTTCAAAAATCAATTTTAAAAGTATGATGTTTCTCTAAATACCAGACTTGTTGACAGCTGGTTGTCTCACCTGGCCTAGGAAGTAGATACCTCCGCCCACTATGAAGGCAGAGATAGCCGTACCAATCACAGCAAAGAGGGTGATGGAGCCAATGTTCTGGAAGAAGTTACCCTGAATACACACACAAATACACAGCTCAGATATCCATGGACAGTATGCAATGTCAAATAGCACCATTATATATCAGATGTCCAGCATTATAATAAGAGGTAGGCCACAGTACAGGTACATGCATATGTTAAAAAAAAAAAAAAAAGACTGTGGGCATATGAAATTGTTTTTGCCTGGCAATAACTCACTGCCACTCCTAAATTGATTGACAGTCAAGGTACAAATACAGATATGCACACAAAAACATTTGTGTTGTTTTATTGAATCACGGTAGTATATTCATACATAGGAAATAAAAAAATATATAACATGAATTTTAAGCACATGTTTTCAGTGGGCAAAGAAAATCCCACGTTAAGAAATATTCTAATCATAGAATCCCCACTGCCACACTGACTGGCACCCAAATCATCTAAAATAAATGGAAATGCAATATCTCCTGTTATTTACATTTCAGTTTCTGAATTTGCTTAAATATAATTCCACAACTTCCTGTTCCTGCGACATAAATATGACAGGCTGCATTGTTGAACTACAGAAAGAAGGTTCTGCGTTTGAAATCTGACCTGTAGGGTTTCTGCAAAGAGTTTAAATTCTTGGGTTCTTTCCAGGTTCTGCATTCCTCCAACAGCCCAACAAACAGACTGTCAGGTTGATTGGTCACTCCGACGTTAGACAATTTAGTGTGACCAATTTTCAGTTGTGCAGAATTGGGTTAAACTTTCACATGTTTAACCCATTTCTGGGTTAAGCATGTGAAAGTTTAACCTAGAAATGGGTCAGTGCAAACATACTAAACCTTTCTTCCATGGTATTTATTGGCTATAGCAGTGGCCTTCTACTCCAGGACTTTAGGTCCAGGGTTCTGCAACTTGAAGACGCTTAAACACGCCTCTGTCAAATGCTGAGGGAATTGGCTGGACTGTGGGGAACTTGAGAGCATACTGAGGAGGTGATTCAGTCATTTGATTCATGTATGTTCGACCAGAGACAGATCTACATGCTTCAGGACAGAGAACCTCAAGGCCTGGATTTAAATATCCCTGCACTAAATTTACATGCCATTTAAAAAAAAAACAATGACGAATGTAAAATAGAGGATTGAGAATTTTAGATATTCAAAAGAAAGTGGAGAAATAGTCAAAAAAAATATATATCCCTGCTTGTTCCAACCTTGTAAAATGCAACAGGAAAAGATTAAATGCTTTTAGAACATTAGGTTTTACAAAGTATTAAAAGAAATGCGGTAAAAAGTGCAAACATTTTGTAAACACAGCTGTCCTTTGAGGTGGTGTTTTCCCCCACTGAATTAATGTTCTAAAAGCATTCACACAAGATCCCAATAAGATTGCTGGCTATATAAGCTGGGTCACTGTTTTAGACAGTGGTCGAGCAGCCTTTCAAACAGGAGGGCCAGAGGAGGACGAGAACATGAATAACAACCCACAGAAACTAAGCACACCCAATTGTATTGACTTTTCAGTCACACGGCGGCCCAACCCAAAACCATATGATTTATCATTCTTTGTGAGTTGCATGCTCATTCAGCACATTGTTGCCTCCTTTTTTCCTGGAGTTACTTTGTACAGTAATTATTGTTTTACCGCCTACATAAACTGCACTTCTTATCTGCATTTTCTCTACTCTGTCAGAGAAAATGCCACAGGTTGAAACTGGAATTGCCACTTTTAACTCATCAAGGGGCGGGGGGGGGTGTGTGCTGGAAATACAGGTTTAGTTAAAAATGTGACCATACCTTGTGCAAAGAGTATCCAGATTCAAATATGATGGGTGGAAGAAGCAGGAGGAAAAACATGTTGGGTCGAAACATTTCTTCCTCCTTGAGAAGAAAGAGAGAAAGACAAAAGAAGAAGCACATTAAAAATACACATGAAACAATCCGCAACATCAACTTTGGCCACAGAGCAAGAATTAGGAAACGCATGACATTCAGAAACAGCATCTAATAAACCAACAATTTAAATAATGCAATGAGCAACTACTAACACCTTTTCATCTTACAAAGCTGACTCCAGGATGACCACATGCAGACATCAGCTGCTTGTCAGGAGGCATACCTGCCTGCCAACACATGCCTTCAACCTCCATTAGCAACACATCCCATAAAAGCAGCTGTAAATTTCTGACAATTCTATTTTTAATCCCCAAGTCTCTTATTCATTCAGAAACACACAAACAAGCCCACGTCTGCACTCGCAGTATCCCAGTGACCTCTGTGATTATTTCTGCAGTATAATGAAGTCATTGTTGCTTCCCAGCAAAATGGGCCAGCCGCCCAGATAAGGCTTTGGCGTCATGTGCCCATGCGCTACTCTCTGGTTGTGCATGATGCACATGCGTTTTTGTAGTAGCGACATGTGTGTAGGTGTGTGTACCTATTCTGTGCATAATTCATGTTTGTAAAACAAAAATCAAAAGACATTATGCATGCAAGAGTTTTTCATCTTATTCCAGGTAGACTCTGGCATTGTTTTCTATCAGAGGAACCGAGAAGGGGCGAGTGAGTGTTTGCTGCAGCTGCTAAACAATCTCCCTCTTTGTTTAATGGAAGTCAGTTTTGACAGCTGGTAGAGCCTGACTCTCCACCTCAATAAGTCCACAAGCAGTTGGCGATGACAACAATCGCTTTGATATTAACAAAAAAGTAGAGGGGCACATTCACAAAAAATACTTCAAAGATCTGAATCAGAAGCACTGCAATTGGCCAGTCACAAATCTAATTTTAAACTTATGAGTATCTTAAAACTGCTATGAAAATATCACAAAATTAAGGTTTACGAGAAGAGGCTCGGAGGACTTTGTGGTCAGTACAAAAACTCTGACATAAGCAGTTTTAAAAGTTGCCTAATGATCTACCAGTGGTGGGCTGTCAGGGCCTGAAAAACCTTCTCTCCAGGAAGCCCTAACAAATATATCTATAACTTAAATTCTAATGTTTGTTCAATTAAATTTAGTGCTCTATCAGATTTCAGCCTCTCTGTGTTGCCAAGGTTAATCTAATCTGTCCAGGATCTTCACAATCCAGAGAGCAAGCCTATGTTCTGTAATCGATATGACCTCACAGCGCCTGCTCGAAGGCCCACATGATATCAGACATTTTCCAAGATTTGATTGGATGATCAGAACAGCTAGTAAAGGTTGTGTTCAGCAATCTGTGCTGTGGACATTAATACTTGTATTTTTATTTTATTTTTTTATTTCATGCCCACAATGGCAGATAGAGAAGGAGAAATTGGCTTCTCCTTCTCAGGAATGATTAAAAATGCATTTTCAAGAAAGCCAGACTTTCCTGAAAGAACAGGACATCGTAAAAGAGAGCGGGGTCTTGCCCGGTGTATGTCAGCCAGGCTGCTGAACAAACACCACTCTCCATCTCGCTCTATACTCTGTGTGCCTTGTAAACGTCCTACCATTAAATATATATTTTTAATATCATAGTGATTATATAAAAAAAAAAAAACAACATCTGAAGGAAACCTTCATAAGAAAGTCCTAGCTGTCTTCTCTGTTTATTTGTTCACAGCACAGTTAGTGAGATCTGGTTCATGTGTCCACTCAGGATGACACATTAAAATACCTGCTCTGAATGACGCGTTCAGAGCAGGATGTTTGAAATCTAATCACTCAACACTGATGCTGATGCAAGGTTTTAACAAGATCTCTGGAAATACCCCATTCTATATTGCACTTTTTGGATTTATTAGTATTGGCTGCTTGTATAATTGTAATGTAATAGGAGTCCCTCTGAGAGCCCAGGTATCAAACGTATGACCTGCCACTGTTATCCAAGTAACTTTTATAGCCAATCAGTCCTGTTTAACAGTAAAGAGAATATGACATGTTAATAAAAACAGGAACAGAGGGATGACGCCACAGGACATTGTGTACAAAACAAATTTTTAATTACTCATTTTCCAGTTAAAAATCGAACGAAAAAAAAAACAAAACACTCAGCATCAGAGAACGTGCAACTCAGGTGAAAGGGTAAGGTTTGACTTAGTTTGTCTACTAATAATACATTCAAATTTCAGGAAAAGTAGGCCAACCATTGCTTCCAGGTTGGCAAAGTTGATGTTAGTGACTTGACATTTATCTCCAGTAGAGCTCCACCTTTCAGTCCAGCTTACAGCCACGGACACAGCAAGGCATGCCACGCATTAACTGCAACTTGACATCTACAGCTGCACTCCTGCCGCATGCATGCGTTCAGATGTTTCACTGGCACATAGGATTGTTGACTGGAGTGATAGATCAAGCATATAAAACATGTCTTCACACGAGCACCAAAATAGAGAAGAACTTGAGCAGAAATGGACCAATCTAGCCTAATCTAGCTTGGACATTTCACCTTTTCTTGGAATAACAGTTGATTGAGAAAACAGAAAATAGTTATTTATTTCCACGCCACAAAAATGAATGCTTAAACACTGGGTCCGGTTCTGTCAGAATTACAACAAAAAATGAGACCCAACAACACAGGGCAAAGGCGTCCAAAGTCAGTCCTCAAAAGGTCGGTATCCTGCATGTTTTGGTTATTTCCTTAGTGGATAAAATACACACACATGGATAAAATAAGGGCGCATTAGCAGACATCTCCAGAACACTGACATGCTGAGGAGGTAGTAACTACCGCCAAGGGGAAAACCAAAACATGTATGACACCGGCCCTTGCGGAGTGACTTTGGACACGCCTGTCATGGGGGATATAGTGTCTAGTAGAAACAGGCATAGTCCTCTGGCTTTTTATCATTTTGTCACATAACAACTAGAATGTGTGACTGGGCAAGAAAAAGTAGTACACATATGTGAAATAGAAAGAAAAGCATACATTTCATTTGTGAATTACATTTGAATTTTGCCATTTTGCAAGAACAGCTGCAGGTTTTGGGGGTTTTTACCTGTACCAGCTCTGCTTACTATAGAGTGAAATATTTGCCTATTCTGTGGTGTGTCTTTGAGCTACAAGCTTTATAACAAATTTACAAATGGAGTTCCATCTGTACTTTGACTAGGCGTTTTAAGTATTTCTTTGTAATTATGGCTTCATGTTGATTACAACTTCTTTACAAGTTTGTCGTCCCTAATCCATCTGTTGTGGTTCATTGGTCTTCATGATGCTGATTATTCACTGACTTTCTCCAACAAACCACTAAGATCTTTACAACTGGTTCCACTGGGTTTTCTTCAAGGATGTTAGAATAAAAGGATCTAATCACAGATAGATGATACACATTTCAGATTTATTTGTACGATGTATCTAAAACTGATGTATCTTTTCCCTATTATTTCACTGCCTTAAATTGTGCTGATAATTAGAATTATTAAATTCTAATTTAATAATTAGAATTTTATTAAATTCTAATAAAATCCATTGAGGTTTGTGAAAGAGATGAGGCAAAATGTGGGTATGAATGCTTCCATAAGGCACAGTATAATAAGCAGAAAAGATAGCATAAAAGTATACACTTTAGGGGGAAAAAAGATGAAATGGATAAACCCAGAAAGCAGAGGGTTGATATGGTATTTGTATGTGCCGAGTCTGAATGCAAAGTTAATGAAAAAAGATGAATGCCTAAAGATGAAGGAAATGCAGTTAAAAGCAAGCCGAGAGATATCAGGAAAAAAAAACAAAAAAAAAAAAACATGAGAGGGTCCATAGGCGAGAACACTGTTCAGAGCGGAGGGTCCCTGGAGGCTTGGCTTTGACAACCAGTGACATCACCACAAGGGAAAAAGGCCCCTGAAACCACAATTAAAACTTGTCTCTATGTGTCAGTTCTCTCTCTCTCTCTCTCTCTCTCTCTCTCTCTCTCTCTCTCTCTCTCTCTCCTTCTCTGGCGTGGGAGCCATCTATTAAAAGTATGTGCTGCCCTTTGGGGCTTAAAACCCACCACTGCAGCCACTGACAAAAAACGATGAGCCTGTTTATTTCAGTACAGACAATACAACACTATAATGGAGGGAATGGAAAATTATTAGCCAGGTTGTAAATATATTCACCTGTTTTTCTCTGTCAGTGCTCTGCCTAGGAGACATATTGCTGCTAGAAGGTTACTTTGTACCAGAGCGCTATTTCTTCTTCAATCTGTGTCAGAGCACAAGGGAGAAATCGGCAGATGAAAGGAAAAAAGAAAGGAGTAAAAAGAATGAGAAGAGCACACAGGCAAACGTTTGTTCATCTGATGAGAGAGAGAATTGGTAAAAGAAAGTTGATTGTTCATTTCAGCAGCACTTTATTGCAATAATTGCAAAGTTTTTTGCAGTTTTCATGTAACTGAATGAGTTAATATTTATTTAAGTCAAACAAAATTACAAAAAGAAGAAAGAAATGAAAACAAGTAAAAGAGAAAATGAAAAAAAAAAAAAAGACGTATGGATAACTAAAACTAACTTTCTTGTTTAAAATGGCTATGGTACAAATGCACCTACGCGCAGATGATCAACAGCAGCAAAGCCAAAGGGGTCATTGATCCGCCACCGTTTAAAATGTAAGTATCTTTAATTCGGAGCAACAGCTCATAAAATGGAGATGGAAGCTGATGTGGTGTTCTTCCACATCCGTCTTTTAGCACTTATCAACTAAACTATTACAACAGACCAGCAGCTGTGACACGTTATCGGGGAAATCAGCTTGCATGAACATATCACCATTTACAATCAGGAGCAGTTGCACAGATGTATAAAAACATCTTGAGCTAAATTAATGTTTTCTTGTGGTAGTAGAATTTTACACTGAAAACTGGAGATAAATCCAACTACCGTATTTTCCGCACTATAAGGCGCACCGGATTATAAGGCGCACCTTCAATGAATGGCCTATTTTAGGACTTTTTTCATACATTAGGCGCACCGCATTATAAGGCGCTTCATACTCTATTATTACACATCCACATTAATAAAGAAATGGTCCCCGAGTACTTTATATAGTAGGCTGGCCCAGTCGTTGTTTCACTCACGGTGTTGGTGTTGCGATATTATGCCCAACTGCTTTCTGGGTAACACAGACCAACCGACACGCTGCCGCTGCAGTCTCTGTCTCTCTTCCCCTGCCCCTCCCCCCCTTTAAATGTATTATCAAACTTTATTAACAAACCAGTGTTCTGACAACTATCCCAGCATGCACCGCGCACTACTTCTTCTACGGGGAAAAAGAAGTTGGCGGCTGCTTACCGTAGTTGGTCGTAAGCAGCCTACTGCATGTCTGTGTAAACATGACGTCTTTCATTTCGATCTGAGTTAATTAGCGTAGCATTTCTGCCGGATTTTCACAACATATCAGCCACGACAATGGACAGGGGAACCAACAAGTTCATGTCATCTTTTTTGGACGACATCAAGGTGTTTGAGCCACTGGATGCCTCCAACATTGTGCGCGTCACAGCTAAAAGCTACCGATAGATGAGGAAAACAGCAGATCCTCACACCCTCAGCATAAATATAGCTGTGGACAAGATCACTGATGCCTATTGTTCTTGCAAGGCTGGGTAAGTCGGCATTCATGGTTTTGATGGTCCACAATGTACATTAGCATATGTTTACTACTGTAGCTTGTGTTTGTGAGACGGTCACGCACGTGGTAGCTGCACTGTGACCTAAAATGGGCATTAGCCAATGAAACGCGGCCCCTGTGGTAAGGTCCGTTGCTGGACCTGTTGTGGCTCAATATTGGTCCATATATAAGGCGCACCGGATTATAAGGCGCACTGTCGGCTTTTGAGGAAATTGAAGGTTTTTAGGTGCGTCTTATAGTGCGGAAAATACGGTACTAGTTTGAATGCAAGCTGCAAAATGAATGTTTTTAGGAATAAAAAGGCTGCCACAAAGACAGAGGCCACATATTTATTTTAAACATAATCCTAACTTAAATATTGTGTTTATTTTTTTCTCCTTTACTTCTTTAATGTGAGGAGAATGACAAGCAACATTTTAATTAGTAACTGAGGATGGCGTCAAAATTCTGAAACAATAGAACATGACGATGAATGTAATGTGTTGATCTTGGTTGATCAGGAAGTAGCTGAAAGAAATAAGTTACATACCTAAACTTGCTGATATTTAAGCTAATGCTTTAATGTGTAGCAACAAAATAAGAAGAGGTGATTTCTGAAAGCTTTTTCTTTTGAGCAATTTAGAGACTTGTGTGATTCTTACATCGTAGTTCTGCACAAGACATTGGTGCTACTGCAAAGGAAAAGAAAACAAGAATTCACTTTCAGATCTAACCTTTAAAGAAATTGCTCATGCACATGTTCATATAGCCACAGCAACAGCAGTTTGTTTCCGCATGACACTTTTGGTGGCTTGTAGAGAGCCTGAAGGTTTGTAACACAGACTGTAAGGGCAGAACCAATCCGTTCTTAAAGGAAGAGATTACAGAAACTTTTAGTAACGTGCGAATATTATTTAGGAACTGTTTAAGAAGGCTGAAGTCAGTGTGTGACACAGTTTGTGACATGGCATGGACAAATGCAGAAGTGCAAGTCTGATAAGCTCTCTGAAGAAACTTATCACACACACACAAATGCACACACACATTAAGAACTGTGGGAATCCCAGTGTTTTTCTCAAAATATTTCAGTAACGGGCATCAATAGTGGAGACGGGGGCAGAGCGAAGGTTTCCTCATCATGTTTTCAATCGTTGTAATTTTGATTTCATGTCTTTGCACTGTACAAAACATGTTTTTAAAACTTAACAGGACCAAGTAGGGTAGTGTCAGCAGAAATGTAGTTGGCAGTCTAAGCAAAAAATGCAACAGCCATTTGGATTATTCATGACCAGGAAAGAGTAACACTAGTGTTGTACAATTTTATAGTGTATAAGATTGAAAAGGATTAGAAAGATGTTGATGCACTGCCAAAGTAGATAGATAAGGACATTTTCTATAAGGTACATTCTATGCAATCCAGTTCTCCGTGGTTGCTCAGACAAACAGGAGTTTTGGTATTCCCCTTATTCCCTCAATTTAAAAAAAAAATGGTTGTAGGAGCATTTAATATAGTTAGCTGAATATAATATTACCAATAAAACTATATTTAGTAATTATGCTTTAAAAAACAAAATCTGAGTTTTTGAGTGTATAACAAAATAAGGAGTGCTCTTGTCCTCACTAAGGGAGCTGTCCTCTTCCCAACCCCTCCTAAATGCTTATGGTGAGTAAATAAGCATGTAGCTGAATGTTTACACACTTCAGGTTGGTGGTTTATTTGCTTAACCACCAACCAGCTTGTCAACTTTATTGGACAAGAAGCACTCGATATCAAAGTCTAAACACATGTGGCAGAGCAGCTAATGCAATTATATCACATTTTATGGCTTTATTCATAGAGCTAATACGAGAAAACTTCATGATAAAAGCCTTATCTACGTACATCATAAAGCTATTTGAACTCCAAAGACCATAAAGTTAATTAAACATGCTGACAGTAGCTTTTCTGCTCATAAAAACCCCACAGCCTAAATGCGGACTTTATTATGTTTTCAAGCTACAGGGTGTAATTTATCCCTGGCTGATTTCACTTAATCCAGAAAACATTCTGAGTGTGTTGGTGAGAGGCTGACGAAATGATGAAAAATCTTACAAATACTACTGCTACCAATAATAATGCTAACATGAATTATAATATTAAATTGGTAAATGTGTTAATTTTCCCACATAAGACGTGATACAACACTTTTACACTGTTACATATTATTTAACAAGAGCAAACTTTACCTGTATAAAGTTTTTTTCTATTTAAAAATAATCTTTTATGCTTTATAATGTCATACAGAACAAATGGAGACAGTGTCCTAAAAACAGCAATATATTTCTTAAATGTCAATTTTGCTTGACAGATAATAGTGCAAGCTCAGTATAGTTAGAAATGCTCTTTGTCCTAAATGATGGTGGACTGATTATTTCTGTGCATGCAGAAATTTCTGCAGAAACATGCAGAAATTGAGATTGGGATTATACTGTAAAAATAATAATAATAATACATTTCTGTCATATCGCCCACACCTACAAAAACTTGCAAAATATTTTTATAACCTTGAACTATTTCCTTTATTTTTACATCTTTGGCACATTACGACGGCAACCTGTAATGTAATTTCTTGGGATTTTGTGTCATACAAAGAAGTGCAGAAATGTGAAGTAGAAGGAAATGCATGGTTTTAAAACTTTGAAAAAGATAACATAATTGTTGAGTGCACATTACACCATCCTCATTTACATTCCAAATACAATTCAGTGCAATCAGTTACATCACAAGTTTTCTCAGTGAATTAGGAGCAAGTCTAAATGTAACTGTTCTGTGAAGGCTTCAGATTATTAGAGAACAGAATCATGAAGACCAACACCAGACATGTCAGGGATAAAGTTGTAGAGAAGTTTAAAGTAGTATTAAGTTATTAATCGATGTCCAAAACTGTGAACATCTCAACGAGCACTGTTCAATCCATAATCCCAAACAAAAAGAGTACAGCACAGTTACAAGCTACTAAACACGACTTTCCATATAAACTAAGGCAGAACAAGGAGCAGCCAGGAGGCCCTTGCATGTCTTCCACACCTCAGGTGGAAGAATCTGTTGACATGACAACTATTAGCTATGCACTCCATAAATGTTCCCTTCATGGAAGATCGACGGAAAAAAAGACAATGTTGACAGAAAGACATAAGAAGTCATCTTGGAATTAGGTGTGTTCTAGTCCTCCCACAAATGGTCAAATGAGATGATCAAAGTTTGTGGTTGTAACATGAAAAGATTGTTTTGTTTTAATTTTTTATGTTTCTTAGTATTAACCCATCATGAAGCCTCAGGCCTACATACACAGCCTGATTGTTGAAAATCAACTACAATCACAGAGATGGTCACCTGCAGATTTACCGGATGGGACAACATGGGCCGAGGGGCCTTGGGGGCTCTAATTACTTCAGCCAATGACTCAGCAACACCCTAGGGCCCACAACTAGGGAAAAAACAAAAAAAAAACAATGGATCCCTGTGTGCAAGAAACATTGACAACCTGCCCTCTTTACCTCCCTCCTCTCTCACTCAACAACTTTTTCTCTCCACCCCTTGATTGTCCATTTTCTCACTGGTTGGCAGGGGAAAAAAGGAATGTTAATGAAAGGCGCAAAAAATGAGAAGTGATAAAGAGGAAGAGACAGCCACTAGACAATGACATGTGATCGAGGTGGTAGAATGAGATTATTTTCTAAGTGATAAGGAAATGGACCACAATGTTCCCTACTGTAACTGCACTATACAAAAAGAAGTGTTATTCTATCCTAGAATATATCAGGCCAGTTTAGATCCCTCCATACCTTCCAAATATTTTTGCAGTGCATAGATGGTGTATATCTTTGTCTGGTGTGCGATTGTTTCAATAAACAGAAAAAGCTTCCAGTGTGGAAAAAAACAAAATGAGTTATGGATCCAGTTGATGCAAACTTTACCTTCCAGTTGGCCAGTTCCTGGAACTCGATGATCTTAATGAACCCTCCCATTAGGATTCCTGGAAAAGGTAAGAACAAGAAAAATGACACAGCTGATTAAATAGTTTAACGTCTCCCTTTAAGAAAAAAAAAGAAAAGAAAAAAATCCTGAAATATTTCCTTCTTTATTTAAAAAGAACACACCTAAACAAAAAAATATCAAAAGAAAATATATTAAGCTAGTGTTTTCTTAGGGTTTGCAGGTGCATTAATTAAGAAGGAAACAGCACTGCGTAAGAAGGATGTAGAGCAAAGGAAACAGAGAGACAAAAGAAAAACTATCTTTGGAGGCTGGTTTATTGTGAGATGTTAAGAGATAACATAGACCAAGGCAGACAATACGCAGATGGGGGAAAGGAAATGATGAAAGGCAGCCTTTCTTCTGATTTATTAACACTGTGTTATCTCTCTGGCTGCTCCAAGCACTCAAACAGAAGCTCTGACCCTGTGCAGTATGCAGGCCATAAAAAGGGAAAAGCCCTTCAGGGTCAAGATGCATGTGTGTCACTGAGGTGTAGAGAAAACACGTGAGCGAGCATGTGAAGAGAGTACAGTTACAAGGAGGAGAATTCACCTCAAGTGATCTTTTCAAAATGTGTGGAGCCCTATCTCTTTTGTTACACAACACACTTGATTGTTAAGTTAGGCTGCATGATGGGATGCAGGGGACATCCTGGCCTAAAGCTGGCCAACCTGACGAGCTTATCCATAACAACTATAACGTAAAAGATGGATGATGCCACCGCAGAATCAAATACGGTCTTAAGAAGTCTCTCCTGCACTCAAAATGACCTCAGCCTCCTTATCAGGTAGAGTCTGCTCTGACCATTCCTGTAAAGCGCATCAGTGTTGAATGTCCAGTCCAGTTCATTGTTCAGGTGAACACTCAGGCCTTTCTAAGAGTTCACCATCTCATTGTCCTTTCGCTGAATGTTTACTGGTGTCAGTGTGGTTGGTCTGCGCCTATGGAAATCCACAACCAGCTCCTTGGTTTTAACCGCATTGATCAAGAGGTGGTTTGTATGTGATATCTTGAAACTGGCCTCTGTCTCTTTAAAAAAGCTTACCCTTTCTGACACTCCTTCAATACATTACAACAACTGTGGTTTGACATGATGACATTTACAAACGTTCTTACTTCAGTAGGTTAAAAAGTTTGCATAAGTGCAGCATTAGCAAACACTGTTCCACCAGGTGTTTGCCAATTGCTGCTGCCTCTAGTATTTTTTAGCTTTGTCCATAAATGGACCACTGCTGAAAGGTGACGTAGATAGTCTTAACTTTCTGTAATGATGTAAAACTAGAACACACCCTTAGATTCCAGATTTCTTTTGGAATCTAAAAAAAATCCACACAAAAAAACCACACAAATCTAAGGTTTGTGTGGTATACTTAGCTAATCATAAACCTTTACATTTTGACTTTGTCTTTCCTTGAAAAACCATGAAAAGGTGGCTCTTTGGTATCCATGTTAGCACAAATACCAAAGATCTGTGCATCTAGTTTTAAGCCATTTCAGAACCTGTTATACCAGATTTTTCATTTCAATGCTAAAACCCCAGAACTAATAATGAGTGTACTTTTTGACTGATAGAGAAGAGCAGAAGGTGAGAAGAGAAAATATTTATCTCTTGGTCAGGGATCAGCAACCTTTTGGATTCTAACGGTCATGTTTACCTTTACTTCAACAAAGCAAGATTAGTCTAAAGCCCCAATCCAGTTTGACCAGGAAAAATATATGCAAATTATTTCCAATATAAGAAACATTTACCCATTTATTACAGGAAAAATACTCTGAGTTCCCTGTAGCTCAGAGAATAAAGTTTAAAATATGCAGAACCAGAATCAAACATGGAGAAGCAGCATTCAGCTTACGCACCACAAATCTGGAACAAACTTCCAGAAAACTGCCAAACAACTGAAACACTGAGTTCCTTTAAAGCAAGGCTAAAAACCCAGCTGTTTACAGTTGCTTTTGATTAGTAGTGAATGGAACAATGAGCAACATATTTAATGTGTATTGGTGATTTTGGTGATGGCACTCATAAAAATTTTATGTTTGTTACCGGTTTTCCCAATTGTTGACTGCATGGTGTTTTTATAACTTTGTATTTTTGTGTTTTTATGATGAAAACAGCACTTTGAACTGCCTTAGTGCTGAAATGTGTTATACAAGTAAACTTGATCGATTGATTATTTATAGAATGAAGCCAGCTGACTCCTTTTTATATTTATGTTAGATAGGCAGCACACTTAAAAAAAAAAAAAAAAAAAAAAAATAAGTTTATTAACGTTAACAGAAAATTTACAGAGGAAGGTGAAAAAAATTGCTTCACGATTTCATTAGTCATGTAGGAATTTCAAGAAGGTGTCAATTAACAACATGCATGGGGCTAAAACCAACCTTTTCTTTAGTTCGCCTTTACAATTTACTACTTTGCTTGTCTCTATATAATTTTGGCTTAAAGTCACAAGGAGCCACTTTGTAGGGATATATTAGCAACATCTGGCTCTGAAGACACAGGCTGAAAAGCCCGGCTTTAGATCAACAATGAACTAAGTGAAAAAGAGCAAAGTCAGTTATTTTGCTTGTAATAAAGCTGTCTCCAATGGATTACACTGCCTAAAAAGTCAATCAGGCAACTACAGCTATAATTTATTATAATTTATGCTGATGATTATGACATTTGAAAAATAAAGTATGTTTCTTGATTGTTTATTATTTCCATCATGTAAAAGTACCTTCAATTGACTAGGTGCTGAAATGTGCTGTATAAATGAACTTTGTTTCCTGTAAAGTTAATATATTTGCACTTTGTACACTGTGAATGTTTCAAATCAAAAGTCAAATATTTGTGCAAACAATCTTAGCCAATGAAGCGGATTCTGACAATATAATCTGGCTTCACCCATTCTGCTTTCCGATTGTTATCCTGCTCTTAATATTTGCGCAGAATTGTCGTTAAATACCTAAACTGTTCAATCAAGTACATATTTGTGCAAAAAAGCAGCAAGTTACACGAGCGACACTCACCAAGAGACACAACAGCCACACTCTCAGGAAGGAAATGCAGCTTGAACTTGATAAGCAGGTGCACCAATATGATGCAGATACCTGAGGGAGAGAGGATGTAGGAGACAACTGAATGACTATTTAGGACAAATGCATCTTTGTTCAGAGGATGATGTCACACTTGCTCACATCAGGCCTAAAAAAGCTACCACCTAATATGCCACTACAAAGGCTTTTCTAGATGTTTGATTTAGATGACTGCAGTGAGTAGAGGAATGAAGAAATAGCATTGGTACGTAATGACATTTAAATAATTTTCAGAGGCGCATATAAAAGTAGAACGTAGAAAGAGCTAATTTATTTAGCAAAATATTAAACAACCCAGAAATTAGATGAGCTTTACAAAATTAATGACTGCCGTGTACCATTTTGTTGTTTTCCAAAACAGATTTTCAGTGAGAATAATCTTGAAGTTATAACATTTTTTGGTCAGAGACAAGATCCATTTTTAATTAACTATTAAAATTACTTGAATAAGATAAAAAAAAATCAAGATAGTTTTTATCTTTTATTCTCTGAACTTAATTATTAAATTTTACAAACATAATCTGATTAAAAAAGACATTTACTTTTACTGAGGGATATTTTGAAAGGCTAAACACTTAATTAAACATCCTGCAATATAGTGATCCCATATTTATTTGCCAAGGGTTGCGCTCGAAGATACTGGCACTATTTCACACAAGCAATCATGTATTTGACTGCATGGGAAGAAACAGTTGCAACAACCTCAAAGGCAAACTAACTTCTTTCTATTTCACAGGAGGAAAAAAAAGTAGTCTAGTCATACCAACAAAGCTTTTTGTTAGACAAGCAACAAAATTGTGGCAGCAAACGACATGTTATTTTAACCGTACAATATGCCACTTAGGCCTAATGTGTGGTTTGTAAGACTGAACTCTGAAATGGTTTCTCATGCACTAATCTTCAGCTACTCTACCTTCAGATCGCAAACAATGCTGCTTCTCTACACCAGAGTTTGTTAAAGAATAATAATGTAGTGATCCCACAGAGTAAAAGGGAAAAATATCTACATTTTAATAAAGATTAAGAGCACTACCTTAATCTTTTTAGAGACAGCTATACTTACCTGGAAAGCAGTTCTCAGAGTACAAGAAGCAAATTCAACAGCTAATCTCAATTTAATAAACAAAACTAAATTCAGAGTAGTAACAAGTTAGCCAACAGAATAAACAAGTAAAGTCAAAATGGTATGTAAAAGCATTCCTTATAATTTAAGTCAAATGTCAGAGAAAGACCCTAAATGACCAGTTTTGTCTCTTGCTACTTCTAGGCAAGACTGAGGCAGCACTGACCCTTCCTCACCTGTTGCTGCTGACTGCTGATTGGCTATCTGAAAGAAGACTGCTAAAAATGTCCCCTCACAAACAATTGAGGGTTGGCTGGCTGGACAGCCCCTTTTCCACTACATGTTCACAGCATGGTTGAACTCAGCTCAACTCTATACGGTTTGGGTTGTTTTCCATTACAATTGACAAACAGCTCCTGTGGGTGGGGTCGTCATAGCAGGGCGGCCCTCAGACATCATACTTTTCAAAGTAACACCGATAACATGTGGAACATTTGTTAAGGAGGCGAATATAAGCAGCCAGACAAATACTCACCTATTGTTAGCCTGGTCAACTTCCACTATTACTTTAAGAAGTGTTTTGATTTGGGGGTTTTTTTGTGTTTTTGTTTTTTATTGCTTCAGTCCATCCAAAAATCAAACTAAATAAATTATACAGATAACACTGCAATAACTGTAATAACGTATTTATTCTGCAGATGTATGGAAATGCCCAAGTCAGATTAATCAATAAAATGAATGAATAGCAACCCACCAACGACAAGCAGACTGAAGAAAATACTCAGTCCACTGGACTGTTCTTCCTCCTGGGCCTTCACCCCGGTCTGCACAGGAAGGATGGGCTTCGGAGTTGGGGGTGCTGGTGTGGTTGGCTTGGCAGCAGCTGCTGTGGAGTGATGGGTCTCATTGCTGTAATTCTCAGTAGTTTCATTGGACTCTCTGGAAGAGAACAGTGAATATGACAGGTATAATGGCGGCTTTATGCTTATTGTCAGCCAAAACTGACCACGTGATACAATAAACAGCCATAAGGTAAACACATCTTAGACTGAATATTATACCGTTTTAGGTGTTACCACAGTCAGGGACACTTTGACCTGAAATAAACAGTCGCCGCTATTTTATATAAAATGCACACATTTTCTTTGTAGGACAGAAAAGATTGTTATTGAGTGTGGGATTTAAGTGTTATAGTCGAGAAAGTGACAAGACAAGAAAAAAAACAAGTCTTGCTAGCGTAGTTAGTAGATAAAACAGAAAAAGACGAACAACCTGAAAAGCTTCCCGTCGCTCTGCGAGTTGGTTGAGCCAAGTTTATTCTGTTGTGTCTCTTTTTGACCATGAAGTATCTGCTTGTCTTGAAGTGGAGTATTATCCGTATGTAGCACATTCTCCTC